>NW_024349222.1:649006-840058 GCF_902729225.1 Pteropus medius | reverse complement strand
AAGAAGAAGAAGAAGAAGAAAGAAAGAAAGAAAAAGAAACAATATGTGAAGCATGCTAAGTGAAGCACTAGAAAAATTAAAAATGCCTGTATACTGTTTGGAAATGAGAGTGAAGTCTTAGTCCTAAAGAACTTTCAAAGGAAAACGTGACAGAATTTAGTGAATACAAGAATTAAAAAGTGAAGAAAAAGCTATCAATTCCAGATTTCTGAGTTAGAAGACTGTGATGCAACTAGGCATTATTCAAAGCTAGCATGCCCAAAGCAATGAAGCAGTAATAATGTCAGTTTAACTCTTCAGAGATATATGTGGAATCAAAATAGTTTGATTTTGCATTGTTTCTGCACACAGATTCCCTTTAACAAAGGTTTATTTTCCAGCAAATTCTGAACTATGCAATAAAAAAGAGGATCTTGGGCTTCAAGGAATGCATTTCTGAACATTGAGCTTGTTTCTTGGAATTAATAATCTTCCTAGTTAAAAAAGTAAATAAAATAAAAAAGATGAAATGAAATGACAATTACATAATTAGACCTTGGAGACCAAAAACCAAATTGGGATTTTCAGAAGACATAAATCAATCTCAATCTATGTCTCTCTATGTCTCTCTATGTCTGTCTGTCTGTCTGTCTGTCTGTCTGTCTGTCTGTCTCTCTCTCTCTCCTGCCTTCCTCCTCTCCTCTACATTCTTCTCCCACATTCTCTTCCTCACTTCTTCCCCCTCTCTTATACATACATAGTAGTTCCAGGAGTTCGATAGAAAAATAAATATATTACACTGTAAGTAAATACTGGGTTGACATATTATAGTTATTTACAGAATATAAATTATTAAATTCAAATTGCTAGTATGCTCAGGCTTTTGTCCTTTATTTTCTTCTTCATCTACTCAATTCATCCTTGCTTCTCTAAATGTCCAAGACATAAAATTATTGTATTCTTTCATCTACCTTCATCTCTGGGGAAATCAAGAGCTCTTATTCTGGCTTCTTGAGGTCTTGCCCTTTTGTTCCAGCTAACCTACAAGCAAACCAGTCTTTGACAATGCATGATGTCGTCTCTTATCAACATTTGCTGTGACAGGTCTCTACTTTTTCTGGCTTTGTTATGTACTTCAACTTCTCTTTTATTACAGATTTGATTCTATTTCTCTTTTCTCAAAGACTTATTTAATAACGAGCAAAAATGTGCCTTCTTTGACAACAAGAGTAATAGTACACATATGAGTGAATCTATGGACGGTATAGGCATTCATATTATAATGTATAATGTGAAAGTTATACATTAAAAATCAGATAAGGAGAAGCAATAAAGCAATAAATATCTATCAGTGAAATATACTCAGAGAAATAGCTAAATCATTTAAAAATGTGTGTAACACACGAATTATGACCCAAAATATGCACCTATATTTGTTAAACTTTAGTTCATTTTTATCTACTCTTAAATACTATATTGGTTATAAATTTTAACTCTGAAAAATTATTAATATTAAATTACAATATAAAAAAATAAAATGTAATATATAGTGACATTATAGGCCCAATAAAAGTATCTATAAATATAATAATGAATTATAATAAGCAATCAGAAGAATTAAAAATAAATAAGATTCACTTCTCTAATCAGCAAAAGCCAGAAAAAAGTGAGTAATGTTTTAACATGTAAAACTATTATTCTTTATTTAAGAAGCAAAATATACTTATAAATAACTATAACTTGATGCATAAAATACTAATTTTTCTTACAGAATTTACTGAAGTCATATCCATAAATTCTCAATTTTTAAACATAAATCTTTTATCAGTAGAGAATATACGACAGTAAGTATCTCCTTATTTATTAAAATTGGACAGGATGATGCCAAGGAAATATCTTTCGTTCCATCTGACAATAATTTATCAATTGTTATTCAATCGTTTCTGGATAATATAATTGAAGCAAAACTTCTGAAAATTGAATATACCTATATCACATACATCAGTGTTTTTAAGCATCTTACTCAAAAATAAAATAAGAGCCATAGAGAGTAATTTGCTAAAATATAGAAATTGTATCAATACTGCTGGAAATCATATCACTATGGCATTACTTGTACCTTGTGGTAGAGACAGTACAGGTACAGCTTTTCACTCTTCTGTCCAATGCCAAAGTAGGGCAGATGACTCATTTTGCAAATGGGCTGTGGGCAGATATGTTATGTCTCTATTCTGCGTCAAAAAATTGAAGAGTCATCATGATGCCTCCAAAGTGCATACAGAGTGTAGCAACTAGCAGAGCATATTCCATATGTGAAGATATTAGATGTTGGAGTTCTATCAGTCTGGGTCTCTCAGTGATGGTGTAGAGTGAAAAAAAACAAAAACCTGGAATATATAGATAAGCTTTTGTTCTGTCAATCTGCCAAGATTTGAAGATTGTTTGTTATCATCACAAAGTCTAGCCTAACAGGGACTTAACTGGGAGCAAGTGATTTCATCTTTTTCCTAGCCATTACTACATTTAAATGTGATTTACTGTTTAATATGGAGAAATATAAGTGAAATTACAGAAAAAAAAAAAACAAAAACACTGCATTAAAACTATACCTTCTGATGTACTACGGTCATAAAATCAAGTCACATTTCTGTATTTTTACTGAACATTTCGACATAGAAAGATAAGCAAAGCTTTATTTTCAAAAATACATGGAATACTCACATGTAGAACTCTGAGAACATAAACTTGTTCATTTTTTCTTATGTTGCTAGGACTTGGACTTCTGCATTTTATCCCACATAGGCAGCACATGGAACTGAAAGCATTATCAGAGTTGCCTCTGGAACTAACATAAAAAGAAAACCTAAAAGTATTATTGATTATTTCATCCAGGAAGAAAATTCTAAAATCACTTTGTGTAATCACACATATCGTGCAATGACACTTATAAGTATACATCTTTAATAGTGATTTCAAAGTCAGCCAGATCTCTGTTATTCTAGACTATAAACATAATTGTTTAAATAATTTTGTAATAGACATTAAAACATTTGCTCATCACTCTAAAGCCTAAGCTTTCTTTCTTAAGGAAGATACTGATGAATGTAGCTAGCTTCCCCACTTCTTTTCAAGTTTACATAGAGTGAAAGATGAAGAATATAAGTAGCTATGTGAATCTCAAGAGTGCTGCATCTCTGTTATGAAATATGCCCTCTGCAGTGTCTGGATATGATTTAGCACTCCCCTTTCACTCCATTGCCTGGAGAGACTATTCATGGCAGTCTGAATTCTGGCTAAGTGTCATAGTATAAATTCCACAATCAATGCACTCACCAGGACAGATATCTGACATTGAATGGTGGAAAGGAGCAATAATAACATTTTAGAGGATGCTACTTGAAAGAAAGTTCTGAGTACAGATGTTTAAAAGAACTGTTCCCCTATGGCCTCTGGAAGAAAACTGCTTAGGTATCGGTCTCATCTTGCCTCTCCCATAAATTGAGAAGCAGCTAGAAATTGAGACTTATTCAAATGACTAAGAGCAAGTCAGAGCAATAAGGTGATAATGTTCTACTGTTAAAAAATTTAAAAATGATGTTACCAGTGCAAGCAAATTCTAACTGGTTTATGACAGTGCCTTTTGTATCAGGCACAGGGAAGATCATGATTTTTCTGGAATCTTCCATCATTACCTGGATTTTATTAGACCTTTTGCTTATTGATTTCTCTACCTAAGTAACCACTCTTGAATTGATGCATAACGCTGCTTGTACTGAATAATTAATGGCATGGATATTTACTGGGAAAGCTATGACAAGTCAGAGGATGTGGCAGAGAGACTTGATAGTATAGAAATAAATGTAGTCAGAAGAGTCGGTGCTGGCAGGATAGGAATATCATATGATTAATTGCTCTATTACTTCACCTTGGTCTACAGAAAGGCAAGGAGATTAGAAATGGAATAGAAAATAAAGCAGCTTGTTGAGTGTGGCTTCCTCTCATTTAGAGTATAGGGTGAGAGAAAATGCCACCTATTTGCCAAAGGCAGATGCAATAATGGATTCTGTTGAAGTTTTAAAGAAAAACATTGTTGTTCCATAATTATAGATTTATTATATTAATGCTACAAGAGTATTCAAAAAGAAGGTACACTTGCAATGAATTACCATTGTTTTGAATGAGGGGAAATGATAATGCCAAAATTGTGAGTACAGTGACCATGAACCACATCAGAAAACAGTCAGAAAACCCAAATAAGATGAAGTTTTGTAGTTTAAATATGTGTTGGTTTTGTTTTCAGTTATTTATAAGTTATATCAAAATTTGCCATATTTGTGGGTTTGTGATTATAAAGTATACTCTAACTTTATCACACACACACACACACACACACACACACGCACACTCCTTGATGACTTTAACAGAGAGAAAGAGAAAAATCAGTTTTACATTATATTAAAGCATATAATTTCAACAATTTCATGCATTTTTCAAACCTATCATTTTATGCAATGATACAATTAATAAAATTATTTGTCCTGAAAATGGAAACAAAATTAGAATTTTTTCTATTTTAATTCCATTTCTCATTAAGTCAAGTCTAAAATTTCATTCAATTTTTATCAATGTTATCAAGCTTCCAGAACTCTTCATCAGAGTGTAACAAACACCATAGGCTCATCTCCCAGCCTCAACATTTATCAACTCGATAAATTTTGCTTCATTTCATTCCTATCCATTTCTCTATTTTCACATTATTGGGAAGAACCGGTATAATATCAACAGCAAATATGTCAGTTTGTATGTTTAAAAGGTAAGGACTATAAATAATTTAATGAACATTTTCCAAAGTTGCAAGTTGTTTTTGTGTCACTTAATTCTGAGTTAGGCAATCCCTCTGATATGATTTGGCCAGTGAGGTGTTAGTGGATGGGTTGCTCAGATGCCTGAAAAAACTTTGCACTTTTCCCAATGCCACTGTTGCGACACCATGCCCAGAATACCTCACTGAAGAATGTAAGGCATGTAGAATAGAGCCAAGTCACCCCAGTCATCCAAGCTAAAAACATCTTAGCTCAGCTTCTAGCCAGCTAACTCCAGACTTGTGAGTCTAGCCAAACCTAACCGAAATCAGTCTACTATAGACTGATAGCCAAATGAGTGTTACTTGTTTTAAGTCATTGATATTTGAGGATGTGTAACATTATGATAGTAGTAGGTGAAGTGATACGGAACTTAATTTCATAAATCAGCGATAATGTCATGGATATTTGCAAACTCATTTTCTATGGAAGAAGATCCAGGTTTGAAGGCACCAAAATCTTACGAAAGTTGGAGAGCCTCATTTAAAAGTGAAAAAGAATAATTGTTTACAAATATAAAAATAGATCTGAAAGTGAATATATTTTCAGAATGAGAAAAGAATGGAAATCTAAGTAATGCACTTCCTTCTGTGGTTTGTTTACCTATTCTACAAGAAACGGTTGTTTAGAAATGTTTCTTAATTGCAATCTGGCTTCCTTTCTCTACATAGAACACTTTATGAATTACAACACTCGTAGGAGCTCATGTGCATATAAATAACCTGAAGCTTATGTTCATTAGTATTATAGTAAATATGACCCCCTCTTAACTTTATGATATGATTTCTCTAAAGAGAAAGTTAAAGGAAGCACTATTAAAAATTAAAATAAGACAGTGTTGTAACGATTGCTCTTCTGGTGCTCCATGGGTGATTTTAGGATAAAGAAGCAAGTGGGCGGAATCTCTGGGTATATTTAGAACTGTCATGTTCATGACAGAAGCTATTGTTCAGTTTTCAGAAGGGCTGCAGAATACTAAGTGAAGTAAAGAGAGTTGCTTTTGTCACTCATTTGTCCCTACTTTATATTCTTCCAAAGTTTAGGATTTTTATAAATTTTGCATATTTAGGGATAAACTCTATTACAGTGAAGTTCGGCTATGATACTACTGAAGACTTGCCAGGATGACTGAAAGGAACACTTTATTGGATCTCAACAGTATGCTAATTACTTATGACATTTATGTAAAAAGGTAACTGTGCCCATTAAAAAAATTCAATGTCTTATTTTTACTGATTACCTCTCTAATCTCAATTGTATGTGTCACCTGAGGTAGGATGAGATATTCAAAATACAGAAAACACTTCCTTCCTGAAAATGCCAAAATCATTAGCTTGATTTGCATTAGTACATGAGAATACAAAACTAAGTCTTTATTGATTAGAATATCAGTGATTTAAAGGTTGATATATATATTTTTTTTTTTACCTTCACATCTTTGATTTAGCAGCTTCTAAACTTCTTTCAGCATTTTGCTACAGGTATCAAAACATGATACATTAAACTAGATTAGGTAAAATGAATTTTGAGTAGTTTTTGTAGAATCCTTTATTTTAATCTTCATTTTTCCTTGCACATAGTAAAGCAGATAGTTCTCATTAAAATAACTATATTTCAGAAATATGAAACAAAGAATGTAAAAGTGCCCAATATTTCAACTCTCTATTCTGTTAACAACTAGAAATGTGCTTAATTAGTGTTGAAAACTTTAATGATCCTTACCTTTTCTCAGCACATGTGTTTAGTAAACTGGTCAAAAGAAGTATTCATAAAATCTCTTATAAATTTTTGTAAGTAGATTAAAATGAATTATCTAATTTGAATCACATATTCAAATTTTTGTGTTTATTAAACAGATGATTTACATATTTATTATTAGTTTGCAGGTAAAACAGATTGACAATTACAGTCAACATTAAAAGTCATTTATGTTATTCTGGTTCAACTTATTTTCATGTGATAATAATTCTGAGTATGTCTTTTCTTACCTTTTAAACTATATATATACACTTCACTTTTATTATGATCCAAGGAGTCTAATAGTAAATATGGGCTAATTTATGCTGTGGTTAGCAACAACTTCAACTCAGTGGATTTAACTAAAAAGGGTCCATTTCTCTTTCACACTACATATCCAGCACCAGTTTCAGCAACATTGTTTCTTTTGGCTATAAAGGGACCTAGGTTGATGGAGGCGCTACCATTTTATAATATATCATATCAATCTGGGTTTCAAGGCCTGCCATGGGGAAAGAGAACAAAAATTACATAATGCTTACATGGTGCACCTAAGAGAATGAGTAGTGCATTTCTCTTATGTGCCAGAAAAGAATTGAAAACCAGGAGAATTGAGGAGCAATAGTGATTTACCACAGGATTTTAGCCCCAAGATTGTGATATTCTTTCCTCTTATCTCCTTCTTATAAATAAGCCCCAGTAAACTACTTGACTTTAACCTCATGTATATGATTATATCTGTTATGCAAAAGAGAAACCCAAACCAGATAAAATTTAAATTAGGTATCTAAAATCACAGAGCTAGCCATTTATGTTCTTGGTCATTTTATTTTTCAAACTTGGAAGGTAGGACTCTCATTCATATCACCGTTCTAAAGTAAAGAAACACATTCTACCAAACTATATTAATCTCTGTTTTTCTGTCCAATTACTTTTTGGTAATATAAAGAAGGAAGGTGATGTCAAGGCGAAGATCTTCAATAATTAAACAACATTAGCAATTATTCCACACACAATACAATTAAATGTCTTATGTATAAAAGTTAAGTGTTCAATGCAATCAAACATGCTTAACAATGCAGTCTTTTCTAGTAGGATTTAGTCTCCTCATAATTGAATTATACTTAATCTCCTGAGGCTGAGGAAATTGATATTGGAGTGGTAGAATAAAGGCAAAAATTTCTGCCTAAAGCCACATAAGTCAATCTAGAATTTTTTTTAAAAAGATGACAACCACTCTCATATATTTTTGCTGCCGATGAACTAAATTCATCATATTATACCAACTATTTTTAAAGGTTATGGGCTTCACTAATCTGGTAAATCTAGGTCTAGATAGTACATATTTTTTTTTAGAATCTACCTACAGGAAAGTAGAAAACAAAACTATGGGTTCCAAGAATAAGGCACGGGATTTGGTTACTGTAAAACTTAATTTAAGTATTATTAATCTATGTTCCATTTCGGTAATGTGTAAATCAGCTCATTTTTTGATATCAAATTAAAACCAAGACCCTGAAAGAGATGAGGTTATTAATCCTTGTTCCCTGGCCAATTCCCATTTAGATAATTGCACTGTGCTATAGAGCTAAATTCTTCCAGTAATTTCATTTTGAAAAATAAAATTAGGCAGCAAATTCTGGCATCCTTTTCCAAATAGTACTTTAGTTCTACGAGTATACTGTTCAACAGCTGCTATGTTCCACCCCTTAAGTAGTTATGTTCCCACTTTTCCCAAACAATTCATTTTTGTAAAAATAATACATCTCAATTATATAGTACACTCCATCTCATGATGTCAATGTTATTTTCATTCAACCCACATAAACAACATCAGTATTAAACTGAGGATAATTTCATAGATAATGAAACAAATGCCTAGAAAAGAGACAGTAAAGGGCACATGGTGAGCTATGGCTCTACTTTTAAAAATGATCTCCTAAAACTTCTCTAAGATGCTTGTATTGCCCACAATGCTTCTCTTTATTAGTTCTCCACAGAGAATGATAAGGGATTCACCTATATTACACTGAAGACGAAACTAGAAATATAGGATACATGAAAAATGAAAACAAACATACCTAGGAAGAGTCCAAGAATATTAACTAGTCTTCTAATATGCCCAATATCCATGATTAATTTGGTAATTCTAAAAGATGTAAATGACATGCTTTTTAACTTAATGAGTAAAATCCACTTGACAGTGCCAAAGAAACCATGTGATTATGCCAGTTAGGCACAGTAATGAGTAAAGGGGCAAGGCTGCTATAACAAAAGTATGTGCAATAAATGTGATGTTCTCTTATCATCTTTCTCATATAACTCTCTCAAGGCAAATGTTATCAAGACTAATGTCCACTTTATCAAAGAGAAAGATGACTACTGTATTCATCTCTTTTTCTGTAATAAAATGCAATTTTGCTCTCTTTTCAATATTTATGCCTCTAAGAGTATTCATTGGATAATACATCCAAAAACACATTATGTAGTAGCAAAACATAGGTCATTCTTTTCTTGGAATTATGGACAAGCATCTAATAATTTCTATGAAGATGTGAACTTTTGAGCTAACATTTATATTTTATCCTTTAAAAATCCGCCTGTTCCTATTTATTGAGTATTATTTAAGAAATGGGTTTTTAATTTCTTGTCAAATTCCTTTCCATCTTCCAATAAGATGTCATATGACTTTATATACTCTTGGATTCTTTCCGATTAAATGATAATTCAGATTTTTGCTTTTTTCTTCATAGGTGAAGATTATCAACAGCTTCTTTCTTGTGTTTAACATTTTTCAGGTTTGGGTACAATTCTTATAGTCGCTATATAAAATTTTTAGAAGTTTTACTTGTTTTTCAGTGCCCTTAAAAGTTATACATTTAATCTAAATTTTCAAATTTATTTGTGTACAACCATATACGGAAGTCTCATGATTTTTGTAATGTACTTTCTTTTGAAGATCATTTCCAACTTTTCATGACTTACTTTTAATAGATATGTTTCTTCCCTTTGTTTTACATAATTGGTTCATTATTTATTTAATGATTTTTCAGCTCATCTGTTAGTTCTACATTTTTATCAATAACATTAAATTTTGTTTTAATAATTCTTAAATTCTTTCCATCTACATAACTGGTTCATATTTTTTGAGTAGCTTGAGTTCTTGGTGTTTGATATTAATCCATTTATTTTTGAAATTCTTATTGTATAAGTATTTCTTTTGGCTTTAATGGTAGATTCCACTTTTACTGCATTATATTCAGAGAATGTTTGTAACATTTCTGTATTTTATAATTTACAGATATTTTCTTTATGGCTTAGTATATTACCGATGTTTGTAAATGTCCCATGTGCTGCGGCATTCTTTATTTCTGGGGTTTGGAGTTTACCATATCTCTCTAAGATCTAACTTACTGATTATGTTTTCTTTCTAATATTGTTTTTCTACTGATTCTGTCTTGAACTAAAAGATATATGCTATGATTCCTTCTGATTCTTCTTGCATTTTATTACATTCTTCTTTATGCAATTATTTGTGTTAGTATTGGGTACATAGATATTAAGAAATTTCTTCATTGTGAATTTTTGCCTTTAGCTTTATAAGATCTTCTTTATGTAAATAATATGTTTTGGCTTGATATATGTTATGTCTGATTGAATTATGGCCACTGTATATTTTTGTGCGTCTTCTATTTTTAATCTTTATGAACCTCTTTTTATTTTAGCTTTGTTCTTTTGTATATAGCATAGATATGGTTTATGCTGTAAAGTCTTTCACTATGTATTTTTTTCATAATAATTTTTCATTTAGGAAGGTTCTATCTTTTCTATAATTGTCTTTCATATGTATATACATAGGACTTCTATACTCAAAAACGAATATTGAGCTTAATACATATTACTTTATATTTAGTTTAATGAGCTGGAAAAGATCATCTCCATTTTAGAAACCTTGTTTTTCAAATGGGGCCTAAAATCCCTATTTCTCTAATTCAGCACATACCTACATGTCCCTAGTAAAAAAGAGTAATATACTAAAAACCTGAGGGCCCTGTGCTACATTTTATATTTTACAAAATAAAATTCCAAGTGTGCTTTCAAGATTAGTTATTTACACTTACAACACATTTGAAAACTAATGTTCTAAAAAATCATCTAAACACTATAAACTTAATAACTAATGGACATATACAGTTATATGTATTATAAATATGTATTTAATATAATTTTTATAAATAATTTGCAGGTTTTTAAAAAGTCAGAAATAAAATAGAAACAAACAATGAGTGGATAAGTTTGATGAATTATGAACTCACCATAAATAATGGGAAATACAGAACAGCAAAGATATAATTTAACACTATTATAAAAAAGTCAAAATCTCCTATCTTTTATCTTGTCATGTGCTCCACATGACTGATATTATGTATGTTTTCTCTTTAGAAAACTTAAGTTAATGCCATATTTCAAAGTTGAAACATCTTTGAGTGTCCAAATATATATATGCATTAACATGTTTACATTATTGTGAGCTTGACATCTTATTTTTCTTTGCTTAAATACTATAGAGTGCTTTTAATAAATCATTTTTTAGGGGCTACATCTTTACTGTTTCCATCCCATAAAATGATAAAATAATGGGAATCAAGGCTATCTTGAAACTGCATTTGTATAAGTATACTGCAAATAGCCCTTTGCCCACTCCAAGGAACAAAAATATTGCATCAGCTCATCTAGATACTCCCCATGGTGAATGATTAAAAGCTACACACAAAAATTGCATGCATTCTTGCTACGCAAAGTCTAAATATCATTTAATTACTGTTTCTATTTTAATTTCTAGTGTTCTAAACTCAGAGAAGAAAAATATCTTCTTGTTCAAACTTACTGTTATCTGTAGCCAGGCACCAATTTTAAGAAATAAGGTAAAAGTTGTAAATTTTTCTAAATTCCCTTCATAAATTATGCTTAAATGTGAATATAATTTATCTATAAAGACATATTTAGATTAATTTATATTATTAGAAAAAGAAAATAATTAGGCACTACCTGTCTCAAAACTTATTCTAGTTCCATTACCCTCTCATCTGCTGTCCCTTCTTACTGTCTTATTCATTTTGTTCTGTATGCCTTTAAGCACTACTTCTCGAAATCAAAACAGAATTTTAAATATGTACAACAGAAATGCTTCACCTTGACCATTTTAAACTAGATCAGTTTGAAATACTGACTTGGAGATGAAAGATTGCGAAACCTATTAACCTCTAAAGGCCCCAAGTACCTTCTTGCCATTATTTTCCTTTACTACTTTATATGTAAGTCACAAATATGACAGGCAGATACTGAAAAGGATAGCTCGAATCTGATAACGATGTTCTACCTTCCTTTTAAGTGGAAATGGAAATTCGATGAAGAACAATTTTTTCATTTTCATGTATGTTACAGCATGAATGGAGAAATAGTTATCCCCTCAAAAGGTAGAAGAAATAAATAAATCCAGATCAAGTGAATTGAACTAAAAGTGTAAAGGGCTCTCTCGCGTCCATTGTGTCCATTATATCACTTTGTCATTTTTCTGAGGTTCTTTTTATTTTAAACAAAGAGAAAGAATATTTTGGTAATGAATTGCTTCGATTAGCTAATATATCTGGATGGCTAAGAACTAAACTTTTAGAAAAAGATTATATAATTAACCATCTTAACAGAAATATTTTCATGTGTATACTAAATTGCAGGCCCTTTTAAAAAGAGAAGGCTAAAGAGAATATTATTTAATTTACCAAATTTTTTAACAAATATTTTTGATCATCAATATGTGTCAACATTGTTTTAGGCACTAGGATTGGAGTAGGGATAAACTACCCTTGCCTTTACTGAACTTAACATTTTAGTGGGCACGATCTAGTATGAGAACTGAGATCTCTCATCAAACATCATTGTTAATGAACGAATTAAGAAATTCAAATTGACAGTCACAAAACAGTCAAGTACAAAACAATCAAGTATAAAGTGCAAAATAAAGAATATAGTCAAAAATATTGTAAAACTATATATGGTGCCAAGTGGGGGATCACTTCATAAGTTATATAAATGTCTACTCACTAAGTGGTAAGCCTGAAACTAATATAATATTGCATGTCAACTGCAATTGAGGAAAAAAAACTAAATTGCAAAAAGAAAAAGAAAAAGCTCACCTCTCAGTAAAAACTCTGGTGTATATTAATTAATATCACCCTCTAACTTCTTATCCTCTTTAAATTTTCTTTGGGACAATTATCATTTTTGACATATATAATGATTTTGTGTCATTTATTTATTTAATTTGAAAGTTGAATTTCTTGGAAAACAGGCATATATAGACCACTGCAAGTGAACTGTGCAGTTAAAAATAAGATGAAAAAATGGTTCATCCTGAACCTAGAATCCCTGCCTTGTTCTGACTTTATGACATTTGATGGAAAAACATATAGAACTTACCCTTCCTCGTTGGTTGTGCATTCCCAGAAGAGAGAGATACTATCAAACTAGTCTGTAGGGTCTACAGAATAAAAATGGCTCCATAGACTGATTTAAAAACCAGAGTAATATTCCATTATATATATATATATATATATATATATATATATATATATGTATGTATGTGACTTTGGTTTTTGAAACTTATTTGATTTTATTAATCAAAGCCATCTCAATAATTTTTAATAAAAATAAATAAATAAAGTAAAGTATCTCAGCGCAAGACTGTGGCAGCAGGTGCTTTATCTGGGGCAGCAAAACAAAAGCAACTTAGAAGTAGGGAAGGCAGAGTTCTTATTAGTGACAGCCCGGGGCTCTGAGTCACAGTAATGGCAAATACAGAGCTGGTGACCAGAGAAATAAGTCTCTATAGTTTGATGACTGGTAAATCTTCAGAGTGTTAAGATTCATGACCTTCCCACAGAATACAGTAATTTATACTGAAACTCTGGACCACCTTCCTTGCCTCTTGTGTACTTTATAACAGAAATCTAGCTTCCTGTCTTTTGCTATAAAAAGTCCATGGCCTTCTGTCGACTACCTGTCACTCAGGAACAGCTCTTTGGCTGCCTGCCATTTCTTATTCTTAATGCATCCATCCTCCTAAACAATTTAACTTTTGTGTTTCAAAGGCCTTGCTGAGAGCTGAGAGAGATGAGTTCATCAAGAATCTGAGAAATACATGTGAGAGAAAGTGAAACATACTGAGTAAGAGGCAGAAATACATCAGGGGAAAAAGATAAAACTATAGTAAAAGGAGAGTTCTAACAACAACAACAAAAAACCATATATAGTATCTGGTCTACTCCCTCACTTCATTCTCTGTAGGTCCAACTACTAGATAAAGGAGGGGGAAAAAAGCAGCTTGGATGTACAGGGGAACAGTAATTGCTTTATGAAGTCAGTTATGGGCTTTTTTGTTCTAGCAGTCTCTCCCTGTTCATGTAGTTTCAGTTCTCACTCATTGCCGGGAATTTAGTGTCTAAAGTAAATTAATATTTTCACTTATTCTCTCCTGCTGCTTTTTCAGTTATTTTATTGTTTTAATAACAGAATATAAAATCTACAAATTCAAAATAGTTGATAAGTTATGGTTCTTAATATAGAATTAGCCATCTTTGCATGAGCTTTTATTATATTGAAAGTATTTTAAAATCCAATGTATTTCAATTTAGAAACTGTTAGTATAATGTCTGTTTACATAATATACCATCTGTTTAACTTAATCCTTTACTATTAATATTCAAAAATGCAAAATCAAAAAGTCACCTTTCTGATATGGAACTACCAAAATGGAATGATTGTATTTGATTATATAGATGAAAAATAATTTGTATGTTATACTTAATAACCAAGATATATTAGACACATATAATGTAGGAGAGAACCATTATAAGCACTGGAAACACAAAGTGAACAGAACAGACAAAAATCTCTGTACTCCTAAGATTTACCTTCTAGTAAGGGGAGGCTGATCCCAAATAGAAAAACAACAACAACAACAACAACAACAACAACAACAACAACAGAAAACTATGTAGAACTTGGCCAGATGCTGATGGGGAATAAAGAAAACTAAAGTGGAGTGAAGAATCAAGAATTTGGGATGAAGAGATTTGAAGGGTTTCCCCTGAAGAGGAGATATCTGAGTAACAATACATGAATGAGATGGAGAAAACCATGAAGGCATTCTGAAAGAAGAGCACCTCAGAAGAGATATTAGCTAGTGAGAAGTCTCAGTTCAAGAGATAGCAAGTAGGCCAGTGGCTGGGTCAGGGTAAATAAGACTCAGGAAAAGGTAAGACTCAGGAAAATTAGCAAGAGAGAAGGTGGAATAGAAAAGAAGCCAAATTATACAGAATTTTATAGGTCATTGTGGTATTGACAATATTTTGTATTAGAAATATTTTGTCATGTCATCTAGTATTTTTTATTCTAATATAAATGTCCTAATTTTTGGTTGACCTCACAGATTGCAAGGACCCTGTCAGCTTACAATCCCTTATTTTTTTTTATTTTTTATGCCTACAGCACCTGGTCTTCCTAGGTGGTCCCTCATCTAAGTATTAACCAGGCCCAACTCTGCCTAGCTTCTGAGATCATACGGGATCGGGCTTGTTCAGGGCTAATTTTTTGAGTGAAATAGGAAGTCAGTGGAGGTATCAATCCCTCTGTTAGAAAAAAACTGTTTTCACTTCCTCTAGCATTTTCTTTTTCAAGAAATATGCTTTTCAAATTTCTCGAGACCCCAAATTAACACCTATTTAATACATGGTTTTCTTAATTTATAGTTTCTAAATGGAGTTCTGGATTCTGGTCTAATGGATTGATATAACTGTCTGGGCTGGGGCAAGAATTACCTAAAATTCACCACTATCTTGTTTCCATAAAGACTAATTTCCTTCAGAAAACCCACAGTTTATTTTTGCATCACATCACTTTTACTCTATTTACTGTGAATTGGAAGTCTTTACTTTATTGTGATACTGAGAATGCTTTCATAATCTGAATTATTCAAAAATCATTTTACATTCTCTTGACATAAGGAGAACAGGCTCAATATATTTACTAAAGTCCTAAAAGGTAAAATGAGCATGGGATGACAAGGAGAAATCCCTGATCATCATAGACATATGTTGCACTCTTATTTAGCCAATTCTTCATTTCTGCAGACTTTTTTTTAATTAATATAAGTGTAAATCTTTATATTAATCCTAATAAAATTGATCTAATTAGACCTGTTCTACTCTTCCATCCCTATGAGGCTACTTAAGATTCTGAAGATCTCAATCCATGTGGTCTTCATAACACTAGTTTCCTGCTATCTGAAAATTTGTTGTGTCATCTAGACCTCATTCACAATAATGAAAATGTTTTAAATAATGCAACTAGCAATGAAACCCTGCCATTTTTTTTCCCTGTCCTTTGAGGTTGACTTACATCCCTAATGTAATACACTAGATAGGATTATTTAACCAGTTTAAAATTCTCTGCAAATTATCTCATAAATAAGTCCCAAATTAATTTTTATCACTTATACAAGTGATATAAACAGCATATATGTCACATATCTTTTCCAAATTCAAGCTTTATATTTTATTAATATACTATAACATGACTTTAAATCAGGATGGCATATGATACTTCAATAGATCTAGCTCTTTGTGAACCCATGTTGTCTCTCTGAGATTACTACTTCCTCTGTGTACAATTACAATCAATCAGCTTTTCCTGATATGCATTGATAATTGACAGATATTTTTAGTTTGTATTCCACATCACTTCCAATTCCTACTTCTTGGGGTATAATTTTATTGTTTGCAAGTGAAGAAATCACCCTTGCTACCTACTGATCTCAGAGGCCCAATAACATTAACTAGGCTTTTTGTGAGATCTATGGGAAAAGGACACTGCTGTAACAACTTGCTGTTATTGTTCTAGCCTCTTGATAAGTCATTTCCTTGAAGAGTACTGTGATTTGGATGGTCCTGAGCTCTTTAAATTCCCCTTAACAGCTGCATAGTCACATCTTCTAATAAATGTACTAAGAACTTAAAAGCCACCACATGTTTCAAAATTCTTAGTTTACAGCTATTCTGCTGACATAGTACAAAATTATGTCAAGTGGCCAATTTCAGCGAATTCCCAGGAGGCTTCAAATTGGCTTCATTTAGCAAACTCTTGCACATTGTTTTACACTTTTGTCAAATTTTTAAAAGAGCATTACTCTGTTCCAATTCCAGGGTGTATGTGGTACCTTTAACACCTTGTGAACTCTGTTAATAGCCCCTGCATTGGTTAAAAATATGCTATCTCATGAGTTGCAGAAGATCCTGACAATCAAGACATTATAATGGTCTTCACATTTGGAAAAAGGTTTGGTTACAGTCATTTTATTATTATAACTTCTAGTGGGACCAATACATTTATTTTTATGTTCATAACAATTTTAGATTACAAAATTTGAACATAAATATTGCTTTTGGCTTTACTTCTTTCAGAAAAATACTTTAAAAGAAAATTCAGCTAGTTTCATAACACCAAAATAAAAATAATTTTCCTCAATTGTGTATATATATTTAAAGCTATTAAAATATATTATCTAAAATTAGTACCATGATCTATACATAATTTTAGATTACATCTTTTAATATTACATGATAATGTCTTAACAATAGAATATATTCTACAAAGGCATGACTTTAACAGTTATGTTTGAATTAACATTGTCCTGCCTCAAAATGAACATTGCTAATGATTAGGCACTTGAATTGTGGCCCATTTTTCAATATTGTGACTACTTTAATAGAGCCAATTTGAATACATAAAACATTCTGAGTATATCTGTTTATACAAGACAAATTCTTCTAAGAAAAATTACTTAGAAAACTAAAGCTACATTTATTAAAGCTCTCAATATAAAACTACCAAATTATCTTCCTAACATGTTTACACTTTTATGCCTTTATTGATAGCAGCTAAGTAATCGTGCGCTTCACTACCAACACTAACCATGGTAATTTTAATTATATTTGTTACCCTTGATTTGCATATTATTGATTACTGGTAAGATTAAAATATTTGTAGTTTACTTAGCAATTTATATTTTTCTTTATAAGTTTTCTAAACTATTTTGTCTCACATTGAAGTTCTCTTTGTCCATTTTAACATTTCATGATTTTTTGTTATTAATAACTGCATCCTATTTTGCTTAGGATTTGCTTCCCGATTGGTTCAATATCCACCCTTTATTGGAGTCTTTACATTTTCTATCTTGTTTATGCTGTCAGTTTGCTTCTTTTCTTCTCTATAAATTAAGTAGCTGCATTTCTTTTGACTATTATCTTTAAATTATGAATATTTAAACATCTATTTCTCTAAGTAAAAAAAAAAGCAAACCTATTAAACCAGTATTACAAAATGTTAACATTTTAAGATATGTCACTGGCTCTGTCTCATCTCATCATCCAGTGTTTCCTCACATTAGGTGGTCTTTTATATTCATGTTTTTATTAATTTTAGTTAATGCATTATTTCATTAATTATTTTTGATATTCACTTTACAGTCTATGTTCACACTAAGCCAAAAGAACAAGGTTTTCTGTTTTCCTTTTACTGGCATTTGTCATCTTTTTTCTGTTTCTTGCTTCCTATATTATACTCATTTCTAAGTTGCCTGGTGTATTTTCTGATCAATGTTCATGAATGGCCCTGTGGAGGTATATTCTCAGTGTACTTCCACATCTTACATATATTTCTACTGACTTTACATATAACTTGCCCAAATTTAATTCTCAATTTAAAATCTTCCCCAACTTCACCCTGGAAGAAATCACTATGAACATACCCACTCTGTTTCAACATTTCATGAAGGTCTAAAGTATTTTTGCCTTTTTGGATTAATGCTTTTTCAAATTGTAGGAACAGGGAAATGTTTATAGTCTAGGCTCTAGAACAAGACACTTGAGTTTCAATCTTATCTTTGCCTCTTGCTAAGTATGGCACTATAGGAACCTGACTTAAATTATTTGTCTGTTTCCTCTTAGGTTTAAAAAAAAAAAAAAGAGCTCTGTGTTAAGATTTCTGAAAGAAGGAAAAATATGGAGTGGGGAGGGGTAGGAGAGGAGGGAGGGAGAAAGAGAAAAGAGAGGAGGGAGAGAAGGAAATTATATAGTGAAGGCAAAAATAAAAAACAACACTGCTCAGCATACAGTACACAATACACATACACAATAAATATCAACTAACACTGCCTTAAAATGAGTTTTTTCAATTAATTGCACTTATAATTAGTGAGCTAACTCTATCTACATTCTCAAGGTTATGTTCTACTTAGTGATATTTTTTCCATTACATTTTCTCCTTGAATTTAACATACGTGTACTCACACATTTCCTCCACCCACACACACCACACTCAAACCGCCCCACACACATTCCCTTCCCTCCTTCTCTGGCGCATACTTGCTGAGCACACACACATCACATTAAATTATCTCTGACTGGTCTTTTAATTAATTAAAAAACATTTTGTTTTTGTGTGTTTGGTATCTGTAACTGACACCCCCTCCTTTCTATTTCGAATTTAGCAATTTAGTTTTTCATCAAAACTTAAACATCCCTTAATTTCATTTCCCCACATGTAGCCCCCCCATTCTCACTCCGTCTTTATCTCCTTGCTCTGTTTTAATCTTTGTAGCACTTATGACCACTTAGCATGTTATAAATTTATCTATTGTTTACCTTCACTCTTTGGGGACTCTGTTGTTTTGTTTTTTGCTGTATTCTGTGTCTGAAATGGTTTTTGTTCATTCAATAAATATTTGCTAATGAATGAAAATCAATAAATGAATATTCAATATCTGATTCACAACCATTAATTAATATTCTATTACTTGTTCTGTTCCAATAATTCATATTAACCCCTGAGACTTATCCACCTCTTGAGCTTTCCTATAGCTTTAGCTCAGCAATTAGTATATAAGCCTTTGTTATAAGGAGGTTAACTTCACTGATGTGCAGTTTTTCTTTGCTTGTTTCAAGGGCACCTTGAAGATAGCTGAGGAATTTCCCTAATTCTCTAACTGACATGATTATTCTCAGTAGAAGCACTCTGAAAATGTTTTCACTTTATGTAAAATCCAAGTTGCCAAGGGTTAACAATTATATTATCTGTCTTAGTTGCAAGGATGCTTTCCTCATACATCATCCTTAGGTAGTCAAAGCATAAATCACAAAAAAACCCATGGCCTGAACTAAACTGTAGTTCTTAACATACAAAACCAGATGGGCTTGGAATATCTTCTGTTTCTTCACAAGCCATTCCATTCTTTTTTATGGTGATAATTTATGGTCCAATATTTCCTGCCCAAATATAAACTCATTTGAATATATACAGGGAAAAAATGTTAAAATGTTTAATTAATTCCACAAGCATTTGAAAGATACTCTTCCCTGTTTAAAATACCAAAGAACATTTCCTTTTTGGTAATTCTTTAGTCATTTCAGTTGAAATGGGGTGGGGTTTATTGAGAAGACTTAGAATTAAGTAAAAAAAAAAAATCATCATGAAATACTAACTCATAAAGTGTTCTTAATGGCTCTTACTGATTACTATAGCCATTTTCATGACTCAGGAATACTCATTATTTTATTACAGTCTTTATACATCCACGAGCCATATTTTATTACAGAACTCATATCTATTTCAAGTCTTACTATTGAAGACATTAATTATATTAAGCCATTATTAAGTTAGTTATATAAAACAACAAAGGAAAAAATATTAATAATTATTATGTTGGGTAAAGCAAGAAGAACCTGTTGTACAAATAAACATCACTCATTCTGTGTTTCAAATGTTAAAATGTTTGACATTTTTTTTAAATGTAGCAAAAACCTGAAGTATATTATAATGTAATATGTATTAAATTTGATAAAAATTAATCAAATATTTGGCAAGTTAAAGCTATTGAAAACAAATTTGAAATTCTTATGCAATTAATTTCATACAATATAATAATATAATGAATGTGCTGTATCCTTGAAAATGGATAAAAATAAATATATGCCAGCTACATGTAAATAAAAATTATTCTGTATATATACCTTTTAAATAAGGTTTTAAAACAAGCAAAATAAAACACTCTTATTATTTATGTATGTGAAAAAATAGGGAAATAAGAAGATGGGAAACAAAATTCAGACTCATTACTTCTCTGAGTCCTAAAGCCATATGGGATCCTTACAAAATTTGGAAGGGACTTCAAGAGAATTAACATAATAGTTTGTTTCTTAAGTATAATGCTGGTACGTGAGTATTTTCTAATTCTTCTTACTTACAAACATATGCATATACATATTTTGTATTATGAAATATTTTGCAATTAAAGGAGATAAAAAATCCTTCACATCAGTTAAATGAACATAATTATTTAGCAAAAATTTTAGACTAAATGAATAAAGTGAATAATACTTTTCAATAAAGTGACTAATACTTTTGCATGTCATTTATTAGTTCTTACATTATTTCTCTTTGCTTAGTCTGCAAATACAGATGAAGCTTTGCTGGCTTCACTCTGATGTGATTGGTGTCCTCAGCTTGTTTTACTTCAGTCAAAACTGCTGTTTCTAAAACGTACCCAGAATGCTTCTTCCTCAGAATGTTTGCATTTGCTATTTTCCCTTTACCAGAAATACTTTTCTTCCAGATATCTACATACCTTATTTTCTTATCTCTTTCAAGTCTTTGCTTACATTTCACTATCTCAGGAGATTCATTTACTGGATTTCCAACCAATAAAAATACATTTTTCCTAAAAATAACAATTATCAGTTTTTTTCCAACTGTTCTATTTCCAGTAACTAGTAGGTTGTGAATATTCACTGAATGAATGAATTTAATATTTCTCTGCCTCTTGGTCATATCTGAGAGCTTCATGATTTTATAATATAAAACAAGAACTGATTGTCATAATAGTTGATGATATAGTTGAAACTTAATCATCAGGATTTAAAGTGATGATATGGTTCTAGGTAGGGAAAAAAATCTGCTTATTTCTAGAGGATGAGTATTCTAGAAAGGCTGAAACATCACACTCTTTATTGAAGTTCAGCCTGTTTGCACATAACTCTTTCCTGGTCTTTTCTACCTTCACACACATGAAATCAATAGCCAAATTCCAAATATAAGGCCTATACTCAATTCAAATGTGATCTGGGAGGGTGTTTATCTTAAGTTCTGGACCAAAATTTAAACAAAATATTTACATTTTGTTAATGCCTGATTAGGCAACCACAATAGCAGGTATTCTTTTTTTTTTAACATGGAGAAGAATCCCTTTGTTGCTTGTTCAAAATACAGATTCTCTGACCCTATCTCTATAGATATTTTACTTAGTTTTGGGTAGAGCCCAAAAATCTAGACTTCTACCAAGCAACCAACCCTTACCTCTGATGGCACCCAAATAGTATAACAAATTGAGAAAGACAGAGCATTTGACACTGAATAAACAGTGGTTGTTTAGAGAGTATGCCTTTTATTTTCCTGGAAACCCTATGCTTCTAGTACACAGCTAGCAAAAGATGTGGAAATTCATATCTTAGCCTTAAATCTTTCATTTGAGACATGTCTAAAAATAATGTGATACCTGAAGCAATTGGAAAATTATGTTGAATTTATACAATGAACCTTCCCATGAGTTCTTTGGACCTTGAAGATAGCTGAGGAATTTCCCAAGAGTGATTCCTAGAGTCCTTATAGCAATGCACTCTGTTGTCCATGAGGCCTCATCATTTTTGGTTTAACTAAATAACTATTCAATAAATCAATAGATATTGATCATTTTGTAATTGAGATGCCCATTATAAGACATGTGAGGATTAATTCACCCTGATACTTACAATCAAGGAAGAGGTGATTATATTTTATCATAGATCATGTAATACAACATTAGGTACAAAAAGATTGCTTCAGATAAATTCATTGCTAGCTCAGAGACAAGAGTTATATATTTCTCTGGAGATATTTGCCTAAGAGGTAGCATGAATCTGACTTAGGCCTTAAAGGATGAGTAGATTTTGAATTGGGTGGAACATATACCAAAAACTTAAAGAGAAAAGAGCAAAACAATGCAGGACATTTATGTATAGAAGAATAACCCCCCCCAAAAAAATTAATTAATTCAATAAATGCAAAGAAGGAGGAAGGGAGGAAGGAAATAAAATTAGTGAATATGCAGTATAATTTAAGTTGAATAGTTTGAAAAACATGGAAAATCATATTAAGGCTACATCATAGTAATTCTTTGAATGAAAGAATGAGAAAATTAAGAGTTGTACAATTAGCAATTTGTGGTTAATTCTAGTGGCCTATTTATCCTTTATGTTCCTGATGTTTGTTTCTTGTCAATATGAAGAATCAAACCAAGATATATCAGTTTGTAATGATTATACCGCTGCAACAATTTGGCCTATTTTCTTTTACTGTCATGTCAAAACTTAAGAAACATAGATTTACTTCATAAATGTCCACTGAAAAATGAAAGAAGTGAAAAACGTGGAATTATAGTTTTCACTTTCTCATACTTCTTGTAGCTCAATAGTAGTTTGTTTTTTGAAACATTTGCTTCATGCTGTGAACTGACAGCTAGTCTTCAAAGTGCAATTCTTTTTAAATAAGAACAGTTCAACATCTTTCTCCTTTGGCAAGAAATCAATAGTGTATTAAATTTTAGAATGGGCATTCTGTTAAGAAAACATTTTATTGTATTCATTTGTTTTTATGGTAATGCCTGAAATTTACAAGGATAAGGATATGGCTTCTGTCTTGGATTAGGCAAAGGTATCTAATATAGCTTTATAAATGTGTGCTCCTATTCCTAGTTTTCTCTATTCCTGAAAAGTCTATAAAACCCAGAGACTGTGAATATGCCAAATTAAAATTTGTCTGTGTGTTTATTAATCTAGGAAGAAAAAGTTCACTAATATATTAAGTAAAACAAAAAATTAAAATATTTGTGTTTTGTTCTGGCCAATTAACAGTTATGGAAAAAAGGACATAGATGGTCAGGCCTTTGTTATATAATCTCTTGTCACAGGTATCAGAGAAAATTGGTTTGGTTAACAAACTCTCTGTGTTTTAGGAGCCTTCCTGAAGAAAAACCCCACTGAGGTCATTATTAGGTAAGAAAAATCACTGGAGACAAGAAGAACATAGAGCATAAATCTTTAAGATCAAAGCTAGAGTAGACCAAAACTGAGTGAAAATGAAAATATACCAGGAGGTGATACGGATCTTTAGAGAACTGGGGATAGGACAAAAAAGAACACAGTCATTAGCTGTTTAGCTTACTATAAGTGGAAAAGGCAAATGTAAAGTGCTTCTGTTGTATCCATCTTAGACACCTGGGAGATGGTGTGGACCAGGATTTAGAGAGGGATTATGAGCAAATGTTAGGTTGAGGTAAGGTTAACTAATTGGGAATATCACACTTGCCATATTAGTCTTTCATTCTTCCTCTGTGAGCATGATGAGAAGGGGATGAGATCATCTATATGTAGAACAACATGGTACAGTATTACAGACAAAATAAATTAAAGAGTTTAAAATTTAAAACTAAAAATTTATTAAAACCTTAGATTGACTATACATATCATGCCCACATATAAGACTCTAATATTTTTTATTCCTTTTCAATTTTCATGTTGGTTTAAGAAATTCCCTCCTAAAGTTTTGTTTTATTAATTATAGGTCTGCTTTCTCTTGTGAAAATACGTATACATGGGTCAATAATCTGTTAGTTTCTGGGCCATATATTGATTCTTATATTTGATTTTTCTATTGTCTTTGTTTGTCTTCCGATATACTCTTATCTCCTTAAATGACATTTTCTGGAGTAAATTAGTATGCTCTAACAAAGAATTTAATCATATCTGAGCTGAATAATAGTTTGGGCAAGTTTATCTGCTTGAACTCAAAGTGAACTTGAACCTTTAAAGTTGTTGTTGAGACCAAATTGATGATGAAAACAAAACTATGCATCTCTGGTTATTCATTAAAAGCAAAAACAAGTACTTTTTAAAATCATAACTAGAAATTCATGATCATAAAGCTTATTAAAATTCCTATGTAGAGAGTAAAGTGACAATTAATGGTGAGGTATCCTAAAAATTTAAATTCTATTTAAAATACCAGAATGATTCATAGATTATTTAAAAAGAAAAATCTTAAACTGGAAATAAATTATTAAAAAAATTACAAGAAATTATTTCTGTAATTGAATGCTATGTTTCCAACATTTTTAAATAAAATTAATTTATACACAAAGACAAAAAAATACCTTAAATTTTAGTTCTAGTAATGGTAACATATCTTACATAAGAGTAGCAGTCCTCCATTTGACAACTGAATACTTGTAGGGGGAGCCTGTTTGAAGTCACAGAAGAGCAAAAAAAAAAAAGCAGACAAATAGTAGAGAGGATCTGACCCCAGTAAAAAAGAAACCATACTCATTAGAGACAAATTTATATGGATTTTCCACTGAGGGAACCATAATGTCTGTGAGGTGCTCTACCTACAGGGTTTGAATTAAGAGCTGCAATCTGATTGCCTTCTTAAATCAGAGGAGATTGGGATTGCCTAAGTGGCTGGATATTGGGATTGGATAAATCAAGAAAAGGACAGAGCCATAGTAGAAAGAACCCCCAAATCTGTGTAAAAATTTTTACTAAATACTTAATCAACCCCTCAACCTATATGCAGGCAAGACTCTAAGAAGTTCAAAGAAAAACAATATATGGAAGACTGAAAGAGTTGAGCAGAGATTTAAATTACTGCCTACTACAAGGAAGGCAGAATTTGGTATTTGAGTCTCTTCAAGTAAACATAGTTTAGAAAATATCTCCTGTCTTTTGTTAAAACCCCAAAGAGAACTGTCTTAGAAGCAAAAATAATGTATCCCTGGACAATGAGATTCACTGTAGGATTATGGACAATTTGAAATAGAACCACCCTAACAAAACAAAACAAAGCAAAAATGCAAGCCTATATGAGTACAAGGTGATGCCCTGTAAGGATAGTGCCAGAAGACCTGTAAGGATACTGCCAGAAGAAGAAAACAGAAACAAGGTTTCTATAAGATATCAGGTAAAACGTCCAGTATATAAGACGAAGTTACTAACCATCTGGAGAAACAGTGAAATATGAACCATGGCAAGGGAAATATTTAATAGGAGGAAAAAATCCATAAACTACAAAGTTAAAATTAGCCCAGAAGGACATAGAAGTGATTATGCTAAATATAGAAGTTTACTTAAAAATATGGATAAAATGGGTGAGTAAATAGAAAATTTAAGGAGAGATCTGGAATCTGTAAAAAGAAACAAAATGGAGAACAGTACTAAAAACTAAAATAACAGAAACTTTTTAAATCACTGGGTTAAATTAACATGAAAGTGGACACAACAAAAGGAAGAAAAGCAATATAGGAGAAAGTACAGACAACTAATAAATCTTTAAACCAAGATGACAGAGAAAAAAAAGTAAAAGGATGGAAAAAGTTATACCGCTCAAAAGTAAAGATAAGAAAACAGGTGTGGTTGCATAAATTCAAAATAGTTCCATTTGAGGAGTATTACAAATAAATATATTCCATAATCATAATGTTAAAAAGTCACTTAAGAAGACATAACAAACTGTTAATTGTAAGAGAAAATACAAGTATAAAAAATAATAAATCTTCTCTAATGGAAAAAAAAAAGGAATAGACTTTCCTTCTCTTAGAGCAATTATTTCAGAAAATTTGTAGTTGTGAAGATTTTTCTCTGATTATCTGAGAGGTATGTAAATCTTTCTTAAAAAAATAATCATCTTGCCAGTTTTACAACCTAGGTATTTTTCCCTCAAGGACCTGGGAGCCATCTAGAAATATAACCATCAAGGAAGATAGCTCCCTTACCTACCACTCTCCTTGGGAGAGTAGGAGCCTAACTTCAGCTGGCATCAAGTTAGACACCTATGACCTGTCATAAAGATTAGAGAAATTCATTTTCCTTTACATTAAAGCAATCAGCAAACACAAGCGGTTACTTGATTTCCAAATGACAAGTGGTGCTATCAACTCTTCTTTATTGAGTTAACATTTCTCTTGAAAACATGTATGAAATGGGTTGCATCTGCTTGACAATATAAAAGAATGAGATTTGTTTCTGTCTCTGCAATCTCTTAAGTGGATTGCCTGTGATGCACATCACATTATGGATTAATGCTTATTCGATAATAAGCATTATTGAATTTCCTTTTTATCTACTTTTGTAGAGAGGTTTGCTAGACTGTTAAGAGATTTTGTTTTAAATTACATTTCTCCAACTGTATGCACCTAATAAGAGAGTTTCAAAATACATGAAGCAAAATTGGTAGGACTAAATGTAGTAATAGCAAAATCCATACTCATATTTTGACATTTAGAATGTCCCTTCAATGATTGATAGAAATTTGAAAAATTATCAATACCACGCGTGATTTAAAAAATACTATGACACAAACTGATAAATACAAAATATATAGAATTAATATAATGAAATATAAATTGATTTTTATAAAACATTACATCAAGTAATTGCAGAGAACACATTCTTTTCAAGTGCAACTGGAATATAAGATGAGCTATAAAATGCTCTCAGTAAATTATTTCAAACATTAAAGTATGTTCTATGACAAAAATGTGATGAAACTGAAAATAAGATTTCTAGAAAAACCCAACATTTGCAAATTTAGCAATACACATCTAAATGAATCAAGTGTCAAAAAGAAATCATGTAATTTGTGTTTTTAGGGAAATGCACAGTTTTATACTCTTAAATGGGAGGAAAATGGTATTAAATCCATTATCTAAATACCAAATTCAAAAAACAAAAAAAGACAAATTAAAAGCAAAGCAAATATGAAGGAATTAGGAAACAGAAAAACAACAGAGAAAATTAACAAATCTATAATTTCATCTTTTGGAAAGTTTAAAAAAATTTACAAACGTCTAGGCAGAATGCTCATGAAAAAATATGAAATAATATAAAGAGAGAGAAAGGATATCCTTTGGGACCCTACAGACATTTAAAAGGCTAACAGAAAAACCAATATGAACAAATAAGTGCTAATAAATTTTATAATTAGATGAGATAGACAAATTCTTTCATATAATTATTTAGCAAAATTAATGCAAGAATTAGAAATATTGTCTCTTTTCATGCTTCTTTGAACATAAAGTCCACCCATGATTCTTGCCATTGAACCATCTTTGTTGTTATGAGTCTTAAAGTCTTCACACATCATCCTATGATCACAAAGTTATTTATACACGAAATATTTTATTATACATTTTATTTAGTATATATTTTACTAATTATAGTCTATTTATATTTACTCCTCAATATATTTACTACCTTATTGAAAGTCTTAAGTTTGATTTCTACTTTTTTCCTTTAAAATCTGATTTTGCAATCTATATTTCTTTAATATTCTGACTGATTAATCAAGATACCCATCTAACATATCAAATCAAGAATAGACATTCTAGTCAGGCAGACACATGATTTCAAAAGAAATAAAAGTATATATTTATGCATATGTGTGTATGTATATATTTTACATATATTAAATGTTATAACATGGGGATATGGGTTAGTACAATTGAATTCCATATCATTTAGATAAAATAATCATCATATCACTGTAACACTTGAAATTATGACACTTAACGTTAAAGTAGAATCTTACCATCATACAGGTAATTTGTTGCAATTTCCATTAAAAATTGAACTATTACATTTCAAAGGAGATGGAGCACGATATTCTGTGGACAAAGCTACTGATACACTCTGAATAAATAAAAGTCACATTACCATGAAATTCTGAATCAATATCCTCTCAATATAAACTCATATGAGAAAATGGAATATTACACTGTCTCTTAATTTGCTCAGCAGTTTCTACTGGCATTAAACTATTCTAACCCTACAGAGGGAAAAGTGATCTTATTTACACAGTCATTCATTTAGACAGAAATTCAAAAGTTGCAGAAATGATTACCTGTAACTGTCATATGTTTCCCTGTAGGAAATACTGACTTCCAAAACCACTCTGAATAAATCTGATTAGGATATAGTATTTCTGTAACAAATAGTAAGAGAACACAAACTTCCAAACTCCTCAATTGAGTAAAATATTTAGTGTATTAAATACAGTCTCACTGACTGCATAATAGTAAATGATGATTTATGAAACTTAGAATTATCTATTTAGTAAATATATATATACACATATATATGTATATATATTAAGCCTTATACTAAGTCAGATAAAAGCAAATCACATTGTGAAGGAGAAATGTGACTCCATTCTATTTATGAGTTCAGAAGCCCAGTGACTCCATCCTAGACACCTGGCTACGGCAGGAAATTCCACAATTTAAGTGTCCACTCTCAAAATTATAAATGATTTCTCTCATTTACATTCTAAAAATACATAACTAAATAATTTTAGGATGGTCTTAAAATCTCCCCCCGCCCCCCCAAAAAGATTGTTTTCTAATAGGCCACATAAAGCAGTAAGAGGTTTCATAGCTCAAAGTTACATTTCTATGATATAGGGTGGCTGAAATGCACTTTCAGTTTGGGTTAAACCATGAAATAAATGGGTATAAGGAAGTCAGCTTTCGAAGCAATGAAGTTAATCCACATTAACTTTCAGATGTAAATATTTATGGTGCATCTATTCTCAAAAACAGGTGATGATGAGAAAATGGTGTAATTTATTAAACAAACATAAATGACAGTGATATGGTTATCACATTTCTAGACACTGATCTTTTTTAAAGCACACCATATTTTTGTACGTATATTTATCAAGTACTGATAAGAGTTTAAATGACATATTTAGTCAATAAAGTGAAGGAGACAAAGCCAAAACTGAAACAGGTGAAAAGAAAGTGTATATACCAGAAGCATAGGTGAAAAACCATGATACACATCTAGTTAAAGGCCTTTAACGACACAGGAATTTCTTCCAAGAATGAAGTGACTATACAATTTATATTTAACTAGTAGGTCCCATGTCTCTTGGAGATTTTTTTTTAAGAGTTCTAGAGATTTTTGATCTTAAAGGAGTGTGTGCAAAAGGTTGTGGTGGTAGTAACATTAACAAGGCACATCCCATATGGAGAGTTTTCAGTCGAAGGAAATAGTGGTGAAAAGAAAATGAATGATTGCCACAATTCTCAGAAAACATGTCTGAGCTCACAGCTAATGATGATTCTGCATGTTTGCTCTCCAGTGCAGTCAGCTTTTAATTGATTCAGTGAGCAGCCGCCATGTGAAACTGGGACTGGGAATATTAAGAATGGAAAGGTACTCCCCAAATTTCTACAAGCTAGTGAGTTGATATAGAAGAAGCGCTGTTAGATCCATACTCAGAGATTATTCTGATACAATCAGAATATATCATACCATAGAGGTGCTACTGAATACATTTGAGAATTGGGTGGAATTTATATACAATGAAACATTTTATGTCAGACATCACTACTATAGATAGTTAAAAGAGAGAGGACCTTTGGATTGATTACTGGTTTATTTTATTTTACTTTTTAAAGAAATGTGAACTTCTAAATATTTTGGAACTAAATTGAGGATTAAGGAGTCACCTTGCATAGTAAGTTATGCGTTCTCTCTGGGCCTATCCCCTCCCTAATAACTGCCTGACATGGCGTTACAAAAGACTTACCACTTTGTCCCAAGGCAAGACACACATGTGGAACAATTTATGCTCCAGTGATCCCCATTCTGAGGTAAATTCCAGAGGAGACCATATCCATGCTTAGCAACTTTCCCTGCTTTACTCTGTTTTCTTCATTCATTTTTTCCTAAAAACAGTACCTGATGAATCAATCACAGCACTTGGATTCTGTGTCAGGTCAAATTCCTCTAAAACCAAGCCTAAATCAGGGCACATATGCATCATAAACTAGACACCAATCATGTGAAATTTATTATGAAAATTTAGGTTTATTTTCCTCAAGAGGATGAGTAAAGGAGGCCAGGGAAACATACTGAAATGAGTTATAGTATTAGCCAGACTTTCAAGATTTAGATGATGGTCAGAGGGTGTGAAAATAAAATTCATTTTAGGGTATCTATCACTCGCATCAGTACTGTGTCCTCTGCTGTATGATTTTATGCCTGAGCTAGATCTGAAACTTCATTGATTCCTTCTCCTATGCTCTTCTTTTATTTATGCAGATCCAAGTTTCTAATGTATATTATTTTCCTTTCATCTAAAGACCTTCTTTTAATGTTTCTAGTGGCAAAAAAAAAAAAAAAAATCTCTTGATTTTGTTTCAGAAGTTCTTATTTCTCTTTCACTACTGAAAGATAATTGCTTAGGGCACAAAATTCTAGGCTGGTGGGTTTTTTTGTCTCAACACTTTAAATATTTCACTAAACTCTCTTCTTGCTGGCATGATTTCTGAGGAAAAATCAGATGTAATTCTTATATTTGCTCCTGTATACGTGAGGTGTTTTTTCTCCCTTTAGTTTCTTTCAAGGCTTTTTTTTTAGTTTTATTTTCTGAAGTTTAAAATGACATGCCTATGTGTATTGTTACTGCTGTTATTGTTTGGGTATTTGTCCTGTAAAATCCTGGTGTTCTCTGAGACATTTGGATCTATGGTTTGGTGACTGACATTAATTTGAAGACATCTGAAGTCATTATTGTTTCCAATACTGCTTCTGTTCTCTTTCTTCTCCTTTTAGTATTCCCATTATGTGTACATTATACCTTTTGTAGTTATCCCAGTTCTTGGATATTCTGTTCTGTTTCCTCATACTTTTGTCTCTTTGCTTTTCAGTTCTGTAAGTTCCTAATGATATATCCTCAAGATCACTCCGCATTATTTTTCTTCTTTAGTTTGGAATAGATTTACATACAGAATTCAACTATTGTTCCATATTAAACTTCAAATAAGTATTTATTATCAATTTTGAAATGAAATGAAAAAAGTCTATAGATTCATTATCCCTGTAACTATGTCCTTAAATTGATTTATTCATAATCCTTCTCTCTTACTAACATTGTAACATTGTAACAGTGTCTAAGAAAAAAGTAGTGTCTGATCCATATAGATAACCAAAAAATTGCATTTGAATGTACAAATAAATGTAGAAATGATTAACACACATAATGGGAATGAGAATTTTTAGAAGAATTTATATAGTAAGTCTTCACAAAATGTCATTGACAGGTTCTGTGACTTTAAACAAAGTGAGATATAATAAAATCAATTTTACCATAGACTAATTGCTATAAATTAATATAAACAAGAGTTAGGTTCTTAAGGCATCAACAATGTTGAACAAAATGACATTATTCAAGGACCTGCTCTACATATATATGCATGTACATGTATCAAAACATAATTCTATTATTTTTGCTTTATGTCAGAGTCAGATTTCAGTTCAGTTTGATAAAGCCGAGGTAATATTTTGGTTCTTATTGATTTTCTTTGGAAATGTCCATATTGTTTGATAAATATATTTAATAGTTTCTTAAAATAATTATTTTATGTTAATGAAATTTATTGTTCATGTCTAATTTTCACAAAGTCATAAAATTGGATACTTCATGGACCTTTGAAAATTTTTAAAAATCCATTTTCTTTTATGTTAAAGGAATTGCATCAATTTCTAAATCTGTATGTGGACTTCATTGTCTTATAATTTAAATTGCTGAGAAAAAATATACATTTAGTAGGATTTTGCCTATATTCTCCACATCATATATATTTTTTTAATTTCTCCATCTGTTTACCATTATTGCCATCTTTCTCTTGTTCTATATCTTTTGCCTCTCCATGATATAAAGGTTTTCTTAAATCTATCTTCCGTAATTCTAATTCCATGTTCAAAAAAGTCTATTTTCTGCTTTTATTTGGTTTAAACTTTTCTAATGTCATTTCTCTCCTTTGAGCATTATTTTTCGATGCTTAATAACTTTTTAATTTAGACAGTGGTATGTAGCTAGTCCTAATTAATGTATAGAAATACTAAGAGTTTGTGTTGGTTTGTGCCGTGTCAGTTTATTTTATCCAAGAATGATGTTTCAAGAATCCCTTTTCTTATATGGATCAGTTAGCCAACAGAAGAATTTGCAGGAAATTTTGCATCGGAAACAAACCAATGCCTAATATTCTCTGAAGCCTCCCTTCTCTCCTTCCCATGGAGTCAGACATGGTGGTAGACAGAAGTACTCAAGAGTTTCCAACTTTTTTGCATCCAGTTTTTCCCAAATGCTGTCGTTGCTCAGACCCTCTGTGTCCGTGCGCTCGCTGCCTCTCACTTATTTGTAGACTTAAAGAAGTGGAGGCTACAAGAGGAAATAACTTCCCACAGACCCATCCAGGGGCTCTCCATTTACAATTCCATTTCATCAGCCAGACTTGCTTGTCTTCTTGAATTGAATAGTTGATGATTTCCTTTCTTATCATCCAGTAAGTCTTTCTGGAATTCATTACCTAAAATTATCCTACAATTGTATGTGTTCTAATTCACATAATAAATCCATTGTTCTTAAAATGTCTAGTGCTTTTGAAGAAGAAGATGACAAGCCATAGGTTGGTAGGAAATATTTGCAAAAGGCATATCTAATAAAGAGAAATTTAAAAAGAACTCTTAAAACCCAATAATAAGAAACCAAACAACCCAGTTTAAAAAATGGCCCTTGACACTTCGCCAGAGAACATAAATAGATAACAAAAATGCATATGAAAAAAAATGCTCCATACCATATATTATCAAAGAAATGTGAATTAAAGCAATAATGATATGCCATTACACATTATTAGAATGGCCAAAACTCAGAACATTGACAATATCAAATGCTGAAAAGGATGTGGAGTAATAAGACCTCTCATTCATTACCAGAGGAAATGCAAAATGGCAGAGGTTCTTTGGAAATGGTTTGCCAGTTTTTTACAAAACTAATGATACTATTACATAAGATCCAGCAATCACATCTCTTGGTAATTACTCAAAGGGAAGGAGTTAAAAAATTTATATCTACACAAAAACTGCACACAAATGTTTATAGCTACTTTCTTCATAATTGCCAAACTTGGAAGCAACCAAGATATCATCCAGCCCTAAAGGAAATGAGATATCAAGCCATGAAAAGACATGGAAGAATCTTAAATTCATGTTACTAAGTGGGAAAGGTTACATACTATATGGTTCAAACTGTATGACATTCTGGAAAAGGCAAAACTATGGAAACAATAAAAATATCGGTAGTTGTCTGGAATTCAAGAGAGGGGTAGGTATGAATAAGTGAAGCACAGAAAATATTTAGGGCAATGAAAGTACTCTATATGGTATTATAATGATGGATATATATCATTACACATTTTTCCAAACCCATGGACTGTATATAGAGAGGGAACCCTAATATAAACTATGGACTTGGGTTCATTATGATGTGTCAATCTAGGTTTCTCCTTGGTAAAAAATGTACTGTTTTAGTGAGTAATATGATTAACAAGGAAGGTTATGAATATGTATGTCAGCAAGAAGTATATGGCAAATCTCTATACTTGCCTCTCAATTTCATTTTACACCTAACATTGCTGTAAAAAATGTAAAGTCTTTTTAAAAATGAATATAATTAATGTTCTAAGAGAAGAGAGAATATGAATTATATAAAATGCTCAATTGAACTAGGGAAGGCAGAAAAAGAGAGAAATAAGAAACAAAAAACAAGTGAAATAAATAGTAAACCACTGTAAACATGTAAAAATTAATCCAAGTATATCAATATTATATTAAATGTGAATGATTTACATAGCAATTAAGATACAAAGATTTTCCCAGTGTATTAAAAAACAGGACCCAACTACATGTTATCTGTAAGAAACTCACTTTAAATATACAGATAGGATAAAAGTAAAGTGACAAAGATATAGCATGCTAACAATAAATATTCTGAATACATTAAAATACAATTTATCCAAATCCGTGAGAGGCAGTGAAAGCAGTGAATAGAATAAATTTATAACATTAAACTTATGAATTAGAAAACAATAAAATCTAAAACTAATAATCCGGTTCCATTTTGTGAAATTAGAAAAATAAATTATGCTTAAGAAACACACAAAAAAATTAAAATGAGAAGAAATCAACAAAATTGAAATCAGAGAAACAATGAGCAAATGAACAAACTAAAAGCTGGTTCTTTCGAGAGATAAATAAAATTGATAAATTTACAGCTAACCTAAGAGAAAAAAACACGAATTACAAATGTCAGAAATAAAAGAGGGATCATCACTACTGATACCATGAACATTCTAAAAAGGACAGAAGAATACCATGAATACTATATGCAAACATTTGGTAACTTAGGTAATAAAACCAATTCTTTGAAAACACGAACTATCGAAATTTACACGAGGATACTTTTTATGGAAGTATAATGAACACCAAAAAATAGCTAGGTCAGAGAATAAAAAGATAAATCAAGAGATACACAGAAATGAATGATAATGATAGTACAACATATCAAAACTTTTGGGACATGGCAAAAGCAGTCATAAGAGGAAAATTCATATTACAGGCCTATCTCAAAAAACAAGAATGAGCCCAAATAAACAACATAACACTTCATTTAAAAAAAAAAAAAAAAAACAGAAAAGGAAAAACAAATGAAGCCTAAAATCAGCAGAAAGAAAGAAATAATCAAAATTAGAGCAGAAATAAAATTGAAAACAAAAATAGAAAAAATAAACGCAACAAAGAGCTAGTTCTTTGAGAAGATTAATAAAATTGGAAAACCCCTGGCTATCTTCACAAAAGAAAAAAGAGAAAGGACACAAATAAACAAAATCAGGTAAGAAAGAGAAGAAATTATGACAGACACCATGGAAGTATGATGAAAAAATATATAACACCAAATTAATAACCTAGAACTAGACAAGTACTTAAAAAGATACAACCTTCTTAAACTAAATCAAGAAGATCTGGAAAATCTAAATAGATTGATCAGCAGTATGAAAATTGAAACAATTACCAAAAACTTACCAAAAAGTAAAAGTCCAGGACCAAATGGCTTCACTGGTGAATTCTACCAAACATTCAGAGATTTAATATCTACTCTCCTCAAACTCTTCCAAAGAATCGAAGAAGAGACAATACTTCTCAACTCATTTTATGAGGCTAGTATCACTCTGATTCCAAAACCTGGCAAAGATACCACAAAAAAAGAAAACTATAGACCAATATCTCTCATTAACACAGATGCAAAACTCCAAATATGATACTAGTGAACCAAATACAGCGACATATTAAAAATTATACACCACAATTAAGTGAGCTTCATCCCAGGGGCACAAGGATGGTTCAACATACGCAAATCGATGAATGGGATACACTACATAAACAAATTAAAAAATAAGAATCACATAATCATATCGATAATCAGAAAAAACCTTCGACAAGATACAGCATCCATTTATGATCAAAATACTTAAGGAAAGTACCTTAACATAATAAAGGCCATATATGACAAACCCTCAGCCAACATTATACTTAATGGTGAAAAACTAAAAATCTTTCCTCTAAGATCAGGAACAAGACAAGGCTGTCCACTATCAACACCGTTATATTCAATATAACTTTGGGGGGCCTAGTGAGTGTAATTGGGCAAAAGGAAGACACAAAAAGTATCCAAATAGGAAATGAAGAAGTCAAACTGTCACTATTTGTGGTTGACATGATTCTCTATATAGAAAGCCCTAAAGATTACACAAGAACACTACTAGGAACAATAAATACAGTAAAGTTTCTGGATACAAAATCAATGTTCGAAAATCGATAGCATACCTATACTCTAATAATGAATTGTCATAAAAAGAAGTGGAAAAATTATTCACTTTGCAATTGCAACAAAAAGAATAAAATACCTAGGAATAAATCTAATGAAATATGTGAAGGATCTATATAATGAAAACTATATGACCATAGTAAAAGAAATTGAAGAAGATATAAAGAAATGAAAAAATATTCTGTGTTCTTGTATTGGAAGAATCAATGTAGTTAAAATGACTATATTACCTAAAGCATTATACAGATTTCATGTAATCCCCATCAAAATCTCATTGGCATTTTTTAAAGAAACAGAAAAAATCATCAGATTTGTCTGGAAGCACAAAAGACTCCGAATTGCCAAAGCCATCCTGAGAAAAAAGAATGAGGCTGAAGGCTTCACTCTTCCCGACTTCAAGTTATGCTACAAAGTGACAATAATCTAAATAGTATGGTATTGGCATAAAAGAGACACACAGACCTGTGGAACAGAATCTAGAGTCCAGAAGTAAACCCATGTTTGTATGGGCAAATAATTTTCAACAAAACAAACCAAAAACATACAGTGCAGAAAGAAAAGCTTCTTCAATAAATGATCTTTGATTTCTTTGTTACAATTGTGAGAAGAAGGTATAATCATTTTAGGGGTATGAAAACTCAGGTTCAGAGAGATTAATAACTTTCACCAGGCCACTCAGCAAATACATGGGGAAGGTAATATTAGAATCTATTTCTATGAGACTTACTAGTATAAGTTCTTTCTAATAAGTAATTTTACCAACATGTAAACTATTCTACTGACAGTCATTTTTAGTAGTTTGTTCCTCTTAAACAGTTGCTAACATGGTAATCAACCTTTTAGGCAAAATATTCCTGTTTAAAGCTTAACGCCATCAAACTGGTATAGCTTTCTGATTTTTTTAGTTCATTACTCCAGTATTTTTCATATACAAATTACAGATATATTTTAGCTATATCCATGTATATTAAGTGGAATATTATCGTAGTCACCATAGTTATAAATTTTAATAACTTTAAATAACAATTTGAAGTAATTTTACATATGAACATTTCTAAAAGATTATATATTTACAAGAGTTTTGTTTATTATAAATTCAGTCTCTATTTCCAACTAAGTACAAGTAAGATGGTTAAATATTTACTCAGAGGGAAAATGTCTGTTTCTCCCATTTCTACAGTTAATATTGAGAAATAACCTTCTCTGTATAGAATCATGCTGGCCAATAAGAACCACTAGCCATAAAGGGCTATTGAACACTTAAAATGTGGCTAGTCTGAATTGAAATGTGTGGTAATTGTAAAACACACACAAATTCTGAAGGCTTAGTATTGAAAAAAAAAAAAATAGCATCACTATTTTTTCCTTGCTTAAAACTGAAATAATAATATTTTGATAGACTAGTAAAATTAATGCATATTGATGTTAATTGTACTTGTTTTTTTCTTCTTAATACAGCCACTACAATTTTTTCGATATGTAGCTCACATACGTTGTATGCTGAGATACAAAATACGTTCAATAATATGCCCTAATGCATTCTTACATACACACACACACACACACACACACACACACACACACTCCTGATCATAGTATAACATTTATGCATGCATAGTACATCTTAAATATAATGCTTCCATCTTTGACATACCGACATTTATTAAAATCTAATTTTAATGTAGGTAGTTCTAGGACCGCTTCCAAACAAAAAATGTATTTTAAGTCTGTCTCATGGCCAACACTATGTTGATCTTAAACAAATAGCCAGATATTTCTCCAACAAAATGGGTTTATTGTGAACAAAGAATTAATTTTGGGACATGTGGTCTAATGGAAAAACATGCCCAAGTCCACAAAACAAAGGACTTGGGAGGGGCTGTTGTATACAGAGTCCATTGAAAGAACATAAAAGTTCAAAGTATAGTGATTTTTCATTGGTTGGGTTATAGCAGTCTCCCAGTAGCTGAGCTGTTACTGGGCAGGAAGAAATCTTTCCTTCCTCCTGCTGAGGTAGTGAAGTGATATCACTTCCTATTGGAGTCTTTACCTGCTGGGGTCAGCAGTGTGTGTTGAGTGACACATGCATGAAAGTTCTCTTTTCTAGCCTCCTAACTCCATTTTAAATATGGTTTCTGTTTATTAATTTTCACAGCTACATCTCATTTTCCTTGCTTATAGTGAACTAGAAGAATTGTCTAAGCTTAAAATTATGTTTACATATATATCTTCATGAACTGAAAATTAGGTATAAAAACAAGTGTTTGGTATTTTATAAAGGAAAATCCAGTTTAGCGCCCAGTTTCAAATATAAAGTATTCAAATATAATTAGTAAAATAAAGACATTCCTATGCATATTAAATGAGCAAATCAGTAGGAGAAATCTAAGAACAAGAGTAATCTACTGAAGAATCACCAATTATATTTTACATACTTACCATTTTTAAACTTTATAGTATAAAATACAAAATTGAATGATGCACATTTTCTAAAATCTTGAAAATAACCAAGTAAAATGCCAAATTTTTTTTAGAACTGATTATATTTTTACTTGAAATAAATCAAATGCCTATTGTAATGCTCATCTATAGAAAATCTCCTTTAAAGCATTGCACTTGAAATAATCAACACTATCACTGGGAATTTTTTAATTGAAATATTTTTATCAATGCATACAAAGGATGTTAAAGATTTAAATTTGACTAAGACATATTAATTTTAAAGAAATATCTTTACAACCCTGCATTTTAAAGAATTTTTACTTAGTAAGGAGCTATTTCTGAAATCCTGCTTGGGATCCCTGGTTTATTCTATAGCCAGTTTTTGTTTACTCACAACCTAGATATGCTGCTAAAAATCTATATCCATATCCATTCTTTCAATTTTTAATTCTGTGTAATAGGTTTAATTGAAATAGGATTAATCATTTACATGGGTGCTATGTGTCTATTAACCCATGCATCTACTTTGTAAAAACGTCCTCTCCTTCCCGTGTAAGGATTCCAAGAGCTCTATTAAATTGGGAAAAGTATTGATATTGGTGTTTATTATTTAACTGCATAATTGTTAGTTCAGATTAACTACTACACGTTTTTACATGATCTTTTTGTTTACTGCAGACCAAAATTGGGGGAAAAAAGAGACTACTGAATATTATCCTAACTAAACTGTCATTTTTATACTTTAAAAATGAATGTTGTGATATTCTTGGGCAACTAATCCATTTTATGTCAAGGAAAGTCGAGTCTATTTTTCTAAGCCTTAAATGTATTCTATTAGTAAAGTTCATGGTAGCAACAAAGGTGACCATCTCAATCATGGTCATGGAATCCACTGCAGAGATTAACAATGTATTCTTTATTTCCAAAGAACCAGCGATAAGTTTTATAACAAAGATTTATCTACTAATGCATATTCCAATCATGAACAACTGGAAGAGACTTAAAAAAGCATCACCATGTTTTATAAACTTCATTTCAAACACAATGAATTGAAAATGACCTGACAGAATAAGAACACAGAGGCATAAAATGAACAAACTAGTATGAATAGCCACCAACTCGGGTATTATTAAAGCTAATATGATGCCTTTTTAAAGTGCTTTTATTTCATAAAAAATGAATCTGTTTTATTTAGTAAAATGAATTCCTCTTGAGAAAAATTGAATTTTTTGAAAATTCAATTTGCCATTAATATTGATCTCATTTACTGGCTGCCCCTAAAATCACAGAAAATTTGGAATTGAATTGCATCATTCTAAGAAGTTCACTTAGTTCAAAGCAACTTCTTTTCAAAGCCCTTTCCTGGCTCCTTGAAGTTCTTTCCAATTCTGCTACTTTGGAGCTTCAATCCTTTCAGATAGCTCACCCCTTTTACATCAATTTTATATCACAAAAATTATGGATTATCTAACATCAGTCACAAATCTTACACTCTGTTTCTATTTGTATCGCTCTTATGTTCCATACTCTACAATATTTCATTCTTATCCTCACAAATCAAGGTCAACCCTTTATAAATCAGCTCACTCATCCTTTCATCTCTCAATTCTGCTCTCTTCCAAATTATGTTCAGTGCCTGTTCAAATAAATTTCCACCAATTTTCCAACTCAATAGCTATAACTGTAGCAACAAAGAATACTACAAATTTAAAGCTGGAAATCATATTTGCAAGTAAATATTAGTTAAAATATTAAAAATGAGTTTATCTATTTAATTTATGTGCTATTGTTGGTCATTTAGCAGGAAGGGCCAACGTCTAGTTCGCCTGACCATACGTCTAGTTATTTGGGTAACAAGAAAATTAGGTGAATATGAGGGTTGATTCAAGTGAAATTCATGACTATCACCAGTAAAAATCAATGTATAAATTTACAGGCAATAGATCAGGAAGAGACCTTAGAACACAAGTATTCTAATTCTCATCTGTCTTTCCAGTTTCTTCTACAAAATCTTCACCAGCTGGATGTCAAATACCTGCTTGACTACCTCCACAGTAAGTGTACTCAGTACTTCCTCAAACAATCTATTTTAGAAATCTCAAATCTGTTATAAAATCCTTGATCATCCTAAGGCTTGGAAAATTAAAATTTTAAAAGAACTCTAGTTTTTTGGGTTTTTTTTTGTTTTTTTTTTTACTAACAAACCTCTTTACTCAGGAAAATCAATTTAAATAATAACAAAATCTCCAAATAGTTTTTGAGTATTTTAATATATAAAATCTTCATGTATACAATACAGAAAAATAAAAGTACATATCTATAAATGGAGAAAAAAGATCACCATATATTTGGTGAAGAGACATTTGATCTCAGGTAAGAAGACAGAAGAGATGTGAAAAAAATAGTGTTAAGAGAAAGTCTACTTCTAGCTTGAGAATTGCTATCGACTGTCAAAGTAGGGGAGGGAAGCTCAGCTGAGCTGCATATATACCAAGACAAAAGAAGTGGAATGAGTAAGACATAAGAACTATTGTGCTTACTAATCTTCCTGTTCACATATGAAAAACATGCTCAACAGAAAACTCTTAAAAATTAACTAATGTGCCTCCCCATCCACATGTAAGGAGCTTGAAGTTACCATTCCATCCTAACATGTAAAAAGCTGAATGGACTAAAACAATCAATGTTCTTTGGAGCTGTAAGGGAGAAGAGAATACAGGGCAAGTCACTGACCCCAATATTAGAGATATACAGGAAAACACAAGGAACCATGGCTTACCAGAGCAGAGAATCATGAATGGAAACTGCCATAGGAGTCAGTGCCAGGTAAGAAAACTAAAAACTGAACTGTAATTGATGAATTGCTAGAAGCTTGGTGTGAACAACTCTGAGAGCTGAAAAGGACAGAAGAACCCAGTTTTAGTGAGTCCCCACAACTTCATGAGATTTACCTCCAGGAGCTCAACTAGGTTATCACAGTACAGAGAAAAAATGCCCTAACGCATCTGGCAGGGGGAGAAGAAAAGTAACAACTTTAAAATACACCAAGGCACACTGTTCTTAACGAGACCTATACTGTCAGGAGAAACTCGTTAAGTAGAGTCTATCTGGTTGGAATATTATCAGAGCCTAATAATATGACCTGGCAGAAGGGAAATACCCAATTCTAGTCAGCTGGAGCCTTTCACTTAGAAGAAGGGAAATACCCAACTCCTACTCACACCAGCCATCCTGTCTTAATTAAGGGGGATAAATGAAAAAAAAACTGTGAAACACTTGTGAAGTACACTATCCAGAGGCATAGGCTCACTAAAAGACTAAGACTGAATTATAGACTGTATCCCATCTACTCGACCTCAACACAACAACAACAATACTTAAAGTCTATTTACAGCAGTTCCTTTTGCCCTATATATCACGTCTGGCTATCAAGAAGAAATTACAAGGCATAATAAAAGGCAAAAAAATACAATCTGAAGACACAGAACAAGCATCAGAACCAGATACAGCAGGGGTATTGGAATTATCAGGCCAGAAATTAAAACAGCTGTGATGAATATGCTAAATGCCTTAACTGGCAAAGTAGAACTGATGGGCAATGTAAGAAGAGAGACAGAAATACTAAGAACAAACAAAAATACTAGAAATCAAAAGCACTGTAAACAGAAATAAAAAATATTGAGGAAAACCCTTTGATAGGCTTATTTGGCTGAACATAGCTGAGGAAAGAATCACTGGGCTTGACCATATAGAATGGACCCAATACCAATGGTAAGACTGTGAGAAAAACATCAGGCATCAATCAAGAAAAATTCTACAAAATATCTAACCAATAATCCTAAAAACTATCAAGGTCATCAAAAAAGGAAAGCCTGTTAAACTTTCACAGCTAAGTGAAGTCTAAGAAAACACAATAACTAAATTTATCCTGAATGAGATTCTGGAACATAAAAAGGATATTAGGTTTAAAAAAAAATATGGAAATTTGAATGAACATGGACTATAAACGTTAGTAATAATGTTTTGATACTATTTTATCATACATAAAAAATGTAGCATACTTATGAAGAAGATTTTTCACTCAAAAGGCTAACTTTATATAGAGCTCTCTGTTCTGCTTCTGTAGATATGCTTACTGCTTAGGCTGTAGGGCAGGGTGACCTCGAAACTAAAGATTCATTCTTCCTTCCACTTGTCCTGTCTAAACAACTGTAACTGCCTATAACCCATAGCAATTTCCATGCTTTGGAACAAATGTAACTGCCTATAACCCATAGCAATTCCCATGCTTTGGAACAAATGTAAGTGCATGCAACCTATAGCAACTCCTGCACTTTGTAACCATCTGAGGACAAATTAACCAATTGGCCCGTGCCAACTAAGCCCTATAAAAGCAAAGTTGCCACTGAACTTGGGGCCTAGATCTTCAGTGCGCTAGCTCCTCTGGGACCACCGGCGGAATAAACCTGAGTTCTCCAACTCAGTTCTACAACTCTGACTGCTCTTTGGTTTCTCACCAGTCTGATTTTTGTAACATTTCTGCAACACTTATATAGATGTCTATAATAGGGGGAAAAGGTTACTTCAGTTTTTTTGTGAATCTAAAACTGTTTTAAAATAAAATTTTATTAAAAAAATAAAGTGTAAGGACTGGTCTAGATTGAAGAGTTTGAAGAGATGAAGCATCCAAATGCAATGAACGGAACATGCTTGGATCTTGAATTAAAAAGTTCTAAAAGACTTTTATTTAAAAGGTGAAATGTATGGTTGGTATAGCAAATTATATTTTAAAAGTATATTTTCTTAGGTAAGATGAAAGCAATGTGGAAGATATACAGTTATGTGATTATGAAGAATAATATCCTTATTAGGAGATGCACATTGCAAAAGAGACATGATGCCTCCAACTTACTTTCAATTGGTTAGAAAATATTTTCAAAAATATATATTGAATTATACATGCATAGTAAAATGGAAACAATTGCTAAATCTATGTGAAGGATGAATGGGTGTTCATTACTACTCTTGCAACTTCATTATGCATGGCAAAATTTGGAAAAATTAACACATAAAATAAAAGAAATAAATCAAACAGGTTTGTTCTGAAAGTTTAAGATCCCCCAGAACTTTTTTATTATATGCTATGTTAATGTCTAAATAAAAGTTGTGATTCTGTAGTTAAATTATTTTACTCTATACCTAAACTTCAGGTTGCTATGTTTCCCCTTTCTGAGTTATGCCGGTGTTTATAGTCCTGAGTATTCTAAGAAAAGATGTGACATTGATCGACTTAATTTGATGTAACCTTGTAGGTTTGAAAGATTTCTATGAATAAAGCATCAGAGCATGTGGGACATACTTTAGGAGTGGGAACTTGGCAATTTGCCTGGTAACTCTGGGCCATGGGCTGGAAGAAAATGGTGTTATCGTCCCTGCTCATTTCATATATAGTAAAAAAAAACTTTGCAAAAAACGAGTTCTAAATAAGTGTATTTATTTATCATTTTTGGAATAGTCTCCCTTGTGACTTTTCTTTATTTCTTTAATAAGCCATTTCCATATATTATTTTCATTGTCCGAAAAACACATTAATTTTTCAAACATTAGAATATCCAGAGAGGCAGATGAAATGGAAACTTCAAAATATCTTAAAATTTATTGCTCTGTGGAGATTGTTTCTAGTCCTTTTAGAAACTTTTATATGAAAATGCATAGCTATTTTTAAAACAGTAATAATAGAGAGATTCTATTTAGTATAAATACCCAGTCGTCAATAAATATCGTAGTGAATACTATGTTTTTTTGCAAACTTTACTTAAGAATGTATTTGTTAACATCTTTGCAGGACAGAAAATACCTATCAATCACTATCAATGGTTGCATTGCATAGAAATGTCTTATTCACTTTTCTATTATTTGCTTAGACTAAATTGAGTCTTATATATAAAATCTATAAGAGAATATCCCAAATATTACCAGTATTAGTTGCCTATACAAAAATCATCAGGATGTGACTCATTTAGGCTGATTACTCAAAGTTAAATCTTCCAGTATAAATCTTATTGAAGACAAATTCTATTTACTGTAACCATTTATACTTTACTGTCCATCTTCTAAGAGAACCACAAAACATTAAAACTACAGCTAAAACTGAAACTATATATGCCACTTTTTCCAACTGTTTTTCCCATTCCACATCAGAAGGCTTTTTAGCTCCCACTATCCTGCCAAGTCTACTTAAATAGGTAATTTGTTCTATAATGTTTTCCCTTTGTTTTCTTATTGCAGATACATTTCAGGGTTTCCCAGTATTTCATGAAGTATGACATACTTCTAAATGTTTTTGAATTTCTGAATAAAAATATTCTACAGTGAACTCACATGTGGGAGACTCTTAAATCCTTGTTCTAGTTATTATAGTCCTTTTAAAACAGCCATTTGCAACAACATGGATGGACCTCAAGATAATCATGCTAAGCAAAATACGTCAGACAGAAAAAGTTGAAAATTACATGATATCACTTATATGTGGGATATAAACCTAAAAGCAACAAACGAACAGGACAAACAAATAGAGGCTCATGGACATGGACTATAGACTAGTGGTTACCAGAGGATAGGGGTTGGGGGAAAAGGGGTAGGTAGACGGTTAAAGGGGATTAAATATAAGGGTATAGGGGGAGGTTTAAGTGGGTAAAGGGGACCAAATATATGGTAGCTGAAGGAAACTGGACTTTGGATGGTAAACACACAATAAATTTATACAGATGTCAAATTACAATGTACACCTGAAAATTATATAATTATATTAACCAATGTTACCTCAATAAATAATTAAAAATTAATTAAAAAATAATAAATAATAATTAAAAATGTTTTATGTTGGCATATTCTATAATGGCATATTATATTGCTTTTTAAGTTTTCCATAATGTTTTCTTATTTCTGCATTAATAATGTAATGTTAATGATCTTTCAAACAACTATAGTTACTCAAAATTTCTCAACATAAGTTGATGTTTTTATTTTTGAACTCATCTGACAGCTTCCTGTCTGGCTCACTGGTATATTTAGACATGTCTCTATTTCTTTTTCAACATATCTGTATGTAGATTCATAAATTCCTTTTCATGCCCTCCTATCGCAGAACTACATTTTTTTCTTAAGAATGTAAATAGACTATATCTATCTGTGGCAGACTGGTGAGATGCTTAAAATCCTATTTTGTTTTCTTGATCCCACTTGAACATTAAATTCCTCAGCCTGTTCACAGTAGATTTGGGCAATGAGTCAAATTGTGTGTGTGTGTGTGTGTGTGTGTGTGTGTGTGTGTGTGTGTGTGTGTTTGGTTTGGTTTATTTGTTTGTTGTTTTTGCTTTTTGGAATTGACAAGGAAAAGTGAAAGGAGTACATGTTTTCAAGACAGGAAGATCTGAGTGTGAGTCCAGCTCTGCCACTTGTGAATTTGGTTGTTATTCACTTTTTTTCCTATATAGCTCTATAATTTGACCTAAAGATGGGGTAGGTTACCTTCTTATTGCTTATTCCTATTCCCAGAGCATTTTCCTTTATCTTTCTAAAATACTTGAGCTTTGATTTGCACTTCATCAGATTATACTAAAAGCTACTTCTCTCTGTTCTGGCATTCCAAAAGCACTCCATTTCATTCCTTTAAGATTTTAGCACCTGGGTTACTCTCAGTCTCTCCAACACTACTGTTATTGTCATCTTTGGTGATTTTAATATTCACTTTGATTATCATCCCAATATACCAAAATTTAATTTTTTGAACTCTTTTTTTCTAATGTCTTTGTCTTCTATCCTGTATTAGCCACTTTCATCTATGGTCATGACCCACCTTTCTTCACTAGCAAATACAATAGGCTCACTCATGCATCACATTTTTTCACTAACATCTCTCATCTTCCTTTCTTACTTCCTCTAGTATTCTAACAGAAATAATTTATCAACATTTAGACTTATTTTCTATTGATAATAATATATGTTTACATTCCTCACCTTCCTCATTCCTTTACTTCCCTTCCCAAACTGTTTAAAATCTATAGTACACAACAAAAATTACTCTCTTGCTTATGTGACCAACTTTCATGCACTAGTATTCCTTTTTCATATTCAACCTTGTTAGGAACAGCTCCCACATCTTCTGTGCCTACTTTAACAGCTGAAGATAAAAATAAGACAAAATCATGTTGATTTACCCTATTTTTAACTGATGACAAAAAACCTAAGTAAGCCTTAATTTTGTAAGGCGTTCATAATGTAATTCCCATTAGCGGAAGGATATTATAATTTCAGTCATGGATGACTAATAGTATTTCACAGAGGCATTGTATTTCTTAGAGGCTGTATAATGTAGTTGCTAATATCCGAGATGTCTATTTGACATCTTCACTTGAATCTCTAATATTCGGTTTAAACTTATCATCTACAAAAATGAACTCATTTTTCTTCTAAATTAATCCTTTCCTACACACCTCATTTAAGACCCACATGGTCTTGCCACCCTCCAGATATGAAACACATTTCCTCCACATGTTCACTCTCCTCCAGCCACACTAGCCTCTTTGCTTTCACAAATTTCTTACTCATTTTCTGCCTGCCTGATTAACAAATTGTCAAATTATAAAAATGTCATGTTGAAGCTTCCAATATAAAAATGGAATGATCTATTTCTTATTTCAATTCCATCAGATTTTACCTAAAGATCACCATCAATCAAGTCGATCTAATTAAAATTTTTAGAATACTTCATCACACAACAGTAAAATACACATTGTTTTCAGATCACAAGGAACATTAACCAATATAGAACACATTCTGGGTCATAGTACACTTTAAAAAAATTAAAAGTAAAGAAATATAGTATACAAGAAATAAAATATACAAAGTATATTCTCAGACCACAATGAAATTAAATTAGAAATCAATAACAGAAATATAGGTTAAAAAAAAAATCCCTAAATATCTTGAGATTAAAGAAAGTACTTCTAAAGAACATATGGGTCAAAAAAATAAATTTCAAGAAAGAAAAACAATTAAAGTCTAACTGAAGCAGAAGAAAGCCATGAAATTGAAAATAGAAAAACAATATAGAAAATCAATGAAAATAAAAGCTGTTTTTTTAACATGTTATTAAAATTTATCTACCTCTAGCCAGATTAACCAAGAAAAAAAAAGAGAGAGAAATATCAGAAATAAAAGTTGTCACAACTAATTTAATGAACATTGAATGGACAAAAAAAGAATATTAGTGATCAAGACTGCATGGTTGGTGAAAGAATAGACAAACAGATCAATGGAACAGAATAGAGAGCCAAAAGTACACCCACATAAATATAGTCAAATGACCTTGGAAAAGGAGCAAAGAATTACAATGGAGCAAAAATAGTCTTTTCAACAAATGGTACCAGAACAACTGGAGATCCACATGAAAAAATATGAATCTAAACACAGATCTTATACTCTTCACAAAACTATAGAACTCCTAGAAGTCAACATAGGAGAAAACCTAGATGACCTTGCCAATGCCTAAATACACCAAAGGCAAAATACGTGAAAGAATTGATAAGCTGAACTCAATTAAAATTAAAAACTGATCTGTGAAAGACAATGTCAAGAGAATGAGAAAACAAAAAACAGACTGAGAAAGAAAATATTTGCAAAAGACATCTGATAAAAAACTGTTATCCAAAATGTACAAAAACTTAAATTCCATGATAAGATAATGGGGTAGGTCATGCATGTGTGGGGGCAGAAGTTATATGGGAAATCTAGGTACTTTACTCTCAATTTTTCTTTGATTCTAAAACTGCTCTTTTAAAAAGCGTTTTTTATGTTTTAAAAAAGGAATATTATAGACAATATACGCCTGCAAATTTCACAATTCGATTAAATGGACCATTATCTTGACACACACTACCAATACTCACACAAAGTGACATAGACAATCTGAATAGGCTTGTATCTATTTAAAAAGTTGAATCAATAATTAGTAACATTCCAAAAATAAAGTACTAGACTAAGATGATTTCAATGATGAATTCTATCAAGTATTTAAGAATAAAATAATACCAATTGGGTATAATCTCATTCGGAACATATAAGCAGAGATGATACCTCTCAACTAATTCTATAAGGCCAGCATTACCTAATATCAAAAGCCGATAAAGTTATTACAAGAAAAAAAAAATCTGCAGACCAATATCTCATGAAAACATATGGAAAAGCCTGAAAACTATATTTGCAATTAAATTCAACAACATATACAAATCATTATACACATGACCAGTGAGACTTATTCCAAATAGATAGTGTTGGCTTAACATTCAAAAATCAAAAAATTTAATCTACCATAGCAACAGACTAAAGAAGAGAAACATTATGATTATGTCAACTAATATTAAAAATCATTTGGCAAAATCCAACACTCATTAATGATAAAGTCTCTCAGAAAGTAGGAATAAGGGGAACTCTCAATTTCATAAGAAACATCTAAAAAATTATAGCTAACATCATATTTGGGTTAGTATAAAACATATTTCTCAGCTCTGTCAGCTGAGAGGGCATAGAAGAAATGACAACCAGTAGCAATGAGCTCAATTAACATCCAGATTATGGTTTCTAGTATTATTCTCCAATATAAGGAACCATGGAGAAATGGCTAACTCTGTAGTGAGGCAGTAAATATACAAAATGACTCTGGTATATCCTGTAGTGTCGAAAGGTAATGAAGTGCCATATATATGAAATATATTTAAATATATGTGTATATATTTTTTGATTAGGATTTGTCAAAGGGGCACAAGATCCAACTGAAAGAACTCCTAATAGCCAAACTTGAACAACTGAGTAACCAAGTAAATAAAAGCAATAATGGATTATAACCTCAAATAAAAAAAAATACCTATGAGCCCATACTAAAATAAAAAAACCCAAGATCCAACTGAAAGAACTCCTGATAGCCAAACTTGAACAATTGAGCAACCAAGTAAATAAAAGCAGTAATGGATTATAACCCAAAGTAAAAAAATACCTATGAACCCATACTAAAATAAAAAATTGGGATGAAAAGAAAAATCTCCTATGCAGAAGAATTTATCTAGCTACTCTATGCTTCATAGAGTGATTTCTTTCCAAAGAGTAAAGTATGAAAAGAGATATGGAGTATCTTCACAGTAGAGAAACCAGACAAACATTATCTCAGCCAGATGATCAAGGTCAACATCAACAGTTTCACATCATGTTGGTATTATGTACCTTGAAGTGGTGTGAGGAAAATAATAATTTATTTCTGTGAACTGCCTCCCCCAATCCCATAAACACCATGTAATTATGATACAAACATCAGATCATTACTAATAGAGGAGCATCCTACAATATATCTGATAATCAGGATTCCTCAAAATTGTCAAAGTTATCAAAGAGGAGCCATTGAAGACACAAAACTAAATATAATGAGATATTATAGATAGAATCATGGAAAAGAAAAAAGTGAATAGGTAAAAATTAAGGAAGTACAAATAAATTATGAATTAATAATATAGCAGTATCAGTTAATTAATTGTAACAACATACCATATTAATGTAAGATGCTGGTATTAGAAGAAACTGAGTGACAGGTATATGGAAAATCTCTATATTATCTTTACAACTATTTTGTAAACCTAACATTGTTCTAAAAATTAGAGTTTATTTTAAAAATTGCATACCTGCAAGGTCTAAAAAATGATGCAAAAGGCTCTAGACTAATATCTGTTAATAGCCAACACTCACAATTGATAGTGTCTCTGTCTTCTTAATAGATTTTTGGCAGTGAATAATATAATCTTAGGAACTACCTTCAAACTTAAAACTTCAAGTGACAGTGTCTTGGAGTAAATCTAAACTGTTTCAGCCAATATTTAATTTGTTTAAATTAGAATAAATCCTATTATCAACCACAGAACTCTATAGAACATTTCCATTGATATAGACATGACTTAATTTTCAAATCCTAAATCATGCTTTACCTATATACACAATTCAGGGTTTCTGAATAATTTCTTTAGAAATAGTTCTCTGACTATAATTCATCCTGGGTGATATTACCTATAATATTTACTACATGCTGATGCTCATACCACTAGGTAGTAAATATGCAATAGGCAAGATGTCTGCCAGAAAAATCCTCTAAACAAGAAATGTACAAATCATTGTTAAGAGAGGATCCAAGGTCAGATTAATAAGAACCAAAAAAAGATTCACAAAAAATAACAAAAAATCAACTTAAGACAAGACAGACAACAAAGGAAGTAAAGCCAATTTAAATATAAGATCACAGAGTGGTTAAGATTAGATTATTCAATATCTAAATTCAAAATCATGTGAAAAGGTCAAACATGGTGATGGAAGGAAATTTAACTTAGGGTGGTGAACACACAACGCAACATACATATGACCTATAAGTGAACTGTACACTTGAAACCTATATGATTTTATTAACCAATGTCATATCTGTAATTTTAATAAAAATAATAAAATAGGTAAATTCCAAAACATATGGAATCCAATGGGTGTTAACTTTTATGCAAGACTGGGTGTACCTGACCATTATTGACAGAGAATCTAAAGAAGCAAGCTAGACTACATATACTCTATAGAAATAAAAGAGTTGCTAGAACTTCATCTAGATGTTAAGTAAATCATAAATAGAAATGTACATCCATCTAAAAATGAAACCAAAAGAATGGTTTTAGGCATCATGTATAGTAGAGATGGCCATTGTTTTTATAGTTTCAAGGAAAAAAAAATTGCTGAAAAGTACCAATCTGATAAAAACGATCATATATGAAGTTAGAAAAAGGGCCCATAAATTTAGATATGAGAATGCTCTCAAATTCTGAACTTCTATATGGAATCACAGAAAGAATGATTCAATGATCAAAAACATACATGGCAGCTATGCAGACAACATTAGCACTAAAGTGAAGGAAATAATATTCATAATCTAAAGTTTTAAAATAATATAACAATTTGAACTATGACAATATATCATCTTCCCACTTAGGAAATTCTAGGGAAAAAAATCCAACATAAATGGTTTGATGAGCCAATATATTTACTGAAGGCTTTTTTTTGTGCATTTCACTCATATTTCATTAATGTTCTAAAAATATTATTTCACTGTGATTTGTAGAGAAGTAGATAGATGTAAATATAGGTATAATATCCAATGGATTATCAGACTTTGAGTAGGATTTAAAATGTTGTGATGCAGAGGCTTATATTATTTCTGCTTACATCCAGAAGTAGAGGTGAAATGTAGCTCAAAATGCTCTAATTTGATCATTTTCCAAAACTCCTTTGCCTGAATTATTTTTCACACTGTATCCTGCACCACTTCTTTTCTTTACAACTTGGCATCTACTGTGGCTGTTCAGGTCCTTCTTTCATGAATGAGTGAATGCAAAAAAGCCTCTTAACTGGTCTTCTACTATGTAAACTACTATTTCTTAACTATTTTGCATCTCTGACAAATTTTAGAGTATGATGAAACTAGCATACCTAGAGCATACACACTGAATATAGCTCATTCTGTATCCTCAATTTGTGTGTAAAAAGTTAAAAGTCCACATTCTATGTTCATGGACTGGAAAAATCAAAGCATAGTTAAAATGACCTTATTACCTAAAGCACTATACAGATTTGACCTTCATCAAAATCTCAAAATTTTTTAAAGAAATAGAACAAAAAATTATCAGATTTGTATGAAAGCACAAAAGACCCTGACTAGTCAAAGCAACCCTGAGAAAAAAGAATAAGGCGAGAGGTGTCACTCTGCCTGACTTCAAATTATACTACAAAGCAGTAATAATCAAAACATCATGGTATCGGCAGAAAAATAGACACACAGACTAATGGAACAAAATTGAGAGTCCAGAAATAAACCCCCATATATATGGGCAAGTAATTTTTGACAAAGAAACTGGAAAAATACAATGGAGAAAGGAACCCCTCTTCAATAAATGATGCTGGGAAAACTAGAAAGCCATATGCAAAAAATGAAACTAGACTGCTATCTGTCACCATACAATAAAATTAACTCAAAATGGATCAAGGACCTGACTATAAGACCTGAAACAACAAATTGGATAGAAGAAAATACAGGTACTAAAGTCATAGACCTTGAATTTAGTACCTGTATTTTATGAATTTGACCTCAAAGGCAAAGAAAATAAAAGCAAAAATAAATGAATGGTTCTATTTCAAACTAAAAAGCTTCTACACAGCAAAAGAAATCATCAACAGGACAAAGAGGCAACTATCCGAATGGGAGAGTATATTTGTAAATGATGCCTCTTATAAGGGTCTAATATCCAAATACATAAAGAACTCGTACAACTCAACAACCTAAAAACAAACAATCCAATTAAAAAATAGGCAGAGGACCTTAACAGACATTTCTTCCAAGAAGACATACAATGGCCAATGGATATATGAAAAGATGCTCTACTTCACTAGCTATTAGGGAAATGCAAATCAAAACCCAATGAGATACCACTTCGCACCTGTCAGAATGGCTATCATCAATAGGACAAGTAATAACAAGTGTTGGAGAGTTTGTGGGGGCAAAGAAACTCTCATACATTGCTGGTGGGAACGTAAATTGATACAACCACTATGGAAAACAGTATGGACGTTTCTCAAAAAACTAAGAATAGAATTACCATACGACTCAGCAATCCCTCTTCTGAGTATTTATCCAAAAAAACTTGGAAACATTTATCCACAAGGATATATGCACCTCAATGTAGAATAAAAATTAATATAAAAGTCAAATTATTTCTGTATACTAACAATGAACAATCCAAAAATAAAATTAACAATTTCACAATACATTAACATCAAAAAAAGGAAAAAAATATGAAAAGAATTAATTATAAAGCCTATAAAATGAAAATTAAAAAACATCGCTGAGAAAAATAACTTTAATGTTCATGGATTGGGAGCTTTAAGATCATTAAGATTGCAATTCTTCCCAAATTGAGTGTATAGGCATTAGATGTACCCCTACTGAAATCCCAACAGGCTTTTTTCCCCTTCAGAAATTTACAAGTTGATCTTAAAATTTATATGGAAAGTCAAAGGCCACAAAACAGCAAAAACAATCTTAAAAAACAGTTGGAAGACTCACACTTCCCAATTTCGGACTTCCTACAAAACTACAGCAATAAAGCGTGTGGTACTGAGAAAATGACAGCTATATCGATCAATAGAACAGAACTGAGAGTCCAGAAATAACTCTTACATTTATGTCAACTAATGTTCATTAATATACAAATTTTAATTATGCCAATGAATTTTTAGCAATGGTTTAAAGGCAATTAATTCAATAGAAATATTTTATTAGCATCCTAAAAGTGCCATCCATAAAAGAAAAATATGGGAATCTAACCAAGAGAAATGAAAACACATGCCACACAAAGATTTATATATCAGGTTTATAGCAGCACAATCATACTCCAAAACTAAGAATAACCAAATCTCTATCAACCAGTGAGTGAATAGCAAATGTAGTATATCCATTCAGTAGAATACTATTGAACAATAAAAATGAGGAAAATACTGATATCTGTCAGATGTATAGTTCTCAACGTTAAAGTATGAAAAATAATCCAGGCACAAAAAAAAATTCCACATATTTTATGATTCCATTTATATGAATTATCTATAAGAAAAATAGAAAGTAGATTAGTAATTGCCTAGGGGTAGGAATATGGGGCATCTAGGAAAGATACTAGGAATTATTTTGGACTACTGAAAATAATCTAAAATTCATTTGTCGTGATGGTTGCATGACCCTAAAAATTTAATTGTACATTCAAGCAGGTAAATTTTATGAGATATAAATTATATTTGAATAAAACTGTTAAAAAAAAAGCTGAAGTTTGTGGAGGCCTCTCCCTATTTAACTGGTTATATTATAAGAGTTACTTCCTGAGAAGAGTCCTTCTCAATTTACAAGTGAATATCCATTGATAATTTTGTGTTCCTGTGCTCTTCGGATTGTTGAAGCTCTGCTTTTTCTTCTCTCCACCACCTATGCACTGCTAGTAAAACTGGGTTGTTTTTTCGTGGGGTCTATGTTCCATGTGGTTTTACCTTGCCCATTTGTTTTGTGGATCATGAAGATCATTTATCACATAGCTTTATTAACAACATTATCCATGTAATATTTATTTATATTTCTAAACCTGCTTGCTTTTCATAAGCAGTTTGGAGGTCAGAGTAATTCAAAACCGCAGTGTTATCATTATCTTAAACTGTAAGGAAATCTGAACTTTTTAAGTCACAAAGTAAAAAGTAGTGTCAAAAAAGAAACAATAAACGTGATAGCATTCATCATGATAGCCAAGCATGTAGCAGAGAGATAAAAATGCACAATATTGTTACAAATGTCATGTGAAGGAGCAAGAAAATAGTTACACAAACATTTACAACACAGTTCCACAGTACCTTTACAGATAAATTGATATATTTTCATAGGAATACATTGACACTTTATCAGCCCTCACTTCAACTGGATAATTCCTACTCATTTTCAGGACCCAATATAAAATCTACATTTTTTTGTTTGTCTGTTTGTTTTCCAGAAAATGTTCCATAATCCACAAAATCTAAATTAGATATATCTGTATTTATGGGATTCCTCTTTAAATTTATCCAACTTATTATAAGCAGCTGTTTACTTATTTGTTTCTCCCTTAAGTATGAGTAATTAGAAACTAGTGGCTGTGTTAATCTTATTTATCTTAAACCCAGCAGCTCAACATATGTTTATTGAATTAATTAGCCATCTAATCATTCTTTCATTACTGAGTCTCGATATATGTAAACCTTCATATTTCTTCATTTCGGCTATATTTACTATGGATATTATGACTCACCATTTTTACAGCTCATATTTTTCCCTTATAATTTTGTTTAAACTTTTGATTTTTATTTTCCAACTTATAAATTTCTATATTTTCTTCCTTCTTTGAATGTCTATACACCACATATCTGTCTCCTGATAATTATTTTATTCCATCTTACATAAGACTTGTCTTTTTCCTTCATCTTAGCTACTAAAATATAAACTATTTGTGGAAACAGCTGCAACTTTCTAAATTTTATTTCCTTGCTCAATTTTGCATAGAAGTGTGTGATATGCAACTAATTTATAATAATTTAGCTTTAAGATACAGTATGTGCTAAGCATGTGTTAAACTTAAAGATGTTATATAGGTACTCTATCAACTGTTTGGTCAGATTGACAAAAATTGTTGATTTCTTATATCTATTTATTTGTAATGCAAGGATCTCTTTTCTATGTTCTATCTTGGAAAAGAGAATGATTGGTAAGGTAGCAAAAGTAAAGTCTTTATTAAGATAAACAAAATAAAACCATTTATATCTTTTTTATCTTTTGTGGATAATCTCCCTTCAAGGTACTGTCTAGGTTTTTTTTAGCACTATGCCCAGTACTAAGTCATGTGAGAGATTCATGGTAGAAACTCTGTACATTTACAAGTAGTAAATATGCAAAATATATCTATTCAAACCAGTAAAGTTGATTGTAGGGAGCTAAAGCTCCCAAAATTCAAAGAAGTGCATGGATTATCTCAGGAGGCCTGCTTGCATATAAAAGGGGAAAAGCTGGTTCTGAGGAATTCCAGGAGGAAGAAGATTAAGATTAGAAACAAGAAGTACGAAGGGAGTTTCGATCGTACCTTGATCTTCAAGATGTTACTTTAACTATGTTATCTTGGGATACACAAAGGAACAGAATACATATAAAAAGGAGCCTAAGAAATAAACTCGGAGAGACAGTTGTGAGATCTGTTCTCTCTCCTGCACCCTGTCTGTCTTCTCTTTTTTCTCAGTCCCCGTTCTCCCATTCAGGGACCTGGTTTGACTGGGTCGGCTGGTTTCCGACAGTTGATCCAAAAGTAAAATACAACCTACATAGTTAACCCATGAGAAACAAAGCTTCTAGTCTTAGCTGTTGGAATCTTAGCTATTCATACCTATACTATATTGTAAACCTCCAGTTGCTTTAATAACTGAAATTTATCTTACCTCTGTAAATTTTTTAATGTGTGAAAATATTGTCTGCATTATATGCTTTCTCAGAGATATTGTTACCAAATTATCAATGGTTCTAATTCCTAACTTTGATGTAATAGTGATAAAATTTAAAAAAATAAAATAGAAAAGAAGTGTGAATTATTACTAAGGCATCAGGGTTAAAAGTAGCCACCCAAATTGAAAGTGTAATAAGCTATACAAAGTTCATTCCAGTTACTTATTGTTGTTACTTTTAAGGTTAAAATACTATACATTACTTTCTTTTAAGGGTGAAATTGCAATTTTCAGTACAGTTCTACTATGATCAGATCTATTAGGGTAATCTAATAGTCACTGATGTCAGATTTGCACAGAAAGCAAAGCAACAAGCAGTTCTCTTTACAGTAAAAGTTCACTTCCATTAATGCTACAGGTGATAAATTTAATCAATATTTTTAATTTAAATAAATTTGCTCTGACAAGGGTTTAGCATTAGCCATTTCACAAACATTTAACTAGTTCTCAAACAAATCTAAAAAGTAATAGGTGTTGATTTTCTTTTAATTGGTCTCAGTCTCAAAATCTTTAAGAGCCCAAATCAGTTTTTAAATTACCTCTGTGTCGGGAGCCTTAAGCCTGCAACTGCTGGCACAGCCCACTTGTTTCTGACTAGCCAAGTAGAAGTCACCTCATCTGGTGGACGCCAATGAGCTTGTAACAAATACTCTCTTCCCTGATCAGTCCCGCCCCTGCCCTCTCCACTTGAGTGTATAAATATAACCGCTCGACAATAAAATTTTGAGGCTTGATCAGAACACTGTCTTGCCTCCATTCTTTTCTCCCGCCCATGTTTTCTTCAAGGTACGGTCCTCCTCGGGTTCTACGCAATAACTAGGTCCTGCAGGTCGGGACAAGTGGCGCCCAACGTGGGGCTCGAGGCACGGACCTTTACCGGACAGCGTAATTCGTGAAAGGCGTGCACGCACCTAGGAGTGCCTTCCCGGCGACTGCGACCCCCAGACGTCGGAACGGCGGGTAAGTCATTGCTGTCCCATTCTTAACATGGGCCATTCAATCTCCAGAGAGGAGACCTTTATCAAAGAGATAAAGAAGTCGTTAAGGGAGAGAGGAATTCGGGTTAAGAAAAAGGATTTAGTTAGTTTCTTTTGTTTTGTCGATGAAAAATGTCCATGGTTCATTCTTAGTGGTCCAGATATTCATCCCTTGAGTTGGCAAAAAGTAGGAAAAGATTTAAATAGATTACTAGAAAAAGAGGGACCAAATGCTGTCCCCGTTAGTTGTCTCAGTTATTGGGGACTCATTCGAGATTTCATTGAAGGGGCCGAAACTGATAGTAATAAGAGACAGCTGCTATCGGTAGCCACTGAAACGCTCAAACAGCTCTCTCGCCCCCCATCCGTTAAAGGTGGAGCTACCTCTTCCCCCTGTCCTTCTGTAGTCGTGGACGTAGAGCCCTCGCCTCCGTTCGGAGACCCTCTTCCCCAAATATACCCCATAATCCCAAAACCCGGCCCTGAACCCCTTGATCCCGGAGATGCAACTGTTCTGGAGGACGAGGCCGCCAAATATCATGAGCCTGTTTGGCCTTCATCTCATACCTTTTTTGCTGCAGGGAGGCCTGCCACGTGCCCCCCTCCTTACAACCCCCTCCATATCCCTCAGGCGGTTCTTGACCCCTTTTTGGAGACAAAGAAACAACTGCAACAACAAATTCAAAGCCTCAAAAGCATCTTTACTTTACAGAGTGAATTGGCTAATTTACAATTAGAAGTCTCCGCTCTACAAAATTCTATTTTTTCGGGGCCTCAATCTAAGCCCCCTAAGGGACCCCGGGCCAAACCCTTTGTTTTCCCCATCATGACTCGATCCGGTACCAAACCCTCACAGGACCCGGATACAACTCAGGAGGCGTCTACTGACGCCCAAGAGGCCCCTAGAGCCAGCACACCTGATGACCCAGCTTATGACGATGTGGCACAATCTGAGGAAGAAGGGAAAGACCCACATAACGATTCTGAAAATGAGGGAGACTATCAGAACCTTTTGCCTACTGTAAAACGGATAAAATTTAAAACTGTCAAAGATTTACACAGTGCTATAAAGAGCTATGGCCTCACAGCTCCCTTTACCTTGTCCATACTTGAAAGTTTGCCTGGCGATGGCTTTCTGTTGCCAGGAGAATGGACAAGAGTGGCCCAATCTATGCTGAGTAGGGGAGAGTTTTTAACTTGGAAAGCAGAATTTTTTGACAGGGGGGAAACTCAGGCAATGTGCAAACAGAAAAATCCCCGGTGTCCCATGGCCACCTGGACTGCTGATAAGATATGTGGGAGGGGAGACTTTGCCTCTGAGCGTAAACAACGCAGTTTGTCCGCTGGGATCCTTAGTCAAACAGCGGCCGCTGCTATCGGGGCCTGGAGAGCCATTCCTCTAAAAGGTTCGGTCACCACGCCCTTAAGCAAAATAGTTCAGGGGCCCCATGAACCTTTCTCCCAGTTCGTTGCACGTTTACAGGAAACTGCGGAGCGCGTCCTAGGGCCAGAGGACGGGGAAGGGAAACTTGTAAAACAGCTTGCTTATGAAAATGCTAATGCTGCCTGTAAAGCGGCTTTAAAGGGGCACCTCCGAAATCTCGATATTCATGGGATGATTCGCTTGTGCAATGATGTCGATTCCACTGCCCATCAAATAAAGTTGGCCATCGGGGCTGTAATGCAACATGCTAATAGTAACACTCCTGTTCCCCAAAATACCCCCGTTGCCGCTCGGTGTTGCTTCCGCTGCGGACAACCTGGACATGTTGCCCGACTATGCTTACTTCCCCATACCGGGCAGATCTTAGCTCCCCCTCTCCCGGCTCCCCGAGGGTAGCCAAGCTGGTCGCTGGAGGGGAGGGTGTGGATCGGCCCGAGGGAGATCCACCCTCAGAGAGCCTGATTTCTATGTTTGCCCAGGTGGGCACAGAAGCCGGACCCTTAATCACCAATGTGGATTTAGAGATTCTTTCTATTGTGCCTCCTGGGGGTGTGAAACCACGGGTGATGCCTACTGGCACCCTGTCTCTACTTGGGATTATATAATAGTTAAAAAGGGCTGGCATAATTCCCAGCCTAATGTGACCGCTACCCCCGAATGCAAAAATACTCATAGAACCCAAGGGTGGTGTATTCCCCTTCTTATTTCCTTTACCGATAAAGGAAAAAGAGCACCCCTTGTGGCATGGACAAGGGGACATGAATGGGGCCTGAGACTTGATGCAATTGGAATGGATCCAGAGTTCACATTCAAGGTGAAATTAATTCGTTCCACACCTAATACTGAACCAAAAATTGTTTTAGGCCCAAATAGAGCCCTGTCTCGGCCGCAAAGCCCCCAAACACCCCTCCAAGAGAATACTCCTCTTCCTCCCCAGAGCACTGCCTATCAAGCCCGTTTGCCCCCCGTTAGGCCTTCCACAGGTGAGGCCTTAAAGGCCCTAGCTAATGCCACTGCACAATCCCTTAACACCTCGACCTATGAGGATTGCTGGATGTGTTTTTCCCCTGTTCCCCCTTTTTATGAAGGCATTGCAACTGTCTCGCCAGACATGACCTATACCAATGATTCACGGCAGACACGCTGGGTGGACTCTCCTTTTTCTGAGTCCTCTCCCGGGCTCACATTGGCCCAGTTGTCAGGCATTGGCCTCTGCATTCATAGTACCTCATTGCTTCTTCCCCCTGAATTGTTGCCTATTTGCAATACCTCCCATACGCCTCTAACACAACACCATTTCCTGGTTGCTCCCCAAGGAATGTATTTTGCTTGCTCTTTTGGAATAACCCCTTCTATTGTCCCCCAGTTATTGGTAGAAAATCATGAATATTGTGTCCTAGTTGTGCTAATACCTAAGGTCTCAATACATCCTCCTGAAGATTTGATTCCCTTTTATCATAGCACCCCGCGTGTCAAAATGGAACCTGTAACTGCCATCACTCTGGCAGTCCTCTTGGGGTTGGGGGCCACCGGAGCCGGGACCGGCATTGCCTCTATAATTACTACAAATCAACAATTCCATACCCTTAGCTTGGCCATAGATAAAGACATTCAAAATCTGCAAGAAGGCCTTGATAACCTTAAAGAATCTGTTGTTTCACTTTCTGAGGTAGTTCTTCAAAATCGCCGTGGTCTTGACCTTCTATTTCTTAAAGAAGGCGGTCTGTGCGCTGCCCTTAAAGAAGAATGTTGTTTTTACAAAGATAAAACTGGGTTAGTCCAAAACAGTATTGAAAAAATAAAGAAAAATCTGGAGACCCGGCAAAAACAAAGAGAAAAGGACGAAGCCTGGTATAAAAGTTGGGCCTCAAAAACCCCCTGGCTGTCCACCCTACTTCCTACTATTCTCGGACCTCTAACAGGGTTCCTCCTTTTACTGTCGATTGGCCCCTGGGCAGTGCAAAAACTAACTGCTTTTATTAAAGCACAGGTTAATCAACTAACTAAACCAGCTGTTGCCGTCCACTACCACCATTTGACAACTCAGGATGATGACGATGTGGAACAAGATCCCCGGCACCCTAGAAATCTTAACCCCTCTAATACACCCCTGCGCCTGCATCGACTTCTTTAAGGCCTAGCTCCCCCCCACACATGGGGCGGCATGAAACTAGAGACATGCCTACCTCACCCTTGGATGAGGGTCTCGAGGTATGGGCACCGAGCAGAGTGACGGGCAAAGCACCGCAAGGAAGGGCCCTTCTGTGCCTTCTCTAGTCCTTCCTGAGAGCATGCCTGACTTGCATAGAGGTTGGTATCATATTAATATTACACAAACCGGCTCTGCCTCTCCTCCCCAAAAGATACCAAGAGCCATAGCTGGTGGGCTCATTAAAAGCTCACGGGAGGAGTCGGGCCTCTGTTCCCTCTCTCGGTCAAAGCCCACCTTTCTAAAAAAGAAAGGGAGGAGATGTCGGGAGCCTTAAGCCTGCAACTGCTGGCACAGCCCACCTGTTTCTGACTAGCCAAGTAGAAGTCACCTCATCTGGTGGACGCCAATGAGCTTGTAACAAATACTCTCTTCCCTGATCAGTCCCGCCCCTGCCCTCTCCACTTGAGTGTATAAATATAACCGCTCGACAATAAAATTTTGAGGCTTGATCAGAACACTGTCTTGCCTCCATTCTTTTCTCCCGCCCATGTTTTCTTCAAGGTACGGTCCTCCTCGGGTTCTACGCAATAACTAGGTCCTGCAGGTCGGGACACCTCTGCATTGCTTTTGTTTTACACCTACTTCCATTTTGCATATCTTTTAAATATATTTCTGCAATATTTAACTGCCAGCCTCAGATAGCTGAATTGATTGCAAAGTTGAATTTGTTGCATACTCTAAGAGTAATGGGTCACTATAATATAAAAACATGTAATTCTAAAGCAACCTTTATAATGGACATTTAGACAACACTCTATTATAAATATTGATTTATACACATATATACTGAGGGCTATCTTTTTTTAAGGAATCACAAAACAATGATGTCTTGATCACTTTGACAGTGATGAAAGATGTCACATACAAGAGAAATTTAATTTATTTGAATTTAGCCTTCCTTTGGACCATATCGACACACTTAAAAGAAGACTTTAGTAATATCTCATTACTTCTAATAAGCTTCAAGTAAATAAAGCTTTTTCCAGGGTTAGCCAAATGATGACACCTATTGATAAGAAAGTTATGACTTCCAGGTTAAATTCAGAAATGGGCCCAAAAAAGCAATTTAAAAGAATTTAAATTATTTCATGATGATAGATATCACTGTATTTTGTTTGTAAAAGTAGAACATATATAGAAGGATGAAATATTCATTTGAGTTTTGTTAAAATGCATGAAAAAAGTGATGAATGATGAGGGGTTTACTGTATAATGAAGCAAACAAAAGATATTCATTCTACTATTGTGATCTGTTGATAACTGTCCTTGTATTACTGAACTGCTTTAATTCTTAAGAGATCAGGAGATGAGGAGGGGTCAAATACATAATCACACATTATTAACTGGAGTATCACTTTGAGGACTTTAACAATAATTTATAACATTTTATAGGTGAAAAAATAATTCATATTAATTATATAAAATCATCAAAAAATCTAATACTAGAGCATATGCTCAATATTCAGATTTCCAAAGAATAACATATGGAGAATTTTGATGAAAACTTCTAGGAAAATCTAAAAAAGTCTCAAAAATATAATTAACCTGGCAATACCAGAAGGCAAAGAAGTCACCTTTGTGATTTATTTAGTCTTGAGACTTACCAAAGAGACCTTCTGGTAAAGTGTAAAAACCACTAAAGTCAAAGCATTTCTATCTTTTTTCTGGCCTTTGTATTAACAAATTAACCACACAAATTTTTTGTGCTTGGATTTACTAATCTCTAAAATAAGATATTTGAATTACTTCTACTTGTTCGTTGAAGTACACAGTACTGTGATTGTAATAAAACTAGGAAATATAATATTTTCTAAAAAAAATCTGCCCATAAGGAAAATTCATGTTGTATACCAAAGACAATAGGACCCTCCTTCTCACTACTATCTACATTAAAAATGCACAGATTTCTAGAAATTCCCATGAACTCTCTTAGTGGAAGAAGTTTATTGTGGCCTAATTTAATATTTCTCCTGTGAACTAGTCAATAATTTAATAATGAGATTTCATTCTATTTTATCTTTCAAATTTCACTGAAGAAAAAAAAGCTACAGGAAAATTTGCTATGAAGATTATTGGATTTTCAAGAATATATTTGGCCCACTTTTGAATAATAGGCATTTGTCTTATAACATTTGATCAGCTCTTTCCTTTTATTAAATCATTAGCCATGTTTAGGGAGAATTACAGTATAATAAACAAAGCTATTCACTTTCAACAATATCTTTTATTTGCCACTTCTGTAGGGCCTGATATCAAACTACTCTACTGGGGAAAGGTGCATCGTCATATCAGGGACTTCTGGCTCTCGCCATGCTCCACATTCTGTGCTGTGTGCTATATATTAGTTGTGCCTTGGGAAAATTTCTGTATTTACCCATATGTTCAGCTGTATTTCTGGGACACTTGCAAATGAGGTGCTGCTTGCAAATGTTACAGGCCTATGGGTTTATACATAATGCAGTGTTGTCAAGTAGAAAAGAAGAAACAAAACTTTCAAAAAAAATGAAAGATGTTTATCAAAAGTTGTTGACATGGTTGAATTCCACTAATTTGGGATACTTGTCTTTCAGAAAGTATAATTTTCCAAGATTTATTAAAAATAACCTATTTCTAATAATGCGTAGTGTTCTGCACCATGAAGTTATTACAAAAAAATTAATGTGCTCTAGGAAATCACACAAGCAACTTTCAAGGTTATGCATGAGGAGGTAGTGTGTTCAGAATTGTGGAAAAGGTTAGGGATCCAGACTTTCAATTAAATGGTGAAATACACTATTAAACCAAAAATCAGTTTTAGTTCCCAAAATGTCTTAATTTATTAACTAAAGGTAGCCTAACAGAGCATTTCAGGTAAAATTCCTACTATTAATTTACAACTATTCCGTGTGTTTGTTTCTGCATATGTTTTGTTTACTTTCTTATAGGTGTATATTTCATTTGTCTTTTATTTTTTCCTTTATTTTAAATCTTTGTTAGATTGTTTATAGCTGCTGTATTATTTTTCCCCCAAGAGATATTATGCTACAGAGTTGGGCTTCTTACTCATTTAAAGTTTGAGAATAGGTTGAGATCATTTTAGCCCCAAGATCTAATCATCCACTTCACTAGATAAAACTGCATGGGTTCATGTGCCAGAGCTCCAGTTATCCTAAGGGAAACTTCAAAGAGAAAAAACTATTACATGGTTCAATTAGTCTTTACCCAACTCAGATGACCAATTTGCACATCAGGACCATTAAGGACCTTTACCAGAGTTTCCCCTGGCTTCCTTCTGCCCAGGCACAGTTGTCAACAAGAGAGCCAAAAATACAGATGGGGAAAGGATAGAACCTTCAACAAATGGTATCGGGAAAACTGAATATTCCCATGCAAAATAATGAAATTGGACCCGCCTTTTATCATTAACAAAAATCAATTCAAAATTCATTAAAGACTTAAATGTAAAACTCATAGAAGAAAACAAATGGAAAAAGTTTCTTGACATTGGTTTTATCAATTTTTGGATATGATACTGAAAACATAACAAAAGCAAAAATATACAAGTGGGACTACATCAAACTAAAAAATGTTTGCACAGCAAAAGAAACAATCAAGAGTGAAAAGGCAAGCAAAAAAAGGGAGAAAATATTTGCAGACCGCTTATCTGATAGGGAGTTAATATCCAAAACACATAAGAAATTCCTATAACTCAATAGCAAAAAAATAAAACAAACCAAAACAAAAAGCCAAATATATAAAAAGGCGCTCAGCATCATTAATCATCAGAGAAACACATATCAAAACTACCACAATGGTCTACAGCCATGCCACCCTGAACGTGCCTGATCTCATCTGATCTCGGAAGCTAAGCAGGATCAGGCCTGGTTAGTACTCGGATGGGAGACCACCTAGGAATACCACGTGCTATAAGCATAAGAAAGGAAGGAAGGAAGGAAGGAAGGAAGGAAGGAAGGAAGGAAGGAAGGAAGGAAGAAAAAATCCAATGATATATCTAATAAGGAGTTAATATACAAAATTTGTTGAAAAATAAAATAAAAACTCAAACCAAAACCAAAACTCAAACCAAAAAAACAATCCAATTGAAAAATGAGCAGAGGCTCTGGAGTCATTTCTCTAGAGAAGACATATAGATGGCCAATAGACATGTAAAAAGATGCTCAAGGTCACTAATCATCAGAGAAATGCAAATTAAAACCATAATAGGGTATCACCTCATATCTGACAGAATGGTATCACCAATAAATAAACAACAAGTGTTGGAGAGGATGTGGAGAAAAGGAAACCCTAGTACACTGTTGGTGGGTTTGCAATTTGGGACAGCCACTATGGAAAACAGTTTGGTGGTTCCTCAAAATATTTAAAATAGAATTACTTTATGATCCAGTAATTCCACTTCTGGGTATTTATCCAGAGAAAATGGAAACACTAATTTGAAAGAATATATGCACCCCTACATTCACACACTGCAGCATTTTTCACAATAGCCAAGATATGGAAGCAACCTATATGTCCATCAATAGACAATTGGATAAAGAAGATGTGGTATATATACACAAAGGAGTATTACTCAGCCATAAAAAGATTAAAATCTTATTATTTCAACAACATGGATAGACCTTAAAAACATTATGCTAAGTGAAATAAGTCAGAAAAAGACAAATATCATATGATTTCACTTAAATGTGGAATCTAAGGAACAAAATAAATGAACAAGAAAATGAAAACAGACTCATAGATACAGAGAACAAATTGATGATTGCCAGATTGAGAGAGGTTGAGGGACTGAATGGAAAGGTGACAAGATTAAGTACAAACTGGTAGTTACAAAATAGTCATGGGGATGTGAAGTACAGTATAGGGAATATAGTTAATAATACTGCAATAACTATGTGTAGTGCTAGGTGGATACTAATCAAGGGGACCACTTCATAAATTATATAAATGTCTGACCACTATGCTGTACACCTAAAACTAATATAGTGCTGAATGGCAACTCTAATTGAAGAATAGAATTTTTTAAAAAATAGAAATACCATATGATTTAACAATTCCACTTCTGAGGATATGTCCAAAGGAATTGAAATTAGGCTCTTAAAAAGATAACTGCACTCCCATGGTCATTGCAACATTATTCACAATTGTCAAGATATAGAAACAACCCAAATTTCCACCTACAGATGAATGGATATATATGCAATGAAATATTCCTTTAAAAATATCCTACCATTTGCAAAAACATGGAAAAATCTAGAGAGCATATAAACCAGTTACAGAAGAAAGGGCGATACTGTATGACTGTACTTATATGAGTTATCTAAAGTAATCAATATCTTTGAAGTTAACCAATGTCACCATAATAATAAATAAATAAATCTTGAAATTAGAACATGGAATGGTGTTTGCCAGAGGTTATAGAGAGGAGGAAATGAGTTGTTGTCCAATGGGTCCAAATTTCAGTTTTGCAAGATAAAATGTCCTAGTTCATTTCTACACTGACAAAACTACTACCTTTCATAACGAGCACTAAGCAAAAAAATAAAATTCTACCTTCCATTAGGAAAGTAGATTGTCAGTAAAAACCTAACTTTGTTTCAGTTAAGCATCCTCACCAAAAATATTTCATCAATTGGATCCTTACCATTAATAGTAAATCCTCATTATCTTCAGATTCCATATCGGTAAAGTTTTCGAATCATTAAAATTTATTAGTGCTGTAGCCCCAAAAACAGTACTTGAAGAACTATCAGTCATTTGTGGGTATATGCAGAGGGGTTAAAAAATTGAGTCATCCTACATAGATATTACCAGCTGAGGTTGACAAAGTAACACTCTCTGCATTCTTGTTTCAGTTCTTACTTTGGAAACTGTCCTTGTGGGATCTCTTTAATGCCATTTTTTGTGCCTCATGTTGGTGATTCTGTTGTTTACAATGACCCCCAAGCATAGAGCTGAAGTGCTATCTAGTGTTCCTAAGTGCAAGAAGGCTGTGATGTGCCTTACGGAGAAAACATGTGTTAGATAAGCTTTGTTCAGGCACAGCATTGAACTTAATACTGTTAAGTTCAATGCTAAAGATCAATAATAAGGTACATCCAAGAAAAGGAAGAGAAAATTCACCAATCTGTATGTGAAGCAGCACTGAAAAGTGCTAAAGTAACATCTATAGCGTACGATGAAGCTATGGAAAGATGGCTAAATTTGCGTACTCGTGAAATAATGACTGGATTTTTTAAAGGTATATTTGGACAGCATTGTTGAAGCTGAAAGCCAAAGAAATTCCCAGTCATATCCCTGGGTTTAGGAAAATGTTAGAGTAAACCCCTCCCTAATAGGGCTGACTGGCTCACAAGTTTCAAAAGGCAATATGGCATGAAAAATGTTAAACTTGCAGAACCTGAGGAAGGTTCTGCAGATCAAAAGGCTGCAGAAATTTTTTAATAATATCTGTGAAATGTTATACAGTAAAAGAGATGTGGAAGGGCAGACCAACTTGTTTCACAAGCATGTTGGAAACCAAACCAAGATAACACAAATGGAGTTTCAGTTGAAAGAATTCTGTGACCAGAGGTTTGCAGGAACTTAAAACTCTGTATTTTTATTTCCTCTTGGAGCAATAGTTTGGTATTCACGAATTCATTGTGCATGGTGATTTTGTAGAACATAACTCCTGAAAAATAACAAGAATCGACTGTACATATTTTGGTTGTGGCTAAATCTGTGCAATACTTTACAATATAATGATCTCTGTTCTTTAATCAAAGGCTTGATTTTTCCTCATGATTAAATCTATTGGATTATCCTAATTGAAGCATGTTTTATACATAAAGGGATACATTTACTATTGAATTCTCTTCTGTCCAAAAAATAAATAAATAACTGCATAATTCTTCAGAGCTAAACCATTTGTATTGTAACAAGATATTTCTGGTATCGATCTTGACAATAACAGAGCATTTTTTCTGACTTTACATGTACTATACTATCACAGATATTTACTACAACTTAAACATTTTCAATTAGATTGATGCAGCACTGTGATAAGGTCTGCCAAAAAAATTGGAAACAAAGCAAAGAAGATGCAAGGCTTTGTGAATTGTGAATAGAAAGGCAAATTCTGCCATAGCTCAGATATTCTAAAAGGTAACACTAGATGTTTCAGTTCTATAAAAATTGATGGTCAATCATAATTTTATATGCTTATTTTGATTTTTTTAAATGAATAATTGTGTAGGGCTGGCTGTTATCGATTCCTTCACTTGATCATTAATTTTTCATTTTGTATTCAAGATTTTCTAATTCTTAGGATTTATGAATCCCTGTCTAAATTAAAGCTATTTATCTAAATATACTGTCTTCCAGAAAAATTAATCATGAGATTTCTCCAGAAAAGAATCTCATACATACGAAGATCCCTTTTCCTTCTTCCTCATACTTCCAGAGAATCAAAGAATTGTCCAAACTGAGAGAAAAATAAAGAGAAATGTGTAGCTAGAAAAATAAAACTGCCCTCCAGCAATTCAGATTTTTCAGGAAACTCCTGAACATCAGAAGAAACAGGCATGTTTGAGATTACTTTCCTCCATGGCAGCATTTGTTTGGGGGGGAAAAAAAAACCAAAGTCATAAAAGCAGAGACTTCCTACTCCCCAAGAATTGGTAAAGTTAGAATTTAAGATAAATAGATCTAGGTCAGTCTTAAAATAAAACATCAATGATTTCCAGGGATAGTTTCTCAAACAAAAAAGTGGGGAAAAATAACAGAGTTGATGTCAGGTATCTTCTTTTTTTTTTTTTAAAGAATACTGTGGATAAGTACTCCTAACGCTTAGGGTATGTCAGAAAAGCCAGGAAACTCTCCCTATGTACACAGATGATTGTAAACAAGTGAGAGAAATGACTGGTAGGGAGGAAGCAACAGAAGTAGAATTTTTTAATCCTTTCACCATTACTTTTTAGAAATATGATTTTTATTATCCTATGTAACAGTGGCTTGTCCACACCATGGCTTCTTCACTGACTTAATACTACAGTGCAATCATACTTATCTATGCTAAATGAACACATACATTATTTCATTCATGAAAATTGAAGAATATAGCCAGCATAAGTACTTAATATTAAAAATTAAAATATCAAGCATGAATAACACATTGGTAGCTGTACTAGGATTCATTCAGAGAGGCAGAACTACTAAGACTGATCCAACAGGTTGTAAGAATAAACCTTTCATGATTGTAGAAGCACATTAAGCAGCTGGTGTCTGTTGCATCTGAATCTGGTATAATGCCTGAGATCAGCAGCAATGGCAGTTGTGAGAGAAAGCAAGGACAAAATAGAACCCATAAGGATAAATGAACCTATGAGAATAAACTTAAACTACATGTCTTTTTCTGGAACACAAATTAGTCTCTTGTTGCCTATAGGTCTTCAACTTGCAAGTGGCATGAAGAAAAACTAGTGCACTCCATTATCAACTGTACAGGAACCTATCTTGGAATTCTACAAAATGAAGAAAAAGATCTACAGAAACTATAAGAGCTGCAGATTCAGCTGCTGCCCCTCACCAACAATGTTTGCTAGTACATTAGGGACCACATATGTGAGCTGCAAAATCATCTAACCTTACATTGACCTGTGTAAGAGCACATGATTGCTGCATCAGTTTCACATTATAAATTTTGGGTAAATTTACCAACCCTCATCCAGATTATCAAGGAAGAGAATTCTGGTAAATGTATTTGCATTTTACCTAAACAGACATAATAAAAATCTACATAGTCATTATATCCTAAATTTTATAACAGGCCATTGTTAGCCTAATTTTCCTTATCTTCATCCAATAGTCTCACGATATTATTCAAGAGATGTTGAATTTTTGTATTTCTGACTCAATATAATGTTTGCAGATATTACATAAGAAGGACCCTGGTTACTCTTAGCCACACAGGTAACTATTTTCTAAATATAAAAATTTCAATCAATTACCACATATTTATATACATCTGCAAAATTAGAAGTATCTGAATATGTAGTTTAGGGATTTATTTTTTCACTTTAATATTATGTTGTAATAAATATTTTCTCATAAAATTATTTGAAAACATGGTTTAAAACTCCCAATACTATTTCATAATTATGTAGCATTTTCTTTAATTCTGAAATTTTGAGTATTTCCAATATTTAATATTATAATCAGTCATGAATGTGCACAAATTTTCATATTTTATTATTTCTTGAAAATGTATTTTTGAAATTTTGAATTATCTGGTTATCTAGTTTTAAAAATACTATTTTTAACACACTTCTTAAGTGTTTTAGAGGCTCGTAAACATTTCTCTTGATTTATATTACTACGTCGCCAAATGTTGATCAAATTCGAAATGTTAGGCTCTGACTCACCTAAATGTACATCATATCTTTTTTTAAATTAGATTTAAGCTCCTTAAACTTCCCCTACATATCACCCATATCTCCTTTAATCAGAATTTTTCTTTTCATATGTTAAATTTGTCTGTTTTCTGAGTCTTTATTATTCCTAGGAGGCCTAATCATATGATATTAAATTCATTGCTTCATTCAATTCTATTAGTAGATTCAAGAGTATTCTAAATTTTTCTTCTAATATTGATTTTCAATGGCTTAATCTTCTCTTTCAGAATTCACTCTGATGTTCCCATTCACTTATTCTACAAGCTTATTTCATATATGTATATATACAAATGTGTATAAACGTGACTTCATGATTTATTTTTGACATAAAGATATGTTTTGTTTACTTGAATTTAGCAATATTTAATTTAATTTTCTTATTCTGGTTATTTTTTCTCATTTTCATCCATACTTAAAAAAAACTTGTCTAATCCAGAAATGCCAAGTAAAAAGGAATAAAAGAAAAAAGAAGGGATGAAGTCCATATATTGTAACTACACGTTCTCATTTTTAAAATTCAATTCACTATGGTCTGAATTCTACTGTGATGTAGAACACAGAATCTGCCTGTCTGATTTCAAGGGCTGAAGTGGGAAAGCACAAACTTCAACATTATTATTCAGGTCTTCAAGTGCTCATCTGTTATTAGGTAAATCATAGGCAGGGCAGCAGCTGTTTTACTTATTCCAAATCATCAGTATTAGAGTTAGTGGAACCTACTCGCAGATTCTGAAAATATTTTAAACTTTATTTCTTTTTTTCCTGTATTTTACAGGCATTTTGTAATTGAGAGAATCTCAGTCAGGAACTACTAATCAAATGCCATATAACTACTTTTAGCTTTTTCCACTATGAGACCTCATAAATTTATACATGAATTTCTTACACTGACATGCCGGAGGAAATCCCCGAACAAAGGTTTCACAAACCACATAATGTAAAGGAACATAATAAAACACAAATTTAGATGCCATAATTCCTGTTAAAGACAGCGTGCCCTTTTAAAAGTAATGTATTTTTTAGTATAAAAGTAGTATACATTTATTGTAGAAAATCTCTAAAAAAAAAAACACCAACAGTCCACTTCCCAACTATATTTGACAGTTTTTTCAAATGTTTTTATTCACAAATTTTATATAGTATACATATATACACACACAAATATTTATAAATACAGTAACTATATTGGAATTATAAAAGCAGAAAGGTGCACAATAGAAAATTTGGAAATACCCTAAAATTAAGTATTCTTAGCATACATTTTTCATATATATATATATATATATATATATATATATATACACACACACACACACATATATCAGCCCTTGTATATATTTTATATTAATAGCACTATTCCTTCTTATATATTTTCTCCTTATCTAATATAAATCTCATAATTACAATACCTCATTTACTAGCAGTCTAAAATTTCTGTCCTCTGGATTTTTTTGATGCTGTTACACATATTTAAATATTTGTAATTATCTTGCCTCTTTAAAAAAATAAGTCCTAGCTTATCTTGCTTCTCCCCTTTATAACCGCATTTCTGGAAGTCTTACATTTTCTTCTACCCCTATTCTTCCTCAACCCATTGTTATTTCCAATTTCCTAAGAGAACAGAACTACACTCATAAAAGTCACCAGTTTCATGTTGACAAAGATAATGGGTATTTTTCTGTATAACCTTATATTAACATTCAGTGTCCTTAACCACTGCTGACCACATCCTTCTTCATTAATTATCAGTGATCTTCAATAGGCAGACCAGATCCTCCCTGAAACACTTTTCTGCTTTGGCCTCTGCAGAATCATGTGCTCCTATTATTTTCTTTCTGACCACCCCTTCTCAGGCTTCTCTGCTGACTCATTTGCCTATCCACTTTTAATGTTGGAGTTTCTCAAAGCTCAGCCCTGAGTTCTTTGCTCTTTTCATTCTTCTCGTCCTGGTCAATATCAGCCACACATTTATTTGGAAATTCTAATTATATACCAATAGTCTACAAATCTTTATTGCTCACTCGAACCCTTCATATCCGTTCAATTACATTATATCCACATAGATTTTTATTTATTTATCTATCTATTTATTTATTTATTTATTTATTTATTTATTTATTTATTTTTTTTTTTACTTAGGAGTGGAGTGAGGAGTTAGATTGTGAAAGCCTTATTTTATAATTCAAAAAGATTCCTGATATTTAATTCCCAAGCAAATACAGTCTCTTACATCCTGCCTTCCTTCAATTATGCCTCTTTCTCCTAGAGCATGTCTTCAAGGTTTTTCCCCCTGAAAAATATAAAGCTAGTATATTTCTGAGCACTTACAAAAAGGAGCATATATTTTGTATGACTTCAAAATGAAAGAATTTTAATCAGCTTTTATTTTCTGAGATGCTCAAATTTTCTTAATCTTATAATTCAATATTTTTGAAGTGTTTGTGATATATGTAGTGCAAATAACAAATTGAAAGGTATTTCTTGAATTAATTCATTACTTTTCCAATAGTAGCAGTATGATGTTGCTAAAAAATATAAGAGTGGCAGTATTACAGTCTCTGTAAAACTTTCCCCTCCCTACATACACATATCATTTATCACACATATATATGAGTAATGGAGTAAGGACAGGAACTTCATTGACGAGTAGCTTCGCACATGCCCAGGTGCAGGCTAGTTTAAGCAATTTAAAAGTTTTCATTTGTGGAATATAGAAAATTCACAGGAAATAGTTCAAATCATTTTAAAATGATTTACAACTAAGCAATACTAAAAGAGATTTCAACTGCAAACAACAACAACAACAACAACAACAACAACAACAACAACAGTGTTTCTAAGGCAAAATTTAAAAAGCCAGAAAAACCCTGATAATTAAAGTAAGTCCTTGGAATAGAGATTAGTAACAAGCAAAAAGAATATAAATGAATAGGCAATTAACTGCTGAATTCACCCTTAGCCTCCTCCCACCTACCTCATGACACAATTGCTGAAATAACATAAACTTCCATCATTAACCTCTCGAAATTAAGTTCTTAGAGGAAAATCTAAAATTTTCCTTGTTAAAAGCAAGTTATCCTAAGAAAATCTTACAAAATATTTTAGAGAATACACTGGACAAAGATCAACTTCTCAAATAAGAAAATCCAAACATAGGACTAAGTGAAAATATTCACATACAGAATTAAACTAGAAAAGTAATAAACTTAGGCAAGAGAAAAGAAAGATTACTGAAAAATATATTTATTATAAGAAAGATATAAGTCTTTAAGTTTTCTTTCCAACAATTATGAATTTTAAATAAAAACTTAACTCCATTCAAGATCAAGTGAGAATGATATACCTTTATCCACATCTATATCCATATCCATATACATATCCATATCCATCTATATCTATACCTATACCTACCTTCCTCTTTCTATTTATCTGAAGAATTAAGGAAAGAATGTAAGAAAATAATAAAGTAATTAATAACACTAACGTTATAAGAGGATACTAAAGAAAATGTAAAAAGTAGTAATGAAGCAAATCTTGAAAAATTTTAAACAAAGGACAGAGAGGTAAATTTATTTAAAGAATAGTTATAACATTTCAACATTGCATGTTCAAAATTTGGATAAAAAGTGTGTGAAAAGAAAGTAAATAGGAAGCAGATTGGAAGATGTAGTAATAAAACCCTTTCTTAAGCTGAAGAAAGGCTGCAATCTAGACATTACAGACTTGAAATTCTTATAGAAGATAAGATGACATGTGGAAAAATTTTTTCTTTCTTTTAGTTTGTTGTTATTTTCTTGAAATTTGTTGTTTCCTTGGTATTTCATACCTAAGAATCTTATAAACAATAAAGAAAAAAATAATAATAATTAAGGTTATCTACAAAGAGGAATAGAATTAGGCTGTTTACAGAGTTATTCTCTATAATGTTGGAGAGGGGAGAAGAAGGGAGAGATAAAAGTGATCAAAAAGATATTAAGTAACCAAGACACAAAGGTCATAATAGGCATGCTGGAAAGCCAGGTCCACTAAAGAAAAACAAACTGAGTACTTAAAAGTGGCTAAGGACTATCACAAAAAGAGAAGTGAAAGTCTGTGTTCCTCCTAAAATGTAAACAAAAGGGAACTACAAGGACCCCAGTGCACCTAACAAGCATTCTCCAAGCATTTTCTCATTTTGTTCTTAGTATCAACTCTAAGTGAAAGGAAAATATCTGAGCTTAAACAATGGCTATATAAGAAAACTAGGAGACATGAAAATATTGCTGTAGACAACCAGCAGCCTTACTGTAAAATGAGGCTACTAAAACAAAAGAAAAATATAAAAAAGACTTTACTGCATAAAAGACTAGAGATAAATCTGATGTTGAAAAATGAAGTAAACTGCCAAGGCTTAAAAACACAAGAAAAGAAAATCGAGATGTAATAGGTGAGGAAAATAGGAGGAGAAAGAAGATCAAAATCACATTGCAAACTCAGTTAATTCCAGGGCATAATTTTTCCTGTCTATAAAGAATTTAGCTTTCTCCTAAAATGAAACACTGAAATGCAAAACTATATAAGATATATATATGTATATATATATGTATATATATGTATTATGTATATACATATATATGTGTATATATATTCAGTAACATGTTATATATTATGAAATGAAAATGAATATATATTATATATTATATTATATTATATATCATATAATATATTATATATATATATATATAATATATGTGATATATATATAACATGTTACCGAATATATCTTTAAATAATTCTGGCCCAGTGGTATATTAAATAGCCACCTGACTTGCCTGTTAGAGTATGGGGGTATGAAATTGTATGGACATTTAAAACATTTTCTGTTAGTGGACAGTAAACACCACAAATTTATTATATAGAGAGATTTATATTATCATTAAATATTAGAAGATAATATTTAAACTTTGATTTTTAGTTCAGATGTCTTTCTAAACATAAAACTAAAAAAGCAATTATAATAGTATTATCACCATTAATAATATAATTAAAATATTTAGCATTATAACTCAGAAAACTTAACCTAGAATGGTTACAAAATATAATTAAATAGAACAGCAACACACACACGTTCTGATAGCCACTACAGATAACAAATATCTCCAGTGAATGTGTCAAAGCAGCATCAGAAATATAAATGCATAAAGTGTAAGTTCATCCAGCATTTTGAAGGAAAAGAGTTACTTCTCTCCAAGTGCAATGTAACTGCTCATCATCAATTCTGGAAAACACATTATTTGCCTTAAATATCTAAAGAATTCATATTTCTTAAAAGATTTACAGTGCTATTTATTTCAGAGTATCCATCTATATTATAGCCATAGTAAAGTCTGTGATATTAAGATGGAGAAATAAAAATAAAAATTGTTTTCTTCTTCTGAAAGATTACATGATTTTCATTAATTTAATTTTTCCAAAATTCCTGCAAATCGAAATGAGGAAAAAGTGTCAAACAATAATATAAAAATACACAGCTTGCATAACTAGAAATTATACAGCCTCCAACTGATTTCTCACCCTACTGTCCAGTCAACTTTATTCCTGCTCAGTTCTAGCTTTTGCTCTTCACCCCAAACTTACATTTTAATCATATCAGGGTGTAGCTTTGGTTTAGTAGAAAAAAACAGGTAATTTGAAATCATGTAGATGTTACTTTTAATAGCATTTCTTCTTCATACAAGTTTTGAGAACCTGAGAATGTTACTTACTACAAGCTTGAGTTCCCTCACTATTTTCTCATACCTAACTCATAGATTGCACAGTGTAGTTACACAGCTTCTGGGATTATTCTGCCACTAACAGCTGTTTAAATTTAGAGAGTTAAACTCTTCTAAGGGCACAGCTTCTGGGATTAGTCTGCCACTAACAGCTGTTTAAATTTAGAGAGTTAAACTCTTTGAGTTTCAGGACAAAAATCGAGAAATGAAGGATAAGGATAGTCTTTATTTCATGTGATTTTCTGTGGACTAAGCAATTTATTGAATGCTCTTAACTAAGCTCCAGGCACCTGTTGAACAATCTATAAACATTAGCTATTATAATTATAAGGTTTTATGCACAATAAAATGATATTAATTTAATTCTCCACTTTTCTCTCATTTATCCCAGAATATATAGAAGACATTAGTCACAATACAGTTTCCTATGTTAATTTAATTTCATTCCAATCTTTTCACTTAGTCCAAAATACAGAAGCTACTACTTGTCATTCACTTTTATATCTCCAGTGTCTGGTACAAAAGTTCACACAGTGGGCAATAACCACATATTAATCATAATTGTTCCATTATCCTATTTGGCACTTTTGAGTACCTCTGCTTACATATGTCAGCTGCTAATAGTTTAGTATTTTGGTTAATAACTTTCTTAAGCTTTGGTATATCTTTAAAGTTTGTTAATTCTCTGCCATCTCTAAAGAAATCAACAAAAAAATGGCAAATAAATTTGTATAACTAACTAGTTAGCAAATGAGTATTCATTTTTAATAATGCCTAGGAGTATCTGAAAAAATCTTATTTGATTTTTTATAATTTTGTAATTTTACTTTTCAAATGATTAATTTCCTAGGAGCCATTCCATACATCAAAATGCTGAAAGAAATGTATTGTTAGTGCTCAAATAAAAATGTAAATTATGTCAATAAGTTATCTAAGATATAAGGTTCTGAGTAATGGGTAATTATTTAAAGAAAAATATAAGCGTCAGAAATTCTATAAAGAATTTAGTTTTGTGATTTGATCCAAATTTGACCTTTGCCTATACACAGATGAGGTTAAGAAATTTGGTAAAGAGACAACCATCCGAATGGGAAAATATATTAGGCCCTTATCAGAGGCAACACCTCTGATAAGGGCCTAATATCCAATATCATGCGACTCAATAACAACAAAAAAACAAACGATCCAATCAAAAAATGGGCAGAAGACCTGAACAGACACTTCTCCATAGAGGACATACAAATGGCAGTCAAATATATGAAAAGATGCTCAACATCGCTAGCTATTAGGGAAATGCAAATCAAAACCACAATGAGATACCATCTCACACCTGTTCGAATAACTATCATCAACAAGACAAGTAATAACAAATGTTGGAGAGGATGCGGAGAAAAAGGAATCCTCATATACTGCTGGTGGGACTGTAAATTGGTACAACCACTATAGAAAACAGTATGAAGGCTCCTCAAAAAACTAAGAATTGATCTACCATATGATCCAGCATTCCCTCTACTGGATATTTACCCCAAAGACTTGAAAACCCATATCCGAAAAGATAATTTCACACCAATGTTCATAGCAGCATTATTCACAGTGGCCAGGACATGGAAGCAACTGAAGTGTCCTATGAAAGATGTTTGGCTAAAGAAGCTGTGGTACATATATACAATGGAGTAGTATTCAGCCATAAGAAGAGATGAAATACTGCTATTTGCGACAACATGGATGGACCTTGAGATAATCATGCTAAGCGAAATAAGCCTGACAGAAAAGTTGAAAATCACATGATATCATTTATATGTGGGATATAAACCTAAAAGCAACGAATGAACAGGACAAACAGAGAGACATGGACTATAGACTAGTGGTTACCAGAGGGTGAGAGAGGAGGGGGTAGCTAGATTGTTAAAGGAGGTCAAATATAGGAGCGTAGGGGAAGGGTGAAGTCGGAAAAGGAGATCAAATAGATGGCAGCTGAAGGAAACTGGACTTTGGGTGGTAAACACACAATAGAATATACAGATGTCGAATTATAATGTACATCTGAAAATTATACAATTGTATTAACCAAAATTACCCCGATAAACTTAATAAAATTGTTTTTTTTAAAAAAAGAAAAATTAAGTAACTTGATAACTAACAGGATGTGTTGATGGTCATTTATAGCCTTTTTCTCTCACTATTCCCATGAAAATGCTTTTCTTTTTTTCAATTTTCCCTTTTTATTCCCTTCGGTTTCCTACTTCACTATGCTTGCTTTATGCCTACTTACTTCCTCACATCAAGTCAGATGTAAAATACCAACAATCTATGCTGTGCAGAAAAGACCTCTAGAGAAAAGTGATCAAAATAAAATAGCATAATAATTTGCCTTTGAATTCTGAAAGTAAAATCTGTTTATTGTGTCATAAAATGGCCTGCTTCCAAGATATTTAGATTCAGCGATGTTGAGTAGGGGAGGAGGAAGCTAGCCGAACAATTTGTGAGCACACACTTTTCCACTAAAATGAAACTTCTGAGGAGAATGTTTCCATGTCCTACAAAACTAATAAAGCATACTAGGATTTTGATTAAAAAATTCTGATACTTATATATCAACTTTAAAAGTTATGTTTTCTTCAATAATGACAGAAAAGTCTATTGTGCCATTACAATTTATATACTATTTAAATAAAAAAACTTTCTTAAAAGTATAAATATATTTTTGAAAACTGGCATTCCTTTGAAAGCATATAATAGAGATGCTATCCATTGTTTATTTCCAATTCATAACTACTTTTCCTAAAAATTCAATGTGTAAATTATGGATTTCATTAAAAAAAAATGGAGCATATAACACACGCTGCTACAAAACAAAGATATATAAGAACACTGAAAGGAAAAGAGAGCACCACATGGCTTGCTGGGAGAAAACCTAACTATAAAGCCTGGAATGATTGGAAAAAAGAAAGCGAACTGGCCAGAAACCAGCTAGGTCACTGTAGAATCCAGGGGAAAAATTACTATATATTAATAAAATTCAGTACAAATAGGAAGGAGATGTTGATGGTTATAAAATGAAGATGTTTAGAAATTGAGCCTACAATATTTAGTCACCGTCAGTACCTAATGGGTGGAATAAGAGGTTCAACTCCACTGAGTCACCCACCAAATGCACTGTGATGATGAGAGTCCAAGGCAGGTAGTGCCACTGTCATGACCTACCTAAGATGCCAGGAGCTGAGGGCAATAGAGGGCAACCAGGAAGAATCTTGGATCCTCAGGGTTAGGGGGCAAGTATCTGAGAACCACTAAAGGAGATAGAGGGTGGCAAGAGGTGGGCCCTTGGTGCACATGCTCTAAGCCCCAGGCACAGACTTCATTGTCTAAATGGACTTCACTTAATAAAATTTAAAGAGAAAAATCATTAGGAATTACATTCAAGAATTGCATTTCAAGATGGTGATTACGGAGCATAAATCTCAAGTGTGGGAGACCTTCTGAATTTGGGGCCCTGTGCAACTGAAAGGGACACATTGACATGAAGTGCTGGTGCTGCTCATTGTTCTATGCATAGGGGATATAGTATTGATAAAGAAAAAGAAGACAAAAAAAAACCTCACCAACACAAAGTTAATTTTCTGGTATGAAGACCTTAAACAGAACCAATACATTTTATAATGTTAGAGGATATAAAGTTCCATTAAGAAAAATTAACCAAGGAAGGAAAGATATGGGGTGATGGGTATAGCAATTTCAAAAAGGTTGGTCAAGGAGGTCTTATTGAGCAGTTGATAATTGTGCAAAACTTGAAAGCTACAAGGAAGGAGAGACTTTGGATATCTTAAAGATATTCCAGATAGAGGAAAGAAATCCAGAGCTGAAGCATGTACAAATCCTTTGAGAAAAAGAGGCTAGTGTGTTCAAAGAGAATGAATAAAATGAAAAGTAGGACAATAACTGAAGATGAGACCCAAATTTTAAAGGAATCCAAACTGTGGTGACCTGTGAACATTCAAAAGGACTTTAGATTTTACTTTGAGCAAGGGAGTTACTGAAGTGTTTTCAAAAGGATGAAATGATTTCCCTACCTTTTAAAAGAATTTATCTGGCTGCTTTACTAAGTATAGACTGTAATGGTACAAGAGTAGAAGCAGAAAGCCAGTAGAAAGTTATTGCAATAATACAAATACGAGGGTGACTGCTGGTGCTCCAGGCATTATACTCATAACCCAGACAGCAGTAATTAAGAGGTGGGAGCAGGTCATGCTCATTTAACTTTTGAGTGAATTTTATCATAAGACATTAAGTAGCATAAGAAGAGGTAGAGTTAGGAAATCATGAAGAAGTGATGTATGAATGGTCTGCTTAGTTTCTATAACCACTGAGATATGGGATCATGCTATTTTAATTGACTCTCATGAGATACAGTGATCAATCAGGGCACAGACTTGGAGCTATCCAGGCAACTGATATCTGTTCATACTCCCATGTCCCTCAAGGGCTTTCCAGTTTCTTTTCTCAGAATAAGAAGAGACATAAAATTTCAGAACATATAAATTAAAAACTTTAGGCACACCTGTGTGATTCAGATGGGGAATTAAAGAGAGCCGGACTTCTTAATGAAATACAATTCTCAGAAAAGGGCCTGCAAACCCACTCTAAACGAATGTCCTTTTGTATAGGACAGCTTCCAAGTTGTCAAAACAGAAAGTCATTCATCAATATTCCTGTCCAGAAATATTAGTCACTATATGATAATCCCGCTCCCTTATAAAAAACATTTTGTTGCTCATCTTCTATATTTACATCCACTCTGTTAAAATCACTTAAAATTTGTACTAAGTATTTTATAATAATTCTAAACATAGACTTAATAGCGGCACCAATTTCTAACAAGCAGATTGCCATGTGGGATTGTTAAACTCATGCTTATACCCACCTAAATCTATAGGTAAAGTATATATTAAACTTTAGCGAAAATCCTTTGTCTTTCTGGGAATCTCACAGGAGAGAGAAGAGGAATATCTTAAATTTACTTGATATCTCCTCTATTAACTACATTAATAGCCTCTATCAATAAAGTCCCATTATCTCCTAAAGTAACACTATAAGTAAGTTTAAACATATTCTCTCATATTGTAGCTATTTCCCAGACCTCCCTTTACTCCTAGAGACAGAATGAACACCAAAACCCAAACCCAAATATCTAAAACCAGGAGGACTTAAATCATCATTAACTAGGAGGACTTCCTAATGTATAGAGGAATTTTTTTACAAACAGATTCAGAACATGGAGGAGACTAACCAAGTTTGAATAACTGACACCTCACTTTCCAGCTTTGCAAACTTTAGAAAATTTTAATTGTCTTTTCATTAAAGAAAGCATGTTAAAATTATGTTTAATTTTTCTTTCCTGAATACAATGGTCTTTACTGAAAATATTAAAGAATTCTATAAAAAAGAAATAATTAAATTGTCCTTTTATCTCATAGATAATCACTATTAACATTTGCGGTCTTTCTAGTCTTTTTTTTCTTTTTTTAAAATCTATCCTTGGTGATAGGAATTTTTTAATTCTGGAATTCTTTGGCAATTAAATTCAGGCCTTTGTATCTGAAGTTCCATTGTTTCCCTCATAATATGTGTGACTTAATATCTTCAGAAAAAGCTCTAAACTACGTGTTCCCTCAGATATTCATTTATGGTTCTGAAAGTGAATTTTGGTTTAGAAAAATAACCTGCAAGCCTAAAGAATGTATTCGTATTTCTACAAAAGAGTCCAGAGCTCAAAGCTCAGTGAAAAATAAGCAATGATTTTTTCCTTCCTGTGTTTTCTGTGGTTTCTTATCCTTTAAATTTATTATCTCTAAGGAAGCTCTACTTCAGCCATTATCTGTGGCTTATGCAATAACATCTTTAACATTGTAACAGAAACTAACACCCAATTATTATTCAGTGTTTCTTATAATTAAATAGAAGTAAAAGTTGTGTTAAAGGCAAAAATAATCTCAGCCTAATTAGGTAGTTTTAAAAAATCTCAACTGTTACCTCTTCACTACCAGAACATACTCTAAAAAAGTTATAATCTTATAGTTTTGAAAAAAGTCTTAATCTCTTTTAAATAAGAACCTCTAGGAAATCCTAATGCAGCTAAGTACATAGAACAACTCTGAGAAACCAATGATTTAATCTAACTAGACTTTCTTTATATTTCTTTCCACATTTTCATATTCTTTCACAGTGCAGTGAAGTGTTTGAGCCAAGATTTTAGATACTGGTTGTTATATTAATAGCCATAGGGTCCTATTTCATCCTGAGAAATGTATAGTAAATATAAGGAAGAACTCACTGGGTAGTGATCCCCTAACTTTTTCATAGAGAAGCAAGCATTTTAAAAGTACATATTCTGGGCTCCATTTCCAGACTGAAATATTGACTCAGTAATTTATAATTGTAATGAATATCCAAGGGATCTTTATGTAACATTTCTTTGAGAAACACTGGATTAGAGAATGTTTAGTTTGCTTTGGGTGATTAATTTAAGATCATTAGGAAGCAGACTCCATATATCATTAACACTTAACTCAGAATTATGTGAAAAATAGCGGCAGGGTAATAGCACTGTAATCTGATCTTTTACAGTACCTACTGCTATGTCAATTCGATACACCATTGCACATGTATGTATATAGAGTGATGAGCAATAGATAAATAGATTCATTTATTTATATTGATGTGTATGTGTTGGGAGAGGGAGGGGAGAAGGAAAGAGAGAGGGGAGGAGAGGAACAAGAGAGAGAGAGAAGGAAAATGCATGTATTATCTAAAGATCAAGTTTTTTTCTGTTACATAAAATTGGACTTTAACAGCATTTTTTCTTAAAAGAGTTTTGCAACTTTTTTTGACTTCATTAATCTCTCCAATCACATCAGAAAAAGAGTCCATAAGAATACTTTTAACTCTGTAAACAGGTCCTTGGAGGCAACACTTGGAAAGAATAGCTCTTGACTTGATTTTCCTATCATGCTTTAAATTGCATTAATATTGATTACCAAAGAAAATGTGGCATAAAAATGGTACCAAAATAACAGGCGTAATTAAAAATAAAGCTTTGATTATATTAAGTAAATCATTCTGACACAGCACAAAATAATTTGAAGTCATGGAAAAGCTAGAGTTCTGCTTTGGGTCACTATGTATAGTATGCAATAGTTAAAGGAAAGAAAAACATACTGCATAATAATATAATTATTATATATACATAGATTTAAATTTTTAAAGAGGTTTCTATATTTTCTGGCATTTAAAATTTTTTCCTGAGGAAAAAGAAATTTTTTTTGTTTGTTTTAATTTAGTAGGATTATGTCTGGCCCTTTGTCATTAAATAATAAATGAGTAAGTATCCTAAATAGGACCAGGGTAAGCTAGAATGTACAAAGATGAAGATGCTGTGTCTTCATCTTTCTCCAGAGACAGTGTTCCTGTTTCTTTGCTCCTACATCTCTGTACAAAGCTATGTTAGGAAGTAGCTGGTAACACTGAGCACTCTAAATTACAAAGGCATATGAGCCTTAAAATGTTATCATGCAAGAAGACTTTGTCTTTATTTAATATTTTTATTTAGTATAAATGAAAACATTATAGTTCAATATGTCAAGTAAAACTGCAAGACATTTTTATGAAAAACATTCATCCTTTCTATTTACTACTTCTCTTTCTCAGAGGTCGCCTCTTTCAACTCTTTCAGCTGATTTGATATTTAAATTATTTTTCTAAATTACATATTTAAACTATTGTTTCTTAATTTTCAGTTTTTAAAAATATCCAGTGTAGATTTATCTGGACTCTGACAAGGTGAGCTCCAAAGCACACTTTCCATTCCTCCATCTTCCCTATAGTTATGATAATGTTTGCTAAAGTCAATGTTTGATGTTGATGTCATTATTATATTGTACATAAGATGTTGAAGGATATTATGGTTTCATTTTCTTTTATATAAAACAATTTATTTTCCTTGAAGTAAGTTATTTTTATTTTGTTTGCTTTGGTATTTGTATATCAGTGGATCAGTAACTGACTCCCAAACTACCCTACAGAATTATAAATTTCCTCTTAAAATATTAAAAACATCAAATATCCTCTTTGATGTATTTCCTTTTTAAAAATATTCTTCTGGTGTCCTCAATCTTTCTGCTCAAATTTGAGCTGCTGGTTCTCCAAACTTAGTGCAAAGCTGTTATCTTTGGCTCCTCAGTTTCCATGTTTTAGGGAGATTCTTGCCTAGTTATAGTTCTAATCCTCTGTTTCTTAAAATGTTTTTCACTCTTTTAATCCATTACCTCAGTTTTTTGTGGAGTGCCCCTTTCAGCAGAGACCCTGGAAAGAGAACAACAAGGAAAATTTTAGATATCTTGCATGTCTGAAAAATATCTTCAATCTATTCCTATAACTATTTACTTTATTGGTCAAGTAGAGAATTTTTGGTTCAAAACAATTTTTCTTCATTATTTAAAGTAATTTACACATTGTCTTCTAGATTCTAGTATGGCTTTTGGAGACAATATCATTTTGATTCCAAATATTTGTAATATGACCTATTCTCTCTTAATCTCTATCCATTTGACTTTTATTTTTTAAATTTTATTTTATATATACATTTTTAAGTATATTGGGGTAACATTGGTTAATACAATTATATAATTTTCAGGTGTACATTATACTTTGACATCTATAAATTCTATTATGTGATTACCACCCAGAGTCGTTTCCTTCAGCTACCATATATTTAATCCCCTTTACCCACTTTACCCTCCCCCAACTCCCCTACATTTGACTCCCTTTACCCTGTCTACCTCTTCCTTTTTAGAATTTTCTCATTAATCAGATTCATTTGATATGGCCTTTTAATATATTTTCCAGACACCAATGGACCCATTCAATCTGGAATTGCATTTTTTTAGTTTTTCTAAAAGTTTAAAAAATTATTTCTTTGATAATTTCCTCCCCTCTAGTTTTCAGTTTTCTTTCTCTAGAATTTCTATCATTTAGATCCTTGACTACCTATTTATTCCTTAAAATTATTATTTCTTTTCACTTCTACTTTCCATAACATGGCCTTTTTTCTTAACTCTTTGAGTATCTCAATTTTATTTCATTCTTTCATTTTTAATTTCTGCTATATTTTAAAAATCCAGTAAGAGTTTTTTTTCTTATCATCTAAACTTTTCTCTATCATTTTATTTCTTATGTCATGGAATATTCTCATTTTCTCTGAGAATATTATTTAGATAGACAGATATGCTTATTCCTGCTTTCTGCAACATATATGTATTTCTATAATTTTCTTTATACCTCTTCATTCTGTCTTTCATATTAAATTGTTTGCCTAAATTTCTTGTCATTCTTTGCTATAAATTCCTATTTAGTAGGAAGTCCTGGGAAGCACATCAGAAGCTCTGAATGCTTGGGTACAGCTTGGAAACTGGAGGTGATCCAGCTCTGGCCTACGTATTCTGATGGGGAACTCCTAATGACAGTATCTTTAAGAATATTATTTTATACAGGCTTTTATCCAGAAATGAATCCCTCACTCTCCTAATTAGGGATTTTAAGTCTGATAGTAATTGGTTATTGTGGAAATGAGCTAGTGAATATCATAGTTCAAAGTACTGAATTTCACTAATACCCCTTTCATCATCTGTGACTGATATCCCAGAGTTTAGATTCCTTCTAGTTTGTTGACAAAGTGAACTTTCTTCTGCTGGCACTGAACAAAGTTAGCTACTGGCTGTATGGGATATAAAAAGGTATCAAGTAACAAACAATATCTTATACAAATTTAAAAAAAAAATCCTCTCCACCTGGATCCCCTTTTATAGCACTGTTGCCTCTCTGAGCTTTTCCATGGTTAGGTGATGTGAATCACCTGTCCTTTGCATTTCTCTGACTACCTGTTTCAAATTTCCCTACTTTTGTTTCTTTAAATCACTAAATACTCATCTATTTGTTTTCTCACTTCCATAAATATAGTCATACCTTCTCTCATTTTCCTGACCCTTGTACTTCTATTCATTTACTGTAGTAATTTTAGTGAGCATTGGAGAGAGCAAAGATAAAAACATTAATAGAATCTTTTGTGCTCAATGGAATGCTCTGGTATTCAAGTCCCTATTTTTTAAATTTCAAACATAATTTCACTGGTAATGAAACTATTTTGTATTTCTTAAAATTACAGTAAACACATGGATACCTATTTTCTTGTGTTAATTATGAAGAAAGCCACTATATGTACTTGATTTCCATTTGAATATTATATTTGTAGTGTGGCTATCATGGATTTATGTAAATTTTGTACAGGACTACCTCTTATTTTAATATTTGCCCATCACTGCCTGTAATTACATCTTCTAGTAATCATATTAGCAGAGTTGGGAAAAATACTAGATATATAAGAAGCAAAATATAATTATATAACTGTGAATTATTTATGTCTATACAATATTATTTAAAAAAATAATAAATAAATAAATAAACACCGCAATTATGGAAAAGACCAGAAGAAAAGAATGAATAATTGATTCTGTAGCCTTTCCACACAGTCTGAGAGACATCTAAGATTTTGACCCTTAGTCAATTTCTCTTATGTCAAATATGGATCTTGATCTATCATCATTATCAATAAAAAATTCACATAATTCATTTTCAAATGTAATTATCAAAGCTATTAAAGCTGAGAGTCTTTTCTCATTACTTTTTTTTTCTGAAATAACACTTTCAAACATAAGAAATAAAGGTCAGACTGATGGAGTACATTATAAAGCAGATGCTTGAAAAGTGTAATGAGGAAGAGCAGGATCTAGGAGCAGTGGAATTTAGATAGGCTTTCTCAGGCCATGTCATACTAGATATGAATCAGCAATAGCCAAAATAAAGATATTAACCAACAGCATCATTAATTATATTAAATAGAAAAACTAATTAGCAAGCAGAAACTCTAAAGTTCCACCCTTCTTCAAATCTCTGCCTAGACTCCAATGTAGGATAGTTTTCCCTGGATATGAATCTGTATGATAGCTAGCAATAAAGGAATTCCCAGACAATTCTCTTTAAAGCCTAAATTGGTACTAGGATTTTTGGTTCCATTAAAGTGAGTTGCAGAAAAGATAGGAAAAAAATAAGTGAAAGTTGTGTATTTATCTTCCTTGGTATCTATTTTTTATTCAGTTCAAATTAGTTTCAGCTGCAGATAATAAAAAAAGCTGCAGAGGCCTCACCAAGACAGAATTTCTCCCACATATAAAAATCCCAAGTGTAGGCAGTCCAGGGTGTGAACATCATCAAGGAGATGGAGATCTATCTATCATTCTACTGTCATACCCTAGCTTGGTGTCTTGTGTTCAAGTATACTTCATGGCACAAGAGAGTTTCTGGAGCTTTGCCCAACACATCCAAATCCAGACAACTGAATAGCAAAAGAGTGAAAGGATGATGAGTGTTTCTCCCAACTAGGTTAACTCCATTAGCTACCTTTTAAGGTTTCTTTATATCATATTGGCTCAAACTGTGTCTCAATATTATGTCTAGATAAAAAGAAGAATGAGAAGTGTTATAATTTAGCTGAGAATATTGAGTACCTAAAGTAATGTTCAGGATCTGCTACTAAAGGAGAAAGAAATGGATATTGTGCAGCAATCAGAAGTTTCAAAAGGTACTCATTTTCCCCACCTTCAACTGTTAAAAAACACACAAAACTTGCCAATTTGATTGCTATGATTTCCGATACATAAACCTTCCTAATTTTGACCTCTTCTCTGCTTTACGGCTTCCCTTTCCTGCCTTGTTACCTTCATGTCCTTTCCATTTCTTTACCTAACCAGAATATAATACAAATATAACTGTTACATTCATTTTATTCACTCTAAGTAATTTTATGTTTACATTAGTTTTTAAAGTAGCAAGGCTAATTATTTACTTTTCTTTTTCTAAGGAAATTGATAAATTTAATCGGGATGTCTTTTGTTAATGTAATTGTGCTACCTTTATTCCCCCTTTCAGTTGCCCTAGCTATGAAAAAAAAAAAAAAAAAAAACTCTAACTTTTCTGATATAGTAAAAACTGCCTAGTGTCTTCATCTTTTCAGAAAAAAAATTTTTATTCTCTATGTTCATGGCTATGAGTCTTCTTCTTTAACTGTTAATTCATTTTGCAAATTATAACACTGAATCATATGTTAAATAAAATTCATCTTTTCACACTTGAGTTTTATATATATGATTATGCTACTATACTAATTATGTGATACTAAAAATATCTTGCAAAAATTATAAGGAGTGTAGAATGATAATGTATTACTTGCAATTTGAGAGGAAATAAAAACAAATTTTATATTATTTTCATCATATAAAGATTAGCAGCTGGGTAAAAAAAAAAAAATTAGAAAGCTATGTCTAATCATCTCTCCCTAGAGCTGTGGTTGTCAAACTATAGTGTATGTAAGACTTACTTAGAATCTTTGGTAAAATTTGCATTTTTACAGGGCTCATCCCCAGAGCCTTTGATTTAGTATATGTAATGTGGAGTCCAGGCAACTGCCTTTTAAATCATCACGCCAAAATTCACAGGCAGGATGCCAAATGTGGCCTAAGGGAAGCAGAGTATGTGATGATAGATTAAGAATGTTTCTCACGCTATAGGGGTTAAAACCAAATAAACAGCAGAAAATAAAAAGGTCAATATATCCATATTCGAACTTTCTGTTGTCCAGAGAATAGACATAAAAGAAAAAGTATAAACAACAGAACTCCCCAATTTTAAGAGGAGGTATAAAGGAAATGATTATGACTTTGCATTCAGAAAGAAATGAAAACCACAATACTATGTAAAATGTAAGACATTAATTTATATCCAATATCAAATGTGTCAGAGAATAATTATATTTTGTAAGTAAACAAAAATAAGGAAGCAAATTATGATAAATATTGCTATCAATAAGAACAATATAATGATTAGGTCGGTGGCTTTTTTTTCCTCATCAGAAGACTATACACTAATTTTTATACTGTATAAATAAAAGTGTAGTATTTAAGAGCTCCATCTCTGGAGACAATTCTAATACCTATTAGCTATATTATAACAAACAATTGTGCTATGCCTCAATTGTGTCAACTCTATAATTAAGATGAAATTGTTAATTCATGAGATTATGATGATTAAAAATAACAATATGTGTAAAGTATGTAACAGTGACTACTGTAAGAATGTCCAATATTGTGCTTACGACATACTCTTTTATATCATCCAAAGCTGTGACAATCAAATAAGGGTAAAATCAAACAATAAGTTCTCATGATATACAACTACTAGGGACAAACAAACAAACAACAACAACAAATACCTGCTATACAAAGGCATTGCCTAATCATGGCCTAAGAATTTTATATTTTGGAAGGATTCAGGTTCCCTTCAAGATTTTGGCTGTCTTGAAAAATTCTTTGGAGTAGAATGAATATGGAAATAAATAATTACTTAAAATCCTCTGACAATAGACTACCAAAGTTCTCTTTCCTATAGCTATATTTTAGGAATCATCAACTGTCACTCATTCATATACGAAACCTCCCCTGGAAAAGGAGAAAAGATTAGACCCCTTCCAAAGAAAATCCACCTTTTACACATCTATTTATCTGATCCCCACCACTGTCATGGGTTTGGCTGGACCTGAGCTGAGCAACTCTATCCTTAAGGTCCTTCCTGCTTTACAACCCAGATTCATGAACAAGTGAGAATGCCTATTATCTTACCTCACAGCTGAGCTGTATTTATGAACTGCCTGAATCTAGTTTACTTGCTTTCTTAAAGCAGGTACAAATTATCCTATTCAATTTCATTTGGTATTTTACAATTTAAATGCATCAGTTAGTTGCTAGAACTAACTAGACAGCAAAAACTAGAATAGCAGAGCTTTCTGGGTTCATTCAGTGTAGGATATACTAAATGTCATATAAAAATTAAATGGCTATAACTGTCATTTTTCTGCTGGTAGCAACCAAATCTGTATTTCCAACCTGAACATCTCTTCTAAATGTCAGATCAATGAATTAAGTTGCCTCCTGGATTATTATCCAACTATAATCTCACAAGCAATGCTTACTCAACTAATCATTCAACCCTCCCCCAAAGCTGTTCCTTCCACGTTGCCCTTCTAGTAGGTTACCAAGCCCTGTACTTTTCCTCTCTACTTCTTTATATTCACACTGGCAATCTTTAATTGTAGTTCTCATCACCTCATCAAAACTGCTAAAACTGTCTCCCAAATAATTCTCTTTTGTTCTTGCCCCTATACCAATTTATCTTCCAAACTAACACCAAAACATTTCTGAAATGCTACCACCCCGTGTTATGTCTTTCAATGATCATCCACAGTAGAAAAGATAAAGGGCCATTGTCTTGGCATTATACATTATAGTATGCCTCCATGATCTCATTCCAGCCTAACTATATAGAATCAACTGCTGCCACTACAAAGCCTACAAACCAACAACCACCACATGCCTGTAATCAAACAAATTTAAGTTTATTTAGTTTATTGCAGTAAGGGAGAATACACATCAGGGGAACACTAAAGTGTGTGTAAAACAGAGTTAGGGTAAGCTTATTATAATATTTGGGCACATGTTGAGAGATTCTAAAGAGGATTTACAGACCTGTCGATAATTCAGGATAGGATGCTTGTCAGACAGCAGAGACAAGTCACTGGTTATTTTCATATTATTTATCTAAGGAGCAGGGGGTTCAAAGTAGAGCTAGAACTGTCACTGGTAAAGAAATAGTTGTCACTCATGCCTTCCTGAAGAAAGGGATCTTTGGTTACTTTGGTGGTTGCCAAGTGTCTTTTTCTCTGTCTCATTCTATTGTGGTTACACAGTGGCCTTGTCTGAGTATTGATTATATTCTGAAAAAGTTGTTTATGTTTAGTTAGGAACTCTATGGCCATGCTGTCAGCTTCCAGCAGTGAGCTGCTAGAGTCATTTTTCACTTTCTCACTACCCTTGTCAAATTCTACTGGTTTATCAAACAAGATGCAGCCCCCTGAAAGACATGTGCTCTTCCTAATTTGCGTCTTGACAGAAGTGATTCTCAGAGCTTGAAAAATCTCAACTGCACTCTTCACAGGACTTCTTCCAACTCATTCTTTAGAATTCTTTCTCTCCTCTTTTGTGCATGCAGAAGTGTGTTAACAGTAGGATAAATTAATGTATTAATATTGATTTTAAAAAACAAAAAACATGTAAAATTAAGTAAAATAAAATGTCCTCTCACTAATCAATTCACAAGCCTCATTCTTCTTCCCAGTTTCAAAATGAAAATAAAGTTGTCTATCCAAGGTTAACACCTTGAAAAAATAATATGCCAAGAGCATAGGAAATCTTTCTCAGTTTACTAGGGATGGATATGGAACCATTAGACCTAAAAGTTATATATCTGGATTTCAGAAGTTTTTATAATATACTTAACAATATTCTGTTTATTCTTGTGTCTTTCTGGAGACATGTTTTAAAAGAAAATGATTTTCCCAATTCAGCTACTCTATAGATAAGATTTTAAAAGAACTAATCTTGACTTTGAAATAAAATTCTCTAAAGATGTCAAAACAAAATATTTTAGAACTACATATAGAGAGCATCTCCATAAATCATAACTGCTGGGTTAAGTGCATTAGGACACAGTGTTATTTGTAAATTTAAAAAAAAAAAAAATCACCAAAGTACTAATAGCAGTAACTTAAAATTAAAATTAGTTTACAATGCTTTAAATTCCTCTAGAACCATTATATAAACAATAAATCTTCATTACTACTTGCTTATTTAACCTGTATAATACCATTTCAGCATAGTTTAAAAAGAGAGATGATATAAAACAAGAATTATCATAATGTTTGATCAAGTTATAAAAGATGAGGTATAGAAAACTATTCTGAGTCCATTAACAAAACCTTTAGGAAATGAAGAGGTTAAAAGAAAATTAAAAATAAAAAGCCCAATTGAATCAGGCCTTGAAGTGTTCATATGACACACATACCTCAAATAAAAATCTAAACTATGAATAACATAAAATAATATTAATCCAAAAAATGTAAAACAATAACATGGTAAGTCTACTAGACAGTCACTTAGGTATATCAAAGTAAAATACGATTTAAATTTAAAGCACCAAGAACAAGGATGCTGCTGAGTAATGTAAACTAAACTTGATACTATTCTGAACCAATCCTAGCTCAAAATTAAAAACAAAAAATTATTGTTAATAAAGCAAATACAACTAATAAATAAACCGACATTAAAAAGTATAGTATAGAGGAGAGTAACCTAATTTAAAAGTTAAAGAAACGGTATCACAAACAAAAAAATTAAAATTTAACTTAATTTAATTTAATTTAATTTAATTACTATTAAAATGAATTAAGAGTTCCAGCAAATTCACTGCTTTAGCTCCTCCCAGCAGTTCGGAGGGATAGTGAGACGAGGGCTCCAGAAGTGACACAGCAGAATGCTGGCCTTCTTCCTGTTCCACCCGGTAAAATTGCTCACCCACAACCAGCTGAGCTGGCACCTGTCGGTAGCAGAGCAGCTTGACTTACCCCTGCGACTCCAGGCCACGGAGGTCCACATCAACCCTGCACAGTTCAGTCCTGACTTTGTGTGGCTTATGGTACCCAAGGTACAATGAGTAACGTTTCTGGAGGCAGCTGACCCTGCATCTAGTCAAGGTGACCAAAGGGTCCATTAATAGATATGAGCATCATGAGAAATTTCTGAGGAAGAAGCAGTACATATTGCTGGAGGTGGATGTGTTGGAGAGCACACCACAACGCCCAGAGTCTGAACATCCATTCCCTATCAGCCGCAGGATCCCCAGCATGCTGTAGTGGGATGAGGAAATGGAGATATAACCATACCAAGCACTAGTTTTTTTATTCTCCAATCGTGTGTTTTTTTATTAATGTATATACTGTTTGCTAGTTCTGTTGTGTGTCCCCAACTATTGACTTAATAACACACTACATAGTGTTCTTAAGCTCGATATATATTTTTATTACAGGTTCAAAAAGGAAAAATTAAATCTGCTATAATGAATTAACTAGAACATAAACAAGAACTTTAACTTAAAACAGAAAACATATGAGCTCCTCGTAAACAGTTAATATGGAAAAATTTTACTCTGACAAAATAATGAGAGGGTTAAAAGAAGTTAAAGTAACTAATAAACACTCAACCTTCCTTCTATTTACTAAAAGAACCCATAAAACTTAAATTTGTTAAATTTGTTAAATTTGTTAATTGAATATGGAAACCACTTATCTAAGTATGCATAACCTGAATTGTTTTGGTTGAGGTAATCTCAGAATGTTGAAAAGCCATCAAATGATCAAATCTAGACTAATCACTCAAAACACATAACAAAATACATACATAATGATTTATATTATTATAGTTTTATTATTAACATTATTATTGCAGAAGAGACAATTTAACAAAATAGAATATAAGTATCACCTTTCTGATACAGCAGGAGGTGGAGACATAAACCTAATATCAACATTCTTATTAATTGGATATCCTGAAGTACAGATACTTTGGAATAATTTTACGATTGTAACATATTGTTTAGGAAAAAATGTTTTCGTTGCATTAAAATAGTCTGAGCAGCTCTATCAATTGGAATTTTAAGATTTATTATATACTGTATCATAATTATACCCTAAGTATTCAAGTAGATGTGCAAACATATCTCATTTCTGCAACTTTAATTATTACTATAATTATTACTACCCTAAGAGAAGTAAAAGTCTTTGACTGACTATATTACAAGAATGAAGTAATAAATGATCACCAGCTATCCTCTGAGCCAATAGGCTTTATTTTCATACTTACTGTGGACAGGTTAACAGAATTATGTAATTGATTATATTATTCTACAAGATACATTTTATGTTGCTCATTTCTATCACATCTATCCACAGACACAATATTCACTATCATAAATAGCTTTTTTTACTTATTACCATTATTTTCAAGGTAAGCTACACTGTGTATGAGTCAAAGCCCAACAATTATTTATAGGCATTAATTTAACTTTCCTGACATTTTCTTGGCCTTTCTAGTATGCGGTTATGATATTCAGCTTATACAAATGCTAACACAACATGAAATTTTTATCTATAGAATCATTAGTTCAGCTTATACAAATGCTAACACAACATGAAATTTTTATCTATAGAATCATTATCTATAGAATCATTATTATAATAGCAGTGATAACAAAATATGAATAATCTGACAGGATTTTATCTCAAAACAAAAACAGCACTAAAACTTACTACGAATATTAAGTAACTTTACAGATGCTTTCCAGCACATCATTCTTTCAGATAATCCACAACTTAAAACCATAAATACAAAGAAATGAAGGAATCAAACCCATCTACAGAAATTGGTTTCAAGCCAACATCATAGCCTTTAAGAGCTTGTGTTGGCAAATAAGATATTGCTAAAAATTTTACCTAACTTTATCAAAGTTAATTTATAAATTAAAATTAACTGTCCGACTAGGGTTTTAAGGTATATATTTTCCATTATAGAATAATGCTTCCATTTCCATGTCTTATTATAGCATTTATAATTAGCTCTTTAATATTATATATGTTAAATTAATTAAACAAGGAGACCATTATACTAATATGGCTCTAAGGTTGTGACAGCCTATGTAAGCAAATCAAAATCTAAGCCTGTAATGCCTCAAGGTTACAATTTCAAAACACTAAGGACAACAAATAACAAATAGCCAACTAGGCTTTAAGCTACAGCCAATCAAGATTTTGCTTTCACCTTTTCCATATAAAAGCCTCTCCCCAAGCTCCTGTCAGTGGAGCATTCCTAACCATTTCCAATTTGGTGCTACCCAATTCAAATCGATTTTCACTCAAACTTTTAATATGCATCAGTTTATCTTTAAACCTGTATTATACATCTGATAACTTTACAATTAACTCAGAAAAGCACAACATATGCTTAAAAATTACAAAAGTATGAGCCATCTTATCTTTAATTAACTTAATTCTTATTGTTCTTCCATTATTGTGTGTTATTTAATTATTGGGAAAAAGCAATAGCCCATTCCTAACTATAGAAATAATAAGGTGCTGATGAATTACATTTATGATTATATAGACAATGAAGGTCTTAACTTTGATTCAGACTTATAACAGAATTTTATCTTCTAGAAATTGATAGTCATGTAGTAATCCCGATAAAACTGCATATCTAAAAATTAGTCTCATAGAAAATGTGATGTATACATGAGCTGTTCTTTCTTTAGGTTTAAAAACAATTACTATTCTAGGATAAGTAAAATGAGAAATGTTAACATCTACTAGATATGGTAAACAGTGCTCTGAAATTTTATGCCTGAGATCATAATTTCATAGACATTGTGCTTAGGACAGTACATATTTTGAAATTTGACCTACATCAATACTTAAATTCATTGAATAATCAAATTATCATTAACATTTTACGTTGAAGTTTGAGTACTTAAAACTCTCGTCAATGGCATGCCACAATCAGATATAGCACCATTACTATCTTATAAATAATCCTAACACTAATATTTTTAATGAAAATTTTCTGTTATAGTTTTGAAGTATTACCTTCACCCAAAACAATTAAAATGTCAAAATTAAGTAACAAAATACAGGATCATTTTTATTCAACTCTTTTATCACCCAGCAAAAGGAGCATTACTTATTGTAAACCTCAACACATTTACTTCAACCACTCAATTCACAATAAACCGAGGAACAGCCATCTCACTAAGTGGAGGAATAAATACTGATTTCACCATAAAATTGAAGCCTCATTAATATATTTTCTATCTCAAGGAACACCTATATATTTTGCCTACTTATAATTCCTACATTATTCATTTAACCAATAGTCTTAGTGATGTGATTTACAGCAAATATTATAGCTTGTCACTTGATGATTCACCTAGTTGGAGGAGCTGCATCATCAGTAGCTTCAATCATGTTTACTAATCTAGTACTTCTTACAGTTTTAGAGCTCTCAGTTGTCTTAAATCAATCATATATCTTCACCCCTTTATGAACCCTGTATTTACGGATAATATTTAATGACTTGCTGCACACTTTCTTACCATATAATAAAGTTAAGCTCCTACCCACTAACGGGAGCCTTATCTGTACCATTAAAGATTCTATTTTAAATCATCAACCCTATTCATAATTAGACTATTAAACAAGACACTAACGGTATGCTAATAATGAAGGACTAGTGTCTAAGAGAGCACTTTCAAAGGTCCCCATATATCAGGTGTACAAAAAAACCTTTTATATGAAATAATCCTCTTCAGTGTATTAAAAATATTTTTATTACAGGACATTTTTGAGCTTTTAATCACTCAAGTGTATCCTATATGCCAGAATTTGACAGAGACTATCATAAGCATGAATTAAACTACTAAACTGCTAAACTCATTAGTAGTATAATTTCTTAATATTTTTATCTTTCTAGCTGTTGGAACATCGATCTGCTGAGCCTCTACTCTAAAGGAATAATTTTTTTAAAAGCCACAATATCACAAATAGTATTTATCAACATTTTCCTCAATATTTATAATTATTATGAAACATCATATACTAATTCTCACAGCATCTATGACTCAATATTACTTATAAAAATAGATTTTGTGGAATTACAGTAATTTACCAGTAATTACTGATAAGGCATCCCCCTATTATGTTTTACATGCCAAATAAAATTTTGCTTCACATCTGAGCACTTCAATTTTAAAACTGACCCCAACATTAAACCTTTTAATTCTTATCTATTTCTTTATATAACAATGTACTAACACTGGTCTTATTCTTTTTATACAAATTAATAACTCTTAATCTGTTAGTTTTGCTTTAACCCCAATGAAGAGTGATTAATCTATTAGTATCAAGACTATTTAACATTATTAGCGTCTATATTAGTAATTTCACATTCTGATTACTACAATTACTGCTTATATACAGGATAATCAAGTCCATATGAATTTCATTTGAAAATTTAGAACTGTCTACAATTGACAATAAAATACTTCTTAGTATTAATCAAATTGTTACGTTTAACCTCAAAATTTTATTCTTACTAACACTACTCTGTACTTCTCAGGATGTCAACATATAAAGTATAGAAATGAAATAAAATAATAGTAAATAGATAAAATTAAATCAAAGCTATTCTTACTACCATGAGTCACAGACTTAGCCTACAAATGAATTTTCAAAAGACTCACAAGAGTAAAATTAAATAGTTTAACAGCAAGACAAATAATTTTGACACCTTAGATTATGGATTATGACATAATTCTCTAATTCTTTTGTTAATATAAAACTCTCACTGGTGTTTATAATATCCCTTCAAAGTGTTTTAATTTATCTCATAAAATAACCTCATGACAATATTTAGTGGGAATATTTTTTATCTATTATAATGCTTTATTAAAACTAAATGTTACCATCAAGCACTATGTTTTATATTTTCACTTCAGAAAACTACTGTAAACATAAACATTTCTTCTAAGAAGGGTGGGTATGTCTGTTTTTGTACATCAAAATTCTCAAAACATGTCAACTTTAAAAATTACTTTCCTCTCTTAAATATGGTGCTTCAAAACAAATAAAAACTGAATTAACTCTCTCCTAAAACCTCATTATTTAATAGATTTACTGTATAAAGAAAGAAAGAAATTTATTTTTTTAACTGTTTTTCAACTTACTATTGACACTCTTACCAGTAGGTACAAGCTGATTATCACCACTAATACTAGTGTTAAGGGTAGAAAATTTTCAAGTGAGCCAACTAGCTAAGTCAGCTACAGGGAAGAAATATCTTTAGATACCAGAACTTGTCCTACTTGCTTGTGTGTGGTTTAGGAGGTGTATTGTATAAAATATGAAGATGGCCAATGTCTACTTCTGTAATCCATTTACTTGTTAATTAAGGGTGTTGTTCTGGGCAAAGATATGCCAACAGCCAACTTCCACTTCTGTAATCTGCTTGCTTGTTCAGGAGACCACCAGAATATGGCCTTAAGCTTTATCAGCTGCCTCCTCTGAAAGCTCGGGGCTGATCTCCTCTAGCCTTGCTTGGTAAAGAGTCAGTCGCCGGCCGGCTAATAAAGGCTCATAATTAATCTCAATTGGCTCCGTGGGTCTCAGAATCGTTCGTGCCATAACACTAAGTGCTAGCAGTTTTCACATATCTAAAATGCCTGAAATACCGAAATTCTACATTTCAATATTTATTTTAGATCAAATCATTTTTATCAAACATACACTAAGACGAAATTTATTCTGTTCTCTATATTATTTAAAGTGATATTAATTCCAGTACTTATTATTGTTATTTGATAAGAATATGAGACCAAAAGAATAAATAGATGATTCTACCTTTCATTCTATGTATTTCTAGGATTTTTTCCACTTTTAGTAGTACTCATTTACATTTCACACCATAAACTCATTAAATTTACTTGTAATATAATGTTGTACTCCCAACTAATCTTCAATAGGTGATCTAATAAATTACTATAACATTAATAATGAAATTTACATTTAAAAAATATCCCTATAGAGATTATATCTTTAACTACCAAAAGTGCACAACAAAGCACAGAATGCACCAATTAAAGAATAAGATTAAACAAAAAAATGATACAGGGTCTATATCATTTTTTTCATAACACTATGCTTTAATATGTCTTAGAAAATATCTTTCACAGAGACATAATAAATTATTTACACAGTTTAATTAAATGAAAACGTGCTAAGTAGCCTTATTTTAGCCATTTGCTTTTTGAAAACATTTTTTTTAGTTCCTATCTTTCTAGACTCTTAATTAATCACTAATATTAGTAGATATACATACTAGCCATTCCTCATGTCAACAATATTTCAATTGATTATGTTCCCTGTATGTACTACAAAGAAAATTCTCAATGAGTATTACAATAAAAATATCAAATTTCCCATACCATTCTTCATTCACTGGGTAAGAAAATATGAACATTTTGTTATTACCAAAATTAGCAATTTAAATTATTATGTAAAACTATTTATGTATTCCTTTAGCCCCAGCTTCTGCCCAGTTTAAAAGCCATAGAATTCTGGTCTTTGCTGTGGGAATACAAATGTCAATCATAAATCCACATTTTAAATACATAGCTTTAAATATATAAATTTCTATAGCTTGAGTGTCCCCATTATCCTCAGTGTTTATTATACATGTCTGAACAGCAAAAATAAAAAGAGTCATGTTTGTATTTTCCCCTTTTATGATTTTCCAGGTGTACCTAATGAAGTAATCATCATGCAGACAAAAATCTCCAGTGAATTAACTGACTCTAAATAGGAAAGAACATTTCCCTAATAATAATAATCCTAATCTTACTTTAAATAAAGTGGTCAGAATTATTATAAATGAGGGACAAGAGAGACATCATAATACAAATGTTAATGTGAATGTCAGGATTTGTGTTGCTAAAGATAAGGGACATTCTACATTCAAGATACTAAAGTGTTTTCAATAGAACTGTTCTGCTTTTTCATCTAATAATATAAAACTTGTACTTATTCATTTTTGAAATAACAATGAAACCTAACTGAGGGCTATAAAACGTATGACTACCTCACAGTCACATGACTCTTGCTAAGGTAGTCTACCCATTGTAAAACTCTTGTATTTTAATTTGATCAAGTGTTCTACATTTATACTCTCATTTCTTACATAGAAAAATCATGAGAGATTCTTATTCTTTCCAGTCTTTCTCAATTCTTTGCAACTGGCATTGTCCAAATTATATTAAAAGAATTAACATTAGTAAGTAAATATATTCCAAACATTACTTAAAGTGTATATACCATTTATTGACAATCAGAATTTCTGGAAAACCTCAAAGTTCAATTTCCACAAGTCTTACCTAAAACCAAAATCATTGGCACCAGAAACTTTGGTAGTAAGTTTTATTTTTCTGTTCTGACCTAGAGCTGTCCAGTAATTCCACTTAAAATGCTAGATTTTCACTTAAATTCCTACTTCATCATGATATGGTGTTAATTTCTTTCTCCATTAGTTTTCTGCATCCACAGTACATATCTAGTGTTGGAAGAAGATGGGGAAATCTTCACAGATTAGTGGCTGTTGAAATGGCTGCTCCTCTCCTTAGAGCTAATGGAATATTGTTTATTATTATTATTATTAATTTTCTACTAACAAAAAAACATAATGACAAAAGAATATAAACAAATCAACAAGATATTGAGTCTAGAAGTAAGACTGCATGCAAGTTATGTGAACAATCACATACAGGTTAAAAGGATGGATGTTTTAGAGCTTGGTATATAAGGTTGAGAGTTCCTCTTGAGTAACAATTAGCCACTTTATAACATATCTGTAATATGTGAGCCTTATAATTGTGTTAGCCATATATTTTATATTTCCTATTTTTCTTTGTGTTATGAAATGAGAGCAGGTTAAATTTTTCAATTAAAATGATTCTATCAATTAATACTAATTTTGCAGGGTTTTTTTTAATACAGCCTTCAATTCTATAAACTCTTGTGATTCTATAATTATTTCTATTATATGTCATTGTAATAGTTTTCGGTGGAGTCCTTAGGATTTTTTATATAAAGAATTATGTCATCTTCAGAAAGTGACAATTTGAATTTTTCAACCCCAACTTGGATGCCTTTTATTATTTTCTCTTTCTTGATTACTCTAGCTAGGACTTCAATACTTTATTCAACAAGTAATGAAAGCGGGCATCCTTGTCTTGTTCTCGATCATAAAGGAAACACTTTCAAGAGAAAAGTTAGATGAGAAAGAAGGAACAATATGAACTGAAGACAAGCAGCCATTACGAAAGGTAGAAAATGGGGAAGTATATTTTGACTGGAAGCCAAATGGAGAAAATATTTTGAGGAGGGTTTGATTGGTTGTGTCAAATGCTACTGATAAGTCATGTAATAAGAGAACTTAGAACTAACTTTTGGATAAAGCAATATGATGGTTATTACTGGTCTTTAGAAGAGCTCCATCAGTGGAACCAGAGAATAAAAGTTCAAATAAGTCTGTTCTAGGGAATATGGGAGGAGAGGAATTGGAAACTACAAGTATACATAATTCTTTTGAGGGCCTTTCTTAAAGGACTAAAGAGAAATGGACAATATTTAAAGATGAGTATGAGGTCAAGAGAAAAACAAATAGATGGAAAAATAATGGCATATTCTTAGGCTAATGGAAATGACCCCCCAAAAAAAGGCAAACTTGAAAATCAAGGAAAGGAAACAGCCGCTGGAGAAGTATCCATGAGTAACAGACGATACATTCTAGTACAAGAGAGGAAAGGTTGATAGTAGCTAAAAGCACAGACAATTTTTCACTAATAAGTGAGGAACAGTATATGATACAGATGTAGGAAAATTAACTATTTTATAGAAGTGAGTCTAATTGCTAAAGAACTAAGGCAAGGTCATTCATTTAACAGAGTAGAGGCTTAGGAATTTGATAAGTGAAGACAGGAAATGATAGTTTGAGAGTAGAAGAAAAAATGGACTAAGGAAATGTGATGCTATTTTTCTATTCTGTGATTTGTTTTGTTTTCTTCCTTTCTAATATTTAAATGAGAACAGGTCAACTTTACCAAGCTTGATATTTGAAAAAGAAAATTTAAAAAACAAAGGAAGAAAAGGAAAAATACTTTCAGTGTATTCTGCTTAAGTCTCTTTCATGTCTATCTGAACATCATTTGAATTCTCCCTAAGGTACTGTAGGGCTGGATGTTGTATATGTTGATTCTCAGTTCAGATAGCAGAAAAAAAAACTACTAAAGGAGCTAATAATGTAGGCAGTCAAAACTAGGGAATTAGATTTCTGCTTTCTCTCTCTATAGACTGCCTAGAGACAGTTTTAAGTATATGATAGTTGTGGAAGTCCACTCATAAGATGGACTCCAATAATTATTACCTCCTTGTATTTATATTTGTGTCTAGTTTCTTTCCAGACTGAATCAGGACTGGTCTATGTGACCAGTAGGTATGATAGAAGTGTGATTTCTAAGGCTAGACCATAAAAGGCATTGGCAATTTCTGCTTTAGTGTTTTGGATTACTCGATCTGAGGGGTACTCATCATGATGTGAGAACATTCAAGCAACTTTACAGACAGGCCCACATTAAAAGGAACTGACATCACTTGGTAATATCTAGCACCTATATGCCAGCTTTGCAACAGCATCATCTGAAAGTGGTTCTTTCAGCTGTAATGAAACTTTCAGGTGTCTGCAGCCCCAACCAATATCTGACTGCAACCTCAGGAAAAACCTGGAGCCAAAACTTCTCAGCCAAGTCACTTTCAAATTCCTGACCCAGAGAAACTGTGAAAGGTATCAAATTATTGTGGTTAGATTAAGACACTGATATTTGGAAGATTTGCTACTAAGTGCTAGATAACTAAAAAGGAGAATTATTTAATTGGAGAGATATGTAACCTGATAAACTTCATGGTAAAGCAAAGTCTTATAATTCACTAATTTTCTTTTTTCTTCAGACTGCATGCATTGAAATTTGGTTTCAGATAGGTTAGACTTTGTTTTTCTTAAGTTCTCACAATATTTTTCCTCCACCTCACATTTACTTTTTGGCTTACTCTAGAGGAGAGTTGTCTTAATCCTTTTAACCTGAATTCTGCATTTCAAGATGTATTAAAAATGACATGCTGGTTACAATGTAAATATATCAGATAGAACATAAAAGTAAAGAATACTAAAAATCCATCATATAAAAATGACCTATCATTACTTTGGAAAATCAGGAATGAGGAGAAGATTGTACACTTGAAACTAATGAAATAAAATTTAAAAAATAAATTAAACACCGATTTATTAAAAATTTCAAGGTATATGAGCAATATGAAAAGAGGGACATAAATAAGGTCACTTCAGACTGACTGGAAGTCTAAGATGGCCAAATAAATGGAGTTAGCTGACAAAATTATTCACATTCCCAATTGCTGATACACCCCAGGGGGGTTATCTGCTAAACAAAGGTAAGCCATAAATGAAAAGCAAAAGTATTGGATACATTGAAAAGAGTATTAAAGCAAAACACAAAATAATAATGATGTAACACTATTTTAAAGATATCCAGAAAGTATTTTTCATCTCAGAGAGAGCTCCATCTCATCACTATTTCAAGATTATATATCTTGGCATCCTTACCATTTCTTCCTATTTTTTTATCATGAGAATTTCTGAATACTATCTACTCAATCAACAAATATTTATTGAACACTTACTATCTTCCAGACAGTATTGCAAGCACTGGGGATAGAGCAGTGAATAAGAAAGACAAAGCCTCTTCCTCCATGGAGGTTAATATTAGTAGAGGATAAAAGCAATAAAGAAACATTATTACATCAGATAGTATTAGTGCCATGAACAAAAATAAAAATGTAAGGTGATACGAAGTTGAGATGGATGGTCTGTTTAAAAACATATGGTCAAAGTCTAAAAGTCAGTTACTATTAAATGTAAAACAGGTACGAATTTTATTCTCAGCACTTGAGTCCATGAACTCTTTCCCCATGTTCCAAATTGAGTTCGACTGTCTTTGAGTACTTTCTTATCTCTGCCCTCACCTTTAGTGTTTAATGAGAAATTCAGTCAGTCATCTGGCAAGAAATACTTTTCTTTCCTTAGAGTTGTGCAGGACTCCATACTTAATAAATTTGGAAAGCTTGAAGAAAGACCACACAGGTCTATATGTCATGGTCCCCACAAAGACATTCATTGTCTAATGCTGGATGGGCCTGCCAAAGGCATGCAGTGCTGATGCTGTGGACCAGCTCCCAGCTTTCTCATTGCTGTGATTTCCATGGCTTTATCACTTACACTTCAGCCCCCAGTAATCCAAATGCTCCCCTAAATGAGCCTACCACCTCTGGGTCAGTGTGGAAGAGGGAAGTGCACGTCCATCTTAAACCTTAAAGAATCCAATCTACAAGACTTAAGAAAATCATATGTTCTAAGAGTCACCTCGCTCCTTCTTTCAACACAGAATTCAATCAGTCTCAGACACTTTAGCCTTTACCTCCCCAAGTCTCTTATCTATTCCAAGAGAGTAAGGGGGAAAAAGTCGCTACAGGAAAAGAAGCAAAAAATATCTGCCATTCTTTCCTAATAAGCCCATAGGAAGTTACTACGGCAAATTTCTCAAACAAGTTATCTGCCATAGACACTAAGATAAAGAAGAATTACATCAACTTCCTCCCATTTTTATAGAGTTACATTGTCATAATTGAGGATTTGACGACTAGATATTGCAATGTATCTGCAGCAAGATAGTTTAGGCTGGAGGAACATTGGAAAATGTCGCTAGACTTATATACTCAGTGTCAAGGAAAGTCAATTTGGGTTGGCACAGCCTATCGTAAGAGGTATAGAAATCTCTGCTTTTAATTAAGATAACTATTTGAAAATGGGGAATGAAATGAAGTATCAAAGACTTTGAATATTCTAAGTCAGCAGAGCAGGGAAAGCTGGACTGCCTAGACAGCCAAATAGGTGATCTCTTTAGGTATGCTCAAAAGAACTATGACCAGAAGTGCTGGGCTTGAGAACAGGGGCAAGACTACTAGTTTTAGGAAAATAAATGGACAAGAATAAGAATAAGGATTTCTAAATAGGCTCTTAACAAAAAATATTTTAAAAAATGAAACAAGCAAATCAATACAGATTGTTTTACATGGAGTACAAGACGAATACAGTAAGAACTTAGACAAGTCTGACAAAGGTGAGTAAAGCCTAGTAACGCTATCTCATGTCATGGGTTAAAGAACCTATAAGCGCAAGATTATTAAATGTAGACACACACTCCACCATTCTCTCATCATGCCACAGAGAAAGCAAGTGAAGACTAGATGAGGATGGAAGTAACAGCATGTAGTGCTGCTCCAGAGGAGGCCATCCTCTGTTCCATACTTTATTACAGTGCAAGTTTGTGAATAGCCTTGAAAGTGATGTATAGAAGGAAAACACCTGGGCACTAGAGAATTTAAATACAAATGCCAATGCCAAGAGTTGCCTGAGAAATTGTATTTTCATTACTAAACCAGTGTTCTTTAGTCCTGTTTTTTTTTTCATTATTTACCCTCCCCAAAGAGGCTTTTATAAACATCTTGCTCCTAGTAACACCCATAATGTTATTAATAATATCATTGATATACTGTAGTTCTGTTTATGTACTATATGTATATATGCTTTATGCTTAAAAAGAAAAAAAAATGTTTTTACCACCTGCCTCTCAAAAACGAATTTCCATTCCTTTGGGAACGATATTACTACCTTAGAGAATGCAAGTTCTAGAGAAAGGAAGGGAGTTTCACCTATCTTTAGATAAGCTTGGAGGCAGCTCCTCTCATTAAGGAAAAATGTCCTTACTTGTCCACCTATAATGAGGCAACTTGAGCTTCTAGAATCATACATATATGATAATCCTGCCTTCTTTACTCTATTAAGTGTTTATGAAGTAAATGAATGAATAAAATACTCAATCTTAAAAATTTATAAATAAAAGCCAGATGGTTGATTCTGTTATTACACAAGTCTGAACTTTTATTGTTTGTCTAGTAGTACCCATAAAATATTTTAACAATGCCCTTAAGATATTAATGTTACAATTTCTAATTAAGTTAAATAAATATCCTGTGACACAACAATTCCATTTTTAGGTATATTTCTGAGAGAATTGTGTCCTGTTCAAGAATGTTTAAACCAATTTTATTTACAAGAGACCCAAATGGAAATAACCGAATATCTATCAATAGCAAAATTAATAGAAATTATAGATGAGTGTAAACATATGGATAAATATTAAAAATATTATATTGAGCAAAAGAAGTCAGACGCAAAAGATTCATGATGAAAGATGTATATATGAGGTATTTATAAAGTATGATATATGATTCCATTTATATAAAGTTCAAGCCCAGGCAACACTAATCACTGTGATAAAAATCAGAAGAATGATTGCCTGGGATAGGTGGTAGATTGATTAAAAAAGGGCCATGAGGAACCTATATTAGATGATAAAAATATTCTATATCATGAGGTCAACTTTTGTCAAGCCGTGAATTTAAGATTTGTATATTTTACTGTTTATAAATTGTACCTTATGAATAAAAAAATATTGCCACAAAATCGTGTTGTCAGAAAGCGTCATGGCGGCCTTTGTGGTAGAATCCATTTTTAGTTAAAAAGTAACTTTTTTCTGCCAGGAGGAATATATAATTGCTATTGCTGCAGCACGATGAAGATGCTGATGGAGCAGGCCAGGGTGCTCCAGATAGAGTGAAAGCTGCCAAGTCAAGCAGACTGGCAAAAGACATTCCTGACTTAGCAAGCAGAGAAAGCACCTGCTTTGCACACAGAATAAGGATAATCAGCCAAACCACCCTGAAGGCTGTACACAACATGAACTTAGAACATTTAGACAGTCTACATAAAAGATGTGAAATTGCAATTCAGGTCATGAAATGAGGAAACAATATCCTAACAAAAACTGGCGAGTGATCAGATTACATAGGACTCAGAAAAAATAAAGGTCAGTTCAATGGATGCAGCACAAGAAAAATGGAATCTAGTCTCAGCCAGAGCAAGGATTATGACTTAACCTAGTAAATTAAGGAGAATCACCATTTCCTTAATAACAAAGAAATGTGAATTCATGAATAAATTTACATTCTTGTGAATAAAATGCTATAAAATATAAATTTTACATAATAAAACAATCATTTTCTTTATATTCTTTTGAATGGGTTCATTCAGTTTTAATGACTGTTTTTAATAATGTCTGAAATGAAAGAATCTCTCTAGTCATATTGCAGTCACCTGGATTGAATATATCCTACCTAATCTGATTGTGCTAAAGATTATTCATTAAATCACAAAATATACTACTTCCTCCCTGAAATCCATACTTGGCAGAGAACTGGGGGAGGACTGAATCTAAAGGCAAGAATGTAGGCCAATGAGCAAGGGGAATGAACTTTGTGGAACTAATTTATAATTTACCAAAATTTTGGTCAGTTCTATACTAATTTTGTAAAATACTAATAACAAAATCAAATCTAGGCTAGAATGTGTTTTGTGAGTATGTTACAAATGAAATAGGATGAAATAGGAAATGAAATAGGAAAGAAGATGGAGAGATACAGAGTTAGTACATTTTTCTATCAGTTTAAAACAGGAAACAATTTGATACACAAATGTATAAATGTGATCATTTTATGATGAATACATTTAATGAGTGAATGTTGCTTAACATTTTCCCCCCTTTAATTTTTTCTTAGGTAACATAAATGAAAATATCATTTTCTGGGGTAACAGGTTTTCTCAGTCTTGGTCTAGTGATCAAAGCTGAGATTTTCGTTAAGAGAAACTCTAGCTGTCAAGGCTTTGGGAATCACAACCAATTTTAAAGTCTACCTAATAGGTCGCTCAATCTTAAACTGACCAGGTTTAAGTGAAAATAACTATTATGGTATAAAAAGAGTAGATAAATACTAGAGATATTTGGTGACCATTCTTTCCTTTAAATGTATAAAATCTTTATCTAAGACAATGGTTTTCTATTCTTTCCATTACTGCCTAAGGAATCTTAGCAATAAGTCCTTTAAAGGGGAAGCCATCAGTGTTTGGGGGAGTGTTTAAAGGAACAACATAATAGTGAGCAAAACATGCCTAGGTAAATGAACCATAAACTCTGGGGTCAGGCAGACAAATTTGTATCTTAACCCTGTTGCTCTGCAGTTGTGGGACCTCAGGAAAGTTTTGTCAGCCTCATTTTCCTCATCTATACAATGAAGGTAAAAATAATCTTCCTCGCAGTGTAGATAATCCTGAAGAATAAGTAGAATAACATAACAAAAACACCTACCACATTTAGGACTAGAACTTAGTAATTTCTTGTATTAGTTTCCAGTGAGTGCCTTAACATATTACCACAAACTTGGTGTCTTAAAACAACAGAAGTTTATTTTCTCACTGTTCTGGAGGCCAAAAGATCAGCATCATTTTCAAATAGCCAAAATCAAGGTGCTGGCAAATCTGTACCTCTCGGGGAGCTCTAGAGGAGAATATGTGCCTTGCCTCTTCCACCTTCTGGTAGTTCCTGACATTCTTTTACTTGCATCCACCTCTCTCCAATCTCTGCCTTTATCTTCACAAAGCCATCTCGTCTGTGTGTCTTCTCCTTTCTGTCTCTCTCTTATAAGAACACTCTTGATGGTGTTGAAGGCACACCAAGATAATCCAAGATGATCTCCTCATCTGAAGATTCTTCTTAAAAAAATCTATCTATTTATTTATTTATATATTTATATTTATTGATTTATATTTATTGATTTTTATTATGGTGACATTGGTTAACAAAATCTAGTAAGTTTCAGGTGTACAATTTAACAGTAAGGCATATATATATAATTGTATGTTCACCACCCATAGATTTCTGTCACCGCATATTTGACCCCTTTTACCCCATCTACCTCCCTACTCTCCCCACCCCTCACCCTCTGGTAACCACTAGTCTATTTTCAATGTCCACGACTCTCTGCTTGTTTGTCCTGTTCATTTGTTGCTTTTATGTTTATATCTCACATATAAGTGTTATTATCTGGTTTTCAACTTTTTCTGTCTGGTTTATTTCTCTTAGCATGATTATCTCAAGGTCCATCCAGGTTGTTGCAAATAGCAGTATTTCATCTCGTCTTGTGGCTGAGTAGTATTCCATTGTATATATGTACCACAGCTTCTTTATCCAGTCATCTATTGTAGGACACTTCTGTTGCTTCCATGTCCTGGCCACTGTGAATAATGCTGCTATGAACATCAGTGTGCAAATATCTTTTCGGATATGGGTTTTCAAGACTTTGGGGTAAATACCCAGTAGAGAAATTGCTGGATCATACGGTAGATCAATTCTTAGCTTTTCGAGGAAACACCATACTGTTTTCTACAGTGGCTGTACCATTTTGTAGTCCCACCAGCAGCATATGAGGGTTCCTTTTTCTCCGCATCCTCTCCAACATTTATTATTACTTGTCCTGTTGAGGATAGCTATTCTAACAGGTGTGAGATGATATCTCACTGTGGTTTTGATTTGCATTTCCCTAATAGCTAGAGATATTGAACATCTTTTCATGTTTTTTGGCCATTTGTATGTCTTCTTGGGAGAAATGTCTGTTAAGGTCTTTATGCCCTTTTTTTAATTGGATTGTTTGGTTTTTTGTTCTTATTGAGTTGTATGAGTTCTTTTATTTTTTGGATATTAGGCCCTTATTTGAGGCATTCATTGAAAATATCTTCTCCCATTCTGAAGATTCTTAATTATATATCTTTTTCAAATAGGTAACATTTACAGGCTCCAGAAATTAGTACACAGACATATCTTTGGTGGATTGGGGCATTTTTCAGCCTATTACTATGCTATAAAAGTTAAGAGGCTTTCTCTGTCACATATGTGATTCCTTCTAATATGGATTATTTCATTCCCGTCCACCATGTGGAATAAATGTGGAAGAGGATAAACAAGAATTTTAACCTCTTCACTGCCTGGAGCCATGTTTCCATGACTGACCTATCAGCAGCCGGTGCAGAAAACATATTTTTTCACTATGCTGAGAATAACCAAAAGTCAAGGAAAATCTTAAAAAGGTTTTCTTTTCCAGCCATCAGAAGTATTCTCTTAAATGAAAAAGAAATATTAAGATTACTTTATCAAGAAGTAAGCATTCAATTAAATGCATTTTAGCTTAACGAGCAATAGTTCTCAAGTAATAATAGTATGCATATTTTCTGTGATGCTTATACTTGTATAAAACTGTGGAATATTCACACATTCAGTTATTTGAATTTGGTGTCTGTTGAAAACAAAGCCAAAAAAATGTTGAGACTTTCAAAGTAGGCCACATATGTAAAACAAAATGTGGTAAAAGTACCTAGCTTGGCAGATGGCTGAGACTGAATTACATAGTGGTATGGTGAGACATTTAAGTTTCTCAAAAAAACAATGATAAGCTGTCAGCTAATGCATTATTAATTGATCTAAAAACTTCTCACTAAAATATACTAAAAGGCAAAATCTTTTGCACTCAAATATATGCTAAAGCATTTTCCTTATCATACCCAAAAGATAGTTTTTTTCAAAGCAGTAGATTAGAAATCTTAAATATTATGCTTCTATAACCCATCTACATACTAATTTTCTAAAATTTTACACAAAAATAATTCTAAGGTGTTCAAAGTAATGGTTACATAATTAAAATAATTAATAAAGCAATACAAATTCTCAATCTAAATTTTCTTTATCCAAATGGAAATCATTGATGATGAAAAATAGAATGGGAATTACCTTCCATCTTTTCATAATGCAACAAATTAACATTCTAATGCTACACTATTAGTTCCTCTCACAATTAATCGCTGATCTGAATAATTATTTATCTGTCCAAATCTTCAACTATACAAAACTAGCTTCGCCTCAGGATAATGGACATTACTCTTTTAAATACATTATGAAACAATGTAGAATGAAATTGTAGATGTACCTTCCTAGTAGCACTTAGTGTTCCTGGTCCAGATACGTTCCAAATTCACATACTTCTCATTTGAGATCCCAGTGTTGACAGATTTCATTTCCTTCCCCCAATGTGCTTTTCCATCTTAATTTCCCCCATCAATATAGTTTGTGAATTGAAAAATTACTCCTCTCATACCTTGATCTCTTTAGATGAATAAATTCATGCTTGCTGTGAAAAATTGAAATACCATTCCAAGAGATTGCTAGCCTTGCTGATACTACATTTAAAGTACCTCCTAGTTCCATCACTTCTGTATTTTAAGCTGCTGCACCAGAGGCTGAGCCATTGTGATGTCATCCTGTCATCCTCCTCATCATTTCTGTTTTTTGTTTTGTTTTGCTTTTTTTAACTTCATTATTCCTTAAATAAAGAGAAAGATCTAGATAGCTTCAGTGGTTCACTCTGTTCTCTCTTTTGGTAACTTAGGGAGAAATTTGTTCAATCATGGGAGATAGCTTTATTGCTTTAGGAAAGGAAGCGATGTGAGTTTTTCAATGACTAAGCCCTTGGATAGGCTTATCAGAAAAAATGCAAAATGTCTAGTTAAATTTTTATTTCAGATAAACAATGAATACTATTTTAGTAGAAGTATGTCATCAGTATTGTATAAGACATCCTTACTAATAATTTACCTTTTTTGTTTATCTGAAATTCAAATTTAACTGCATGACCCATTATTGTTTTTTTCCTAAATCTGGCAGCCTTACCCTGGTCACTCACACTTTCTTCTTTTGGTAGCTTAGACACTAACTCAGAAGGTCACTGGAAAATAGGTCCATGGAAGCACCCACTTGAAAAAAGGTATGCATAAAAAATAACTCTGTATTCCACCTGACATAACCCTGAAAACGTTCCATTGCTTATGAGTCTGAAACATATCTGCTTCCTTACATACAATCATGGCTTTCATCCAACGGGCATGTTTTTATAATTACATGCATATTTTTCTATTAAAAACACAATTTATGCTCATTCTGAAAAAAATGAACATTCAGAAATGGATGAAGTCAATCACCTTTAGTGTTCCTGCTCAATGATGATAACAAAACTATTAATACTTTTTATGAGTTATTTCATGAGCTCATTTAATTCCCAAAGTAAAAGAGTGTGATAGTTCTATTTTATAATCTACTTTTTACTGAGGAAGCTACAACTCCAAGAATAACTTGTTAAAGAGACAAAGCTGGTAAACAGCAGAGAAAGGGTCTTAACCAAGATGTCTACTCAAGAATCCACTCCACTGTGTTCCCTCTGTGTTGTTAATATGTTGCTATATTTAATCACAGTCTTCTTTTCAAGGGCTATTTTGCATTTTATTAATCATGATGAATATATACTTTTCCAAAACAAAGAACTTTTTAAAAACATTTCTTCGAGGAGGTATCATTTTACATATAGTAAAATACTCCAGCCCCTGTCATGAAGTTTTACTTGATTCTCTTGGCCACTCTGACCTATCTTACTCAACGTGGTTAATGTGACAATCTTGTTTTCCACAAATAACTCATGATTTCCAAGAAGACATCATATAATCCCCATACATACAGAGCTGAGCATAAAGCAATAGCCCTATTACTTCAAGAGCCTCTAATTAGGTGCCTGTATTTTGGGAGGTTTGTCACACATATTTTCTGTAATCATTACAACAACCCTGCAAAGTAAATTTTATTACATACATCTTAAAGTTGAAGAGACTGAGTTACGAAGATGTTAACTAGCACCCTCCCAGCACAAAATAACTTGTGAGAATGAGAAAAAGTTTTCCCTATCTTCAGGTGGAAGCAACTCTGAGTGTCTTCTGGCAGGTAGATCATTGGCTGAATGATCAGCCGACTGAGAGAACTTGGGCAGTGCACAACCTGCACAAACATACACAGCAGCTCTGCTCAATATGACACAGCTAGCAAAGAACTGTGTTTAAAGTCAAGTTGTCAGACACCAAAACACATATATCCATTATGCTATACAATCTCTGAATCTCTGGTTCCTCCTATTTCAGTATGAAACCTGACCTAAGTTTTGTGATATCTTTGGAACTACCATATCAACATTCCTCCTGTGATTCTCCCACAAGTCTCCAGCTCCTGCTTCAGACTTAATGACAACATCCACAGCTGCTGCACGTTCTCCCTTCTCCCCTGAGTCACATTATGCTCAGAGTTTCAGGGGGAAGAAACATTAGTACCATGGGTCTTCATAGTAGATACTAATCAAGCCTATTTATTAGTCCCTGATTGAAGGTGTGGGGTTAACTTGTTTTACTTATTAAGAATGCCTAAGAAGTTGGGAAATTTAAATTCTTGATATATACCTTCATAGCTTAGTTGTTCTTGGAGTTTTGGGTTTGTTTGTTTTTCGTTTTGTTTTGTTTTGTTTAATTTTAGAGACTGTTATGCTGGACCCACATGCAAAGGAAAGAGACCTGTGTAAAGGGAAGAGTCACTATCTACAGGGTAGTATATTACCAGACCTGCCTGAGGAACCATCCAGTTTGTTGAATTATGCAGCAATAAGTCAATTGGCTAACTGTGTGGTAATTACCATTACTGTGTTTATGGTAATAAAGAAAGCCCTTCAGCAAAGATGTTCTTCCCTCCCTAGACTCTTAGGTTAAAGTGTATAAAAATAAGCTCTCCCAGGGTCATGGACTCGTCTAACATGGTAAATAAATCTTATATTCTTGGTGAATTCTCAACTATAGCCATGGGGAACTAATCGAAATCTTAGAAGTCATATCCACATGTTCCATCATTTGTCTTTGAACTTACATTTATACAGAAATTCTTTGCATAACCTATTTACTAGTGAGTTGTAAAATTAATTCATAAGCTCAGTAAAGATCCACCTGTTATTTTCACCAGTACTCAAATCTAATCCAGCTTTTGATCTTGCTCATCACATATTTTACCTTATTTGTACATCAAGCTTATTCTTTTGTTTACTTAATTCTTGTTTACTAAAAATGATGCATAAATATATAAAACAAATAATAAAATGTTCATGTATAATCATAGCCTTTTAGAGTTAGAAGGGACTTTTTACAGATTCCAGGCTAATTTCTAAAATAGATGAGCAGTATCACCCTAAGGAGGGTGGAAAGCTGAGCATATATTTATGTGGGGTGCCCATCTATATAAATAATTTGATTATAAAATTAGAGAATGCAGGAACCCTAAGAATACTAAGTTATTGATGAAAATATAGAACAATAAGTAGAGAAGAATTACTTACATATTTACTGTTGTCTAGTCAATGAACATGAAGATTCTACATAGTGCCTGAGTCCCATCTCTTTCTCAAATCCATATATTCTCTCTTTTATGTTCTATATTGTGAAATATGCTGCTCCTGGCTAATTTCACATTTCCCACTTTGAGAAAAATATAGCAAAAATTATTACAATGTCATGGCTTTTTAGAACCAGGTTATATTAAAATAGCATGGAACTTCTTATCCCTACAGTTCTCGAATACCATTTATATAATGCTAATTACATCATTGCTCATAACGCTGTGCTATATATTATGCTCCCATGAATACTGACTTCCAATGATTCTCTCAAAAGTTATTACTCTGCATTGTTGACTATGACCACGAATATAAGTGCTATCCAGATTAAACAGAAATATTTAAGCAATAATTCATTTCATGGTTATGTTAAATTTACCATTCAGAATTTTATATTTGTAAACATGGAATAACACATCTTCCAAAAATTCATTCTCTTGAACTCTCTAGGTCTTGACCAGTGCTTTCTTAGAAGGTAGTTCATGTCAATATTGACCATAACTCTGCTTTTCACACACAACCAACAGAGAAGGATAGACAAAAGGCCCATGTTCAGAATGGTAACTGATTTCATTCAGGTAAAGAATGTCTTTTTTTTTTTTTTTTTTAAATCCGGCAATCCAGCATGGCTTAAAAGTGACCTGGGAGAGCGCAATAGAACTGTGATTAGATGCAAGAGAAGAAATCAACTGAAAGGTAACCTTGTCTTTGAGGAGCAAAAGTCGTGAAAGTCCTTGAAAGAAATAGGCTCTGCCACTATCAGAGAATTTGGCACAGAGACTATACAGTGGATTAGGTGACCACCATCAGTGGCAGGGGGCACACAGGGTAAAAGATACCTGCTGCTGATCCTGCTGCTCTCAGTTGCTATACATTGGAAGCAACATCAAAGTTGGAACGCAGGTAAATAAGAACTTAGATGTAAAGCCACATACATGGCTTAAGTCCAATATTTGGTGGTGGATCATTGGTAACCCAGAGCCTGAACTCATCCTCCTATGACTAAAATGAGTAAAAATCATTCAGAAAGCCCCATTCAGAAAGCCCAATCTTCTACAATCTGCTGAAAGAAGTATCACGAAAGCAATCAACTTGCCAGGTCTGGACTCAAACATGGGAGCCTTATACAACTATATATGTGTCAGTTATGGAGCTCATTGGGACATCTGGTCAACTTCTTTTACACACATAGAGTTCAGAGAGCATCTAGACATGGATTGGAGAGTAAGGCCCACACATGTCCTGGCATTGGTTTGTGGCAGCCTGCTGAACACTGCTGGCCCTTGCTGGTTCCAGGTAGTTGAAGGAAAACACATTTTTCAAGAGAAGTTTGCCAAAGTGCAGTCCCATCTGAGTATTTGGCTGGATCTAAGGGAGACACAAAAGATAATTGAATGTTGCTTAAGTAATGTGGCCAATGATCCTCAAAGTCTGGAAGAGAACTAGCTCTACATCTCAGGTCTTCTGACATACAAGGCTCTAATCTTGCCAGTTTTTACTCCGCAAAAATCCAGGACTGGGAAGAAATCAAAAGTTCATTTTGTCAATCCCCCAAAATTGATTCTTACCTTTAACATCTCTAGTAAGTAGTCATCCATTCATGCTTAAATATGTCTAGTTAATGGAAACACACGACCTATTAACACGATGCTTACTCTCCAGAGCATAGATCAAAAAAGTTGCTATTAGAAATTTGTGCTCCCATGGCTCTTAAATATGATATTTCCTCCAATTTTTGAGAGCAATAAGAAGCATTTTTGTAATCTTTCTCTTAGGTTAAATGTCCTGTTTCCTTACTGCTATATGATATGCTTTTGAGCCCTCTCAGCATTCTGACTTTTCCACTTTGTCAATATTCCTATTAAAATATTCACAAGGTTGGTACATAAGACCTAAGTCTCTCATTTTAAAAGATAATTATCAGAATTTCTTATTATGTGGTTCTTATTACTTTACTACTATATTTGACTAAAAGTAAAATTTAAATTTCTTAATGTTTCATTTTCCTAATAGATTATATCTCCCTGACAAACTTAATAAAGCAATTGATGAAGAAACCAAAATATATGTTTGCTCTAGGTCTAAAGGAAAATTTACTCATCATTATATAAGAGTGGTATAGACAAACAAACATAAAATAACTTTGACAGAGGATGAGGAAAAAAATACATTCACTAATGTCCTGATTATATCATGAAAAAGACTCACAGCGCTGGCACCAATGTAAGCCAGTTACGTAAAAAATATATATATTTTAAGGTTAAAAAAAAAAACTCTGAATTTTGCCAAGTGCCTGAAACAATTATAAAATGAGCACATATGGTTTCTCTTAAGTCATTTTCTTTCTAGCAGCTGTGAATGAAATCCCAAGAGAGATCACTCCAGGCAAATATGCTTTAACACAGAAATCAAACTCAATATAGCCACATTTCTCTCGGGAAGTCATGGAAAAGTTGGTTGAGAAGTTATTGGCTCCCTTCTGCTTTTGTCATCAATGAGTCCTTACTTGACATATCCTTAGGAAGGTAGAAAATGAAGAATAGTTGACTCTGCTGATCCCAACCAGCCTTTGGCAATCAGAGAGCTTAGATATTATCAAAAATTAAATATTCTATACTAAGTTTTTAAAATAAATTATAGTTTCCCAGATCATGTTGGACTCTACCCACTGGAAGTCTTGAAATGCTTAAATCTCTTTGACTCACTAATTTGAGCTAACAAAGAAAGAATTATTTTGTTCAAAGAAGTTAACCATCATTAAATTGCCTAGTTTCTGTAGTTGTAGGTGGACTGCAGCAAAATGACTACAATTAAAATAGGCCCTTGACTCAGAGTGCCTGGATTCTGATTCTGGTTATCTTACATAATAGCTCTATAATTGTGGTCAGTTAATACAAAAGTATTAAGATCTATCTCATAGGAGTAATTTGTACATTACAGTTTAGCACATTCTTTCACATCTGTTATCTTATTTGTCCTCATAGTAACTGTCCCAGAATAATAGGGCAATTTTGATTTCTTTCATTCAATCTACATTTATTGAGAATCTACTTTGTGTCAGGATTTAATGCATTAAAAAGATGAACAAGGTCTGTGCTTTCAGAGATGTCATTCTATCAGGGATAAACAGACGATAACATGTAAATGAAGTGATACATAAGATAATTTAAGATAATGACAATTGTTATGAAACCAATAAGATCGGGAACTGATAAGGTTTATATAAGTTAACCAGTAACCCCCCTCACCACAAAAAGATGTCTTTTAACATTAGAACTTGAATAAAGAGATGACGTCATTAGGAAGATTTAGGTGTGTAGAGGTTAAGGGATTTTCCCGAGTAAATGCCCTAAGTAGTAAGGCATTAGGTAAGTTTCAGAACAGAGACAATATTCATCCAACATTAAATATGTATAGGTTTTGAATATCAATTATACCTTAATAAAGCTGTTTAAAAAAAAAAAAAAATAGCCAAAAGGCAGTGCAAACAAGGAGGATGTAGAGAGAGGAGTCAGGGAGGTAACCAGAACCAGAATCCTTTGCAGTGCACAGATTCATAATGAATAAAAGACATTTCCAAGATCAGTTAAAAGCCAGGACTAGTCTAGATATTCTCACTCAAGATAAATCATTCTTTTCCTTTATAAGATAGCTTGCTTAATAAGACTGCTGGATAGAACCCAGCAAAAAGACTTTGTTCATTTTAGAATATATTTGTAGAAAACATTTATATCTTCTGATAAAGTAGCAGTCTTATTATCATCACTAGTCATTACTGAGTATTTCTAATGTAGCAAATAGTTAAACCAATAATACTGTGAAAATGATAATTAAGTTTCTTTAAAATGATGGAACTGATACATAAATTATTTAGAAACTAACCTAAAGTAACACACCTAATAATAGTGAGATTAACATAGAAATGTAGTTTCCTGTGATGAACATTGTGATGTACATTTAAGTTATCTTAAATTGGAGGATGGCAGAATGTAAATAAATATTTATTTCATCAGATGTCATACAGGCACCTTATTCAAATATCCCTCTTAAGTATTTGAGAGCTTCTAGGGGTAGAATTTTATGATTGTGATAAAATTTTAGAAAAGTTCAGTGTAGGCAGTGTGTATGATCAACACATAAGTTGTTAGGCAGTCGTTTTACTATCAATTGGCTTATGTTTACCTTGGTTGACTTTAAAAATAATTGAGCAGGGACCATATTTTTCACTTGTGAACAAATATGTAAAAAAAATGGTTCAGATTGTTGAGGTTATGTGGATCAAGTTGTTTGAAGTGTGTGAATGCTAGGCAGAGGGGTGGAGTGTGTAGATACAATAGTGGTGAGTTTTATTTTGTGCTAAGCAGATGAAATTAATTTGGATCAACCACTGATAAAGATATTTATCAATTTTCTTATTGTCTTTTTTATAATTAGATGTACACTTATAAGACAAACACAAGAATATTCTACTCCCTTCACATTCTTGAAACAGTGATTACAGTTGTAGACCTTGGAGTCAGACTGCTTTGGTTGAAATTCTAGTTCTCCTATATAATAGCTCCATAACTGGTTAAATTATCAAACCTCTATGTGCTTTGCTTTCCACATCTTTAATTGAAAATAATTTTTTATTTATATGTATACACACACACTTTATTACAGTATTCATGAGGATAAATAATATTTTTTATGTGCACATATTGAACAGTGCCTGACACATAGCCATGAATTAACTATAAAAATATTAGGTATTATTATAATTATTATTATTGTTATTATATTTCATGTATTTTATCAATATAATATTGCATTTTCTAGTAACCTTAAGGCTGGCTCAAAATAAATGCCTGTAACTATAGTGGATGTTATAGGAAGTGAGCCAACTTTCAGATTAGTACAATGCCTTTTTCTTCCACTTAAGCAGTGGTATCCTGTTCTTTTTTTCCTTTCTGTGCTATTTAAAAATAGTAGAACAAATAAAAATTATTTAGAGAAGTCTGATATTTGATTATCAACTATGATTCCTAAAGCTTTTCCATTGCCCACAAAATGATCAAAGCAATTTTTTTTTTTCTGACCACTATGGCCATCAAAGTAGAGGCATCAGGATTTTCTTGTTTTTAGTCTAACAAGATTTTATTGTGAATTGACTATTCCAGTCATGGTTTTGGCTTTAAATCACAGAAATAAATTATGTAGAGTCCTTATGTTTATAAAACTCCAATTTATTTTTCTTCTTTTCTGGTAATTTTATTTTTCTGTTGTTCTCTTTTATCCTATCTGAAAATTAACAAAAAGGAAAAGAATCTCATAAATTAGCACTGTCAGGTGTTAGTTCATAGCCACTAGAACAATAGAAAATGGAGCAAAAATAGCTTAAAAGTTGCCTTGACTGAGATACAAGTTCTTGGTTTCTTTTTAAAAGTATGTGGCGATGATGGTATCAATTATGATTTTCACTAATTTTAGTAAAGGCAAAGTATACGCCAAATGTTGTTTTGACCCCCTATATCACTTTTAATCCTTCCAATAATTAAGTTCTTTTAATTGTGCACACTAAGGACATCGTAACCCAGATATTCTAGTGACTCATCTAAGGTCATTGGTTGCAGAGGCCACGTCAGGGTTAGAAATCCTGTCCTTCTGATTCCCTTACTTTCCACAATATTATGACTCTTTTGTTAGATGCCTATTTATATTTTTCCTAGTGTCTTCTCTCTTGAGCAGTTAATTCAAGGAGTTTATGAAGATTGAGATTAAATTCATGAAGAATTTAGATTATGTAACCCAATAAACTCCTAAAGGAGGTAAACATGTCTTAACCATGTTTATATTGCCACATCTAGCATACCAGTCAGATACCTACCAAATGACACAACTAGTGGTCCAATAAATAGGAAAGAGGAGTTGAAATTATGAGGAACTTACTTCTTGATGGCAAATAACCTATCATATCTAAGTATTTTAAAGCACTTTATTGGATATTTTATAAGGCCTAGAGAACACATAGCCTGTTGTTCAATGTATTTATGAAACTCTTATAGGAGAAAATGATAAATATAAATATAGCTCTTTATGAGAACATTGACAAATTCACTCTCATTTAATGAAAAGCTGCCAGGTGAGAAATTTCTTGGAATGGTTCAAATGATCCACTGTTGGGATGAAAAAACAAAGCCCCAGGACAGATATTTTCACTAGTGAGTTTCTCTCAGATATATGTACCCATGTTCTGAGCAAGGCAGAGAAAGTATCAATTCAAGAGCATTAATCGATTATGTTGCTTTAAAAAAAGCACACAGTTCACCCATTGCTAAAGTAGAAAAAGCTCTATTTGTCTTCAGCTATTGTGAAGATGACATAGGTATAACACGGCACCATTATTTTTATTTAAATCCTTTGTGAACTTGGCTGGGGAAAAGAAATATGCTCATAATCACAGGGGGAAGAAGGCGAGGCAGTTTAGCAGCAGATTTTAGCTGAACCCCTCCTTGTTACAAACAATGAACTGAGGTCCTAGAGTCTAGCTGCAATGGTCTATGTCATAAACAGGATACCAGAGTTGTCTCAACTAAAATCACTTCTTGTTTTATTTCTTAATACTTAGATCAACTATTTTGTGATGTAGATTATTTAACAAAGGTTGAAAACTGGTTATAGTTTCAGTGCTCACTTGGGTCAGAAGACTAGCTTTTGTTCTGATATGTTCACATGCGCGACTACTCTCTCCGGGCAGAAAGGACAGGAGCTGTCTTCTGCAATTCAATTCTATCCCAAGGCAGCTATCTGCAGCCTGCAACTTTAGCTGTTTTGCAAATAAGCATGATTTGTAACAGGGATAGTGGCCCAGAGAGGTTATATGGATTCCCACAAATTCTTCAGTGTTGCTAGAAAAACTTCATGAAATGATTCTTTATAAAGAATATTTTTATTTACCCAATGTTAAGCTCTTTGAAATAAAAGCCTCAATGAAGCTTATCTAAAATCATTATGAGTTTCATAGACTGATTTAAGAACTTCTGTTTTCCGGAAAATAAACACAATATGAACGTATACAGCAACAAAAACCATAACTCTATCCTAAATCAAACAAATATATCATACCAGTTCTCTGACTTATTGAAAACAAGAGGACCTCACAGGAGTCTGCATTTAGAAAGATTTTATTTGTGGTCTGACAAGAAGTGTTTTTCTACTGATAATCAATTTTAAGAGAAAAGTGCTGCTGGGTAGCTGAGCTCAAGATTAAATGTATCAGGATCAGATAAAATTTTCAAAATGACTTTTTTTCTGTTCCATTTGATCTTTTCCCTGAAAATATATGACTCAAGAATAAGAATATTGCAAATGTGCTATTTTTAAGAAATAGATGGACAAGTGATAATCACAGGATTTGAAACATCTGTTTACTTTTAAACACAAATACACACACATATGCAATGAAATAATGCTGTTGCTCCAATTATTACTTTTTTTTTTTACTTTATTAAATATATTATCGGGGTTATGATTTTTACTCTTTTATAAAATAAAACTCCTGGAAATATTTTTTAATATTTATATCTTGCTCAAACATTTAAAAAAATTAATTGGCGTTGTTCCTACCTTTTGAGGAAATAAGCAAGAGTGTAGATTTAGTGGATAATTTGAAATCTTGATTATGCTATCATTATTCAATAAAAATAATAACACTAAAAAGGTAATAATAGTATTTAAGTATATACTAAAAATCAAATCTATAAACAAAAATGATTTTAAACGGTCTTAGAGGAAACATGAGAAACTTAGACGTTTATAGAAGTAGTTTTATTCTACTTTTGTCTATAACATACTAGCAATTTATGAGATACATTTCTCCATTTAACAAAACACAACACAATGACCTGTGACAAAGTCTCCAGGTACAAAGAATAATTGTTAAGCTTGAGTAAATATGTTGCTGAATGTAAGATTGTAGCTCACATGTCAACTTAAGGCTAATGAAATCATATAAATATCAGTCAACATGTAAAGCATAGCAGGCCAAAGAACTCTATGAAATGTTTAAAAATATTCCTTGAAATTGGGGAGAAGATATTTTAAAACTAGTTTTTTGACATATTTGTTATATTTTGTAGCACTTTAAAACATATGTTTAAAATGAAAAGGGTATCAGTTTTGTTTGTTTATTTACCTTCTCTGTGGAAATAGGTTTAGCTTCCCCTGCATAAAATTTGTGTTATATAAATATTGGCATCTATTATGTATTGTAATATCATGTAGTTCCCATTATAATGATCTATCTTGATGTACTGTCTTGGTCAAGGTAGGTGTGGAGAATAATTAGAGATGGAGATAAAAAATCATAGTACTCTCTTTTTCTTCTTTAGACTGCTAGAGCAATAATCAGTTTAAGGAAAGCTCTCGCTTATGAAAGAAGCCAGATCAGCTTTGTTTTCTTGGCACTTCTTATCTCTAGGCTCATATTGCAAACTACAAATGGCATAAGCATGATATTGCATAGCTAAAGAAGGTGGAAGGGAAACCCTATATGATTACATACCCAGTTCAGAAGAAACCTCTGCTTTGGTGTTTGAGAAAACAGACAGGTATATTTTTAAAAAGTCTGTAACTTAGGTTTCTGTGGCATTATTTCCTGTGAGTGTCCCTCTCACTTCTTAGGGACATTTCTTGAGATCAAATAAGGACAAATGAAGGTAGAATAAAATACAGATATTTCCTGCACAATATTAGTAAACTACTTATAAAAATTAAACACTCTTCCAGAAAATACTAACTTGGAGCTTATTTCCATTATATTAAAGAAAAAAAATTATACTGCATTATATTACTACTCCCTAACTAATTTCCTAAAATGTAACCAAAAACAAAGTAAACTGCCTACAAAGGAACCAAACTATCATTAAAAGGTAAAATGATTAAAGCGTCACTTCTTGATCACCAAACAATATGCTTAAAGTTTTTTTGTTTTTGTTTTGCATAGCGACAGCAGAGTTTTTGTGTTTTCTATATTTATAACTCAACGTGGCAAAAAAATACTCAGTAACAAGTATATTTGATAGATAGAAAAATATGCAGAAAATTTTGCAATAAAATACAACGCAATTTACTTATCTAATTTTTTTGCTTCATGAAACTTAGAGATTTAATCAAGGAGAAGAGATTGAAGCAGATTTTTTTCCCAATTCATTCATGTTGTTCCATGTATCAGTTCTTTTTTATTTATTCCTTTCGATTGCTAAACAGAATGCCTTTCTATGATTATATCAGTCTGTTTATTCATTTTCTAGTTGATAGACACAGGTAAGTTCCCATATTTTTGCTGTAATGAATAGACTGTGATAAACATTTTGTATATGTAATTTTGTGCTTTTATATCTTTCAAATAAATGCCAAGAATAGAATGGTTGGATAAAGTGGGTATGTGTTTAATTTTATTTGAGATTGCAAATGGTTTTCCACAGATGTCATATACTTCCTCCACAACATGTAAAAGATCCAGCTGCTGCCCATCCGATGTTTGATTTATGTGTCTTTTTAATATTAGCCATTGTAGTGAGTGATTCATTTTCCTAATGAGTGATGATGTTGAGAATAGTTCTATGTGTTTATTACATATTTATATATTCTCTTTTATAAAATGCCTGTGTAGGCCTCTTGAACATTTTTAATGTTATTGTCTTTTATTGATTTAAAAGAGTTCTTTGTATAATGTAAATATTATGCCTTTGATGAATATATGTACTGAGAATCTGACTGCCCACTCTGTAGTTTCTTTTCACTTACTGTGTGTTCTGATGAATTAAAGTTTTTAATTTTGATGAAGTGTAGTTCAATGCTTTTTGCATTCTAAGTCTGAAGCCACATTTCACATTGTAATGATATTCACCCATATATTCTTCTATGAACTTTCTAAATTTAGCTTTTATATCAAGGTGTGTAATCTATCGTAAGTTAATTTTTTGTATGGCAATTGTGTGTATAATATGAGGTATAAATTGTAGCTCAACTTTTTCCATACAAGTATTCAATTGGCCCAGTGCCATTTGTTTAAAAGATATCTCTCCCCATTGAATTATATTGGTGCCTTTGTCAAAGTCTACATTCTGCGTGCTTTACACTTCATCCTTCATTCATCTATCCTCAACCTCATTATTGGTTCTGTACCCCTTTGCTTTTAACCCAAGTCTGCACTTTTTCCTATGCTTTACCTCCTGCAACTTACCACAAACTCACCTATAATTCTAAAATAATATTTGAAAGCCTTCCTTCACTTTGACTTAATTAACTCTTTGAAGACACAATTAGATCTCTCATGATGAATATCACTTCATTGTCTTCTGATTGCATTGTTTGATGAAAATTCAGTGGTTATTTTTATTATTTTCTTGTAGAGAATAAGTAACTACTAACTCTGAACAGTGTCAGAATCTACTCTTTTATCTTTATTATACTGAAGTTTGATAGTGATGTACCTAGATGTGGATTTCTAAACATTTATTCTGTTTGCGATTTGTGGTGCTTAGATTTGTACATCATGCTTTTCATCATTTTGAATTGGTATTGTCCAATATTTCCCCCAATGTGTTTTTTGTCCCACTCTCTTCTCTTTCTGAGATTCATATTGCACACACATTACACAGCTTAATACTGCCCTATATTCTGATTCATTTCAGGGATATTTTAGGGGTTTTTTTTTTTTTGGTCTCATTTTTGGACATTTATCTGACTTGTCTTCACACAAATCCTTTCTTCTATGGTGATCATTATCCTATCAAATCTTCCAAAGTTTTAGGTTTCAGTTATTTTATATTTTCCAGATCAAGACTTTCTATTGCTTCTGTTTTATGATTTTCATTTCCACATTTGTTCACTCATTTTTTCATATTTTCCTGTAATACTTTGAGCATATTAATAATAGCTATTGTAAAGTCTGCTACATCTAATACCCAAGTCATCTCTGAGTTGGTTTCTGTTGCATAAGTTTTGCTTAAATATGTGTTTCATATCCTTGCTTCTCCATATAATTTATACCTTTTCATTGTAATACTGGATATGGTATAAAGAGTGATGATTGGATAATATTCATATTTTTCCAAGAGAATATAGGCTTTTATGTCTTACAGCTAAGATGAAAAGTATTAGAAAGAGTTAGGTTAATCTTTGATTTCACTTTAGTTTAAAAAGTTTGGGCACAAGGGTACAGCTCTGAATAACTTAAACTTAAAACATGAATGTGCAGTTGAAGACCCACTGCTGGGTCTTCTCAGAGATTTTCCACTTTAAAAAAGAAAATGTTTTAGCTTACAGCAAGGAGGGTATTGGGATAAAGTATCATTTTTGTATTCATAGAGTCTATGTATAACAAATACTTGAGACAGTAGAGGCTCACTGTGCCTTTAAGAACAATTTTCACTTCTTTTTATTTTATATAATTAATGGATTATTTCTATAATATTGATATTAAGAATGATTGATATGTCAAAAAATTATTGCTGCATTTGGACCTTCCAGACATGAACCTGTACCACTTGTCCCTGCTTTTAATGATAATTCAGCTAGCCCCTCTTCATTCAAGTCCTTCCCATGCTCAGTGTTGCCCCCTAGAGCTGACACAGCTCAGTACTGGGGTATAAAAGGCTCCTTTTTTGAAACTGGAATTAAGAAAATAGGGAGAGTTAAGAGCAACACATCTGTGAACCTTAGGCAAAAAGGTGAGCAGAATAGTTCAATAGTTCTACTACTAGGAAAACAGATAAAAGTAAGAAAATGAGTGGTCAAAGGAGGAAATTTTTTTTAATAGAGAGTACATTATGCTATAGGTGCATATTTCTGGTCATGACACAGTAGATAAGGAAAACATGATAATTCAAAGGACAGGATAATTTTGAAAGAATGAAGCTCCAGAGTATGACAGAGAGCAGATTTACAGCACAGGCGAACAGATTGGACATCAATAGGAGAGGGATCATGTCTTCCACTAGAAAAGGAGGATAAGTGATAATGTAATTACATATGTAAGTAACTTTGTATCTTTGGATTCCATTCACTTATCAGTGAAGTATTGCATCAGATAACAGTGATAGAGAAATAATGTGTTTTTGTGAGAAGGTGTGAAAGAGTCAAACTGAAAAATAAGAAGGCAAATATATTAAGGAAGAATAATAAATTCAGTAGAAATGGTGAATAATGATTTCCAAAAATTCTCTTTTCGTGAAAAGCTATGAGAACACATAAAAATGGTCAGAATCATCTTTTTATGAACTCTGGAAATTAAACAAATACTTTAACATCAGAAAGTGATTATTCAAGAAAAACAGTTGAATCTTGATAAAAACAGAGAGCTTTGTGATGTGTTAATTACCCTAATCTCATCCAAATCTCTCTGAACCATGGTAGCCTTGAAAACCAATAACCCCACAATCATGATGAAAGCCAGCACTCTAGCAGCCTCTGAAGAGGGATTTAGAGCTCCTCCAAAACTCAATTCCCAAATAATTTTCATTATTTCATATGCTTATTTGATCTGAATCTGAAATCACCCAGTTGTAGTGAGTTCACCATCTCATTTCAAATAGACTTTTCTCTGAGAGGGGGAGGTTGTTGAAAAAAAATCAATGGCAATTATTTAGCACCACAGTTGGGTCAAACAATAATCTGACTTAAAAACTTAAAGAAAAGACTGAGAAAGACGTGTAATTAGATGGCTTTGAAAGCTAGAATATATTCCTGAGACTCTAAAAGAGTGTGCAAATGTGAGGTGTATGTCCATGCCCAGGGCTGGATAAGTGCCCAGAAAAAACTACGTTTACCTATGCCTGACATAGAGGCTCTGTACGAACAAAAAAATGAAAGGTAACATGGAGTTGTAAAATGTCTTTCTTAGCATTGAAGATATACCCTACATACACACAGAGCTTCTTTAAATTTAGAAGAATTATTGGTTCCAGATATTTAAGGAAATCTCTGTACAATTATTAGATGATCTTTATGACAATTGAGCAAAGATTTCAGTGGCCTCAGATGACAAAGAATACAGACTTTACAGAATTTATTAAGGAAGTCACTAAATAATTTTAGCAATATTCTTCAGCAAAATCAACAGATAAGCAAATGTTAATAATCTGCTTACATGTGTAATGTATATAGAGAGAGAGATTTAATATGTAGTTCTCTGTATTTTAATACTAAACATACGTGGAGACATATTATATGACATGAAAAAAAGAGCTACAAGTTGAGTGCTATACTCAAGAAAAGACATGAGGTAGCAGTCGAAGATAAAACTATTACAGTAAATATGAATTAGATTATCAAAAGCCTTGGATGTAATGTAAAGATATTTGTGTATGTACTTTAGAAAAATCTGAGATACAGGTAGGTGAATAACTGATTTGGTGAGTGTGCTGGATATCTTCAGTTTGCCCCCTAGACCCATTTTGTGTCTTTCTACTCTCTACTCTTCCCATTGAGGTTGACTTATATAAGCTGTATTAGTGGGCTCTCTTGTTCTATGGTTTATAGTTGGATTTCAATAAATGGTAGCACTGATAGAAGATCGGGGTTGGGATGAAAGATATGTCGTAGTATTTATTTAGATTCCATCTCCAAAAGGAGAGAGGCTAATGGTGAGCAGGCTGCATATTTCCATCAAATTCTCAGTTGAAGGTGCTACCTTCCCTCCCCACATGAAACTAGATTTTGGATTCAGTAACATTCCTCCTCTGCTTATTCTGGCCTATGGAATGTGACGGCACCCTGTAGTTACTACTTTTTGTAGATGTAGCTTTTCTACACTCTCCTCATATCATTGTAAATAATCCTCCAAATTATTCATAAATAACCCAATTTAAGTCTGCATCTATTTCCTGCCTAGATCCAAATAAAAATAGGGAGAACTAAACTGACGTGCACCATTGCATAGTGTCACAATTGACAATAGGTTGAACTTAAGAAAATGTATGTAGGGCAAAGACTACTTTACACTTGCTCAAGCAGTACACAAGACTTGATGAGCAAATTCACCTTTGTATGAAGAAAAATCTGCCCCTTCTTCATGGTAGGTGAAACTCTACCCTGAGATGCACTGCCTGGTGAACTAAACATGAGCTGTTTTTTTAGCCTCCAAACTGATGTTTATGATTTTATGAATGGTAATACCATTCACTATGGAGGAAATAACAGAAAGATGAAAATTGTGTGTGCCAAATTTGTGAAGTTCAGCTCCAAAAGTACTAAATTTAATATATTTCTGTGGCCTCTGAAAGAAGAGAAAGATAAGAATGCTATCAGAAAGCCAAAGGAGAGGACAGCTTCAGAAATGAAAGAACATCTCAATGCTAGAACTGCAGAGATTAGGTAAGAGAGGATTACTGGGCATCCACTTATTTTAGCAATCACTGGTAACTTTATCAAAATTGTTTCTCCTGTCTTCATTGGTTTGAAGAGTGAAAAGGGGTCTTCTCATAAAAAGCAAAAATAAACTTTTGTTTTAAAAACTTAAAGAAATGGAAAAAAAAATATCAGAACTATCATAGAAAAATTTTGATAATTACCCTTTCACACATCATACATAAGTAGAATTACAAAGATCAGTCAGAGATGATTAGGTCCAATATCTTCATGGAGAAACTGGGCACCCTCTCTGTAAAATCAGGGCAGATCTTAAGATCACACATCTGGATCAAGAATTCATATTCCCATAGCAATGACTCATCAATATTATATTTTCAAATCATTGAAATTTAATTTATTTAATTATACTTCTCTTAATTGGGTTTGTTATTTAAGGTATTCATATATATCTTAGTTTGAGCTGACAAAATGATGAATTATAGACAAGATTTAATATTCTATATACATTAAAACAAACACACGAACTAACCAAAGAGTAATGTGTCAGTAGAAATTATATGAATCTCCACTTGCCTTAAGAGCTAAACTTTTGCTTACAATGAGAAGTACATTGTATCAAGTAACGTTACTTTTGAAAATCTTAGGAAATCATTTTACATTAAAAATGGTTGATTTTTCTTACTTTTTAATACTTGTCAATGTCTTTATTTTTTAAAATGTATTTGACATATAACATTTTGTAAAATTAAGATGTACAACATATAGATTTAATACATTTATATACTGAAATATGATTGTCGCTAAAGCGATAATTAGCACCTCTACCATATCACATAATTATCATTTCTTTTTGTGGTGGAAATAACTAAGATGTAGTCTCTTAACAAATTTGAGATTATAATACGATATTATTATCTGTATTAATTATGCTGTAATTGGATCCCCAAGACTTATTTGTCTACTAGTTACAAGTAACATGAAAGTAAAAAAAAATTTCAATCTACTTATATTTCTTAGATGTGAACAAACCAATTAATGGCATGTTCATTGGTCAGACTTGCAATGTGACATATCATGCTGCTTATTTCATGAGAGCCTAAATAACCAGAATCTATAAACAATCTTCATATTTCAGAAAATGTTGCCCTTTAAAAAAAAAATAGATAGCAACAATTGCACTTTGATTATTCTTGTCTCTTGTAAGGATTAAAGTAATTATACTCATGACAAATTCAAGTTCTGGGATTTTTATAGTTTTTCAAGTTATCTAACCTTTTAACCAAGTGAGGTTTCTTAATAGTAATCCAATAAAACAAATTATATCCATAATTTCAATGTGGGATTTTACAAATTTCACTGAATGTAAATATACCAAAACGAAATCTACTTAGATCTATTCTCACTTCACGGCTAGGAATTATTCCTTGCAAAGAGTTTGGTAAAACTTAGTGTAAAATCCCATTATGCTTTCACTACTGAGGAGTTACTTATCCATGCAGAGTGATACAAAACTCTGAAGTTTTATCTTTCACAGAATTGGGGGTAAAAATTTAAATATGGTGCTACAATCATTTAATTTCATTATTTCAAACTCTAAATGGGCAATTATAATTTTGACCAAGTGATTAAAATTTTAGTTTTGTTTCTCCTTAGTGGAAATTTTATTAACTGTCATAATAGACTCCAAATCTATTCCATAAAATAACCCAATATCTTTCTCGACTATTAACTTAAAATTCCAGCTAGACAGAACTGTATTAGGCTACAATTGGATACTGAAAAATAGGTGTTTTTATTCTAGTTTTTTTTAACCTAAATATCAAATGTTTGAACCAGTTGACTAATATTTAAAGTGTGAGAAGAATTGAGTTTTTAGAGTTAAACTATATTTTAGTTATATGTTTTGCATAATGTGCTTTGCCTAACTCATATCATTTTTTAATACATTTGAAAACTGGCTGAGTACATAGCACAATTATGAGTACCTCATTACAAAAGAAAAATGCATTTTTCCATATTTCATGAGCACACTAAACACTATCCTCACAGAACTTTCTTGAAGACATGTTAATTTGCAGCAGGGAAAGATGCTTTGGCAGAAGTGCTGTGGTATGCCACCCAAAGATCCTATATGTCAAGTTCTGAGGTATTTATTTGTCACCTATTCCACTAACACTTATTATTATCTCCTTCTATGTGTCCAGCATTGTGTTAAGCACTGGAAGTGAAAAGTGATCACAACTTGTTCCAAGGCTGGTAAGGGAGAATACTAGGAGATGAACATAAGAAAGAAAGAGTGAGGCCATACTACCAGGGAATTAAATAAGAGGGTGGACCAGTAGTAAAGAAAAAAAAAATCCCACTTTCTATTTCTTCCTCACTTCCACTCCTAGTAAAAGCAGAATCAAAAGGGGAAGAGGAATATAGTGAATAATATTGTGATGAGCTTGCATGGCAACAAGTATTGCATGAGTAGGTGGGATGATCACATTGTGAGGTATAAAAATGCCAAATCACTGTATTGTCCCCTAAAATTAATATAACCAATATACGATTGTATACCAACTATACTTGTATACGTAAATAAAAAAATAAAAAGAAATAAAATAAGACAACTATTAAAAAAAATAAGGGTCATCAAAAACCTTAACAAAACACAGTGTACAGTACGTTATTTTTTTATGAGGGGTATATATAAGAAAGATATATATAAGAGTATATATGAGAATATTTAGGTACATTTTTTTTTTGCATTTGCCTAAAGATACACCAGAAGCATAATTAAACCCTAGAATTATAAAAATGGTCATCTTACTAGTAAAGGGAGACAAGATAGGAACAGGTCTTCTCTGTATAAGCATTTTTTAATGTGATTTTTGACTTTCGAGTCATGTAATTAATTATTTCAAAAAAAAAGCTAGCAATTTGTAATAACACATATACAAAGGAAAGCATGTTGGAATCTTGATGAAATGCAAGTGTGCAAGTGTTACTTAGAAATAAAATCTATTATTTATATTGTAATATACTTTAATATATACTCCATAGCTGTTCACCTCTAGGTGATAATGTCTGGGATGTGACCATATATTCCGGGCAACCTCTGTGCAAACCACACAATAATGTTTCGCTTGTGATATTCAGTAAGTTTAAAATGTTGTTTTTATTAACTCCTTTTTTTTTTTTTAGGTGAAGAAACTGAGTAGAAAAGAATGTATGAGTCCTCAAAAGCTCACTCTTGGTTGCCTGAGTTGCTGGAAACTTGGGTTGCCATTATACAAATAGAATGAACTGATCCAAGAAAAATATTCCGACAGAAACAATCACTTTCTTCCCCTGAAGAACATCCCCTGGGACACTAGTGCTTCTCCTAGGCAATGCCTATAAACAGCTGGTTCCCAATTTCTGACTTCCAGGAATCTAAATCTGAACAGTCTCTCACAGATAAGATTGATTTTTTTTATACTCTTCATTCTCATCCCCCTCAAAGGAAAATGAAACTCATGGGGACAAAGAATTCCTTTTTTGAAATATAGATCCAAATTTGGAAATCAAACAAAATGCCCTAGCCCCCACCTTTATATCAGATAATAGGATGATGAGGAACATGTGCCTTTTTTTGTTTCCTTACTTACTCAGGCTTTCTACCTAACCTTTTAACTCATGCTGTGTGATGTCACAGACTTTGATTCCAATCTGGAAATGTGGCAGTTAGGAAACCAGATGGGATCTACCTCACCTGATACTCACAACTAAATTTGTAGCAAACTTTTTCAATACCCATGTCAAACACCGATCTCTACTGGGTTTACCAGCACTGACCACACTGGGTCCCTAAACAAATGGAGTCTCTGTGCCCGAAACAGCGGGAAATGTTGGATGGGTTCTGCAGAGTACATGCTTACAGTCCATGTGTACTTTTAGGCCTCTCTACCTTTCAAAATAGCATAATAGCAATACTTATCTTACTAATACTTCAGTTATTGTTATAAAACTGTTGTAGTGGAGTCATTGAAGGACATGATAGCAGTGATATGGCCACTTTAAATCCATGAATGCTATGAGGATACCTTACAAATACTAGATTCTATGCTAAATCCTTTACAAATGTTATTTATAATCTTCATTAATATTGCAAGATAACATTATTGCATTGACCCTTTTTACAGATGAGGAAAACAAATCTCTCCCATCTAACAATGCTTTTACTAAACAACACATTAGTTACCACTTGGATAGAACCAGAAATCATTTACGGTGTTTCAGGTTTCAAAGCCTATGTTTTTTGGTTTTTTGTTTTTTTTTTCCTATAATCTCTGGCTATTATACATTTAGAAGAGGAATAAATTTTTTAAAATGTTTTTAAACAGTAAATTTAGAATCAGTCATAGGGCAGAGCAGCCGTGGCAACTACTGAGTATCGTTTGCAAATCAGCTAAACAAAAACTGATTCCATAAAAACAGAGCTTTAATCTCATAAATTCTGAATCTCGGTTGGGAAGCTGATAATCTCCAAAAGGCTCACAGAAGCTACATGCTGAGAATGCCGCATTTAATGAAGATTCTGATCAGTTTAATATGAGCCCCAGAGGAAGTCAAACCGCATGGTGCAGGTTCTAGAAAAACAATAATAATCATTTGAGTTATAAATACAATGTTTTATTTCAGAAAGAGACAGGGAGATATGAAAAATGTCTTCAATATGTTAAAGTGGTATAGTGGGGAAGGGAGGGGGATGTTCTATGTTATTCCAGAGCAGCATTTGCTAATCCTGGCTCAGTACTAAACTCATCTGAGATGCACTTAAAAAACTTGCACACCTGGGCCAATCCTAGAAATACTGATTTAAATGGTTTTGGATAGGATTTGGGCTTTTGAAAAGTATTCTACCTTGAAACCAGGGTTGAAGGCCAATGTCCTAGTAAGAAAAGAGAGGATCAACAAATAATAGCAGGGGTAAAGCAGATTTCACCGATCCCAAGATTGACATTAAATTTAACAGTGATGTTGAGCATCTAAGAAAGCATAAGGATAATTAAGTGAATATGGCATTGTCCTTCACAATCCTTGGCCACAAAGAACTTATATACTAGGAAGAAAATGTATTTACATGGAACTTGGATATACTGCATACTATAATAAGAATTGTGCTAATTTGTTTAATTGACTTCATAAAATTTAACAAATGAAGAAGAAACCCTAAGGATGTAAGATGAATTCTAAAGACCATAGGAGAGTTAAGCTGGAGTAAGGATTTTAGTACAAAGCTTAAAATATAGAAAACTGAAATAATTCAATCGACACAGCAATGAAAAATAAGTGAAAATATTTTTTTAAATGAAGGTCATTTTGTCAGATATGTAAAAGAGATTTTTATACTGGGTAGGAAATCAGACTGGATATTAGTATCAGTCAGAGTTCTCCAGAGGAAATCAAACCAGTAAGGAGGAGAATCTATTGATAGTGATAAGTGATAGATTGATGATGATGATAGATGATAGATGATAGATAGATAGATAGATAGATAGATGATACAGATAGATGATAAGAAAATAGATTGATAGGCATAGACAGGCAGATCCATAGATAGATTGGCTGGGTGGATGAATACATGGATAAACGCACAGATCGATGGATGGATGGACAAAAAGATTTATTTTAAGGAATTGGCTTATACAGTTGTTGAAGCGAGCAAGTCTGAAATCTATTGGACAGGCCAGTAGTCTGGAAAGTCTCAGGCAAAGGCAGAGCTGGCGTTGTAGTCTTAAAACAGAATTTATTCTTCTTCAGGTAAACCAGTTTTGTTTGCCCTTAAGTCCTTTCAACTAGGTGAATGAGACTCAGCCACATTATGAAGGATAATTTCCTTTACTTAAAGTTGACTACATGTAGATATTGACCACATTGATGAAAGACCTTCTTAGTAACACTTGATTCACATTTGATGAGATAACTGGGCATTATAGCCTAGCCAAGTTATACGCATAAAGCTAACCATCACAGCAACCTATAATTGCTCTTCCAACTCTAGAATTTTATTATTCCAATTAGAAAAACAAACAGAAAAAAAAAAACTGTTCTTCTCACTGGTAAGCCATCTTTACAGAAATAGTATTTGTAGCTGCTATGCCCACTGCTCACTATTATGTTCTAAATGATTGTCATCCTTCCTCATTATTGCTACACATCTCATTTAAGCAATCTCATTATAATGAGATAGAAAATTATCAAGAGGGTTGTCCAAACATTGTCTTATCCATTACTTTTTATCTTCCCTTGGCATTGTCAGTGTTGATATATGAAAGAAATTATAGCCAGTTTTGAAAACGAAATGCCAATGTATGTTTAAAATCAAATTACTAATTATCCCCAAATAGGACTCTGGTAAAAATAGGTTTTAATAGATTTACACTTGAAATCTAAGCAGAGCGTCCTACCTCTTTATAAACCCTACACTCCAAATTGAATCTTGGATTCTTATGACCTTTTGGTTGTCTGTGCAGAATAAGAAATTGAGGCACAGACCCACAATTGAGACCTGAGTGCATAATGATAACTATTAGAGACTAAAGCAGGTATGAGGAAAAGAGAAAGAGTGAATTGGGTCTGAGTTTACGATATTTTTTCTCAAACAGATACAACCAAAAAGTATAGCCCAGGAAGGCATTGAATTTCTGCTCATTCATATTAATAGTTTTCTTCATAACATAGAGGAGATGCTAAATAAGAGGTGAAAAAAAGGCTACTCTGGCAATAAATAAACATATAAGGTGGGATGTCCTCACCTATCATTGAAATAGAAAAAAAAAAAAGAAGAAGAAGAAGAAGAAAAACAACAACAAAAGTCTAAAATAACAAGAAAAATACGGCTATATTGCCAGGTGTGTATTTGGATTTGGCTTTGGTTATATTTATAAGGCAGTCTTTCATATAGCTTTTTAGTTCAGTAGAAGAATCTATTAATAGATGGTAGATTAGGTAGGAGATAGATAGATAGATAGATAGATAGATAGATAGATAGATAGATAGATAGATGATAGATAGATAGATAGATAGATAGATAGATAGATAGATAGATAGAAGATAAATAATAGGCAAGTAGATTGATAGGCATAGACATTTTAACAGCTGGGTTAGGACATGGTGAGCGCGTTAAATATCAAACAAACTTACTAGGTTACAGTAAATAATAGACTATATTTTCATTCATTCTACAGTGAACACTATTTTAATATTTGCACTGCTTTTTTATTACACTGAAATCATAAAAATCCAAAAAAATGACACCATTCATGTAAACATATCTGGTTTGGGATAGAAATGGTGCAAATGTAAAATGCAGAAGAGAGAAGAAAAAGAAGCAATTTGTAATAGAGTGAGCACAGGTCTGGGACATGGGGCCTGTATTCTAACCTCAATTCTGCCACTAACCAGCTAGGGAGCACTAGATAAATTACTAAGCATCTGGAATCTTTAATTTGTTCTATAGAAGTTGAGAAAATGAATGATATCTCTAAGACCCTTCTATTTCTAAAATATGATGAATGTGTGATCTCTAAATAGGTAAATGACCAGATAGAAAGTAGTCTGTCTACAACTTATGAACACAAACCTCCCCTTAAAAGTTATTCGAGTCCCCATGGTCTTTACAACAAAGTCTGTAATATTCTCTCTACAGTCTAGCACTCTTATATCTTTTGAGTTTATTCTCCATTCCACTAAATTCTACCCATGTTGAACTTCTCACACATTCTCTTATATTCAGATTCCTCTGTCTAGATTCACCCTCAACAAACATTAAATCAAGCAATTTTTTTTTTGAATGGAACAACTACAGTGGTAAAAAGAAAGGATCTGATTTATAGTTCTAATTTTTGTTCAAAATTATTTTGTCTCATATGCAAATCCTTGAATTGTCCTCTAGGGAAGAAAAGTTCAAAGTATGAAAGAATGCCTGTTTTCCCAAGCAATACACAGAGTGCAGACTTCCTGAATCTAGTCTACAAGATATGAATCATGAAGAACCTTAGGAAAAACAATTATCCATAAGATATAAAACATATAGAATTATCCATAAGATATAAAACATTTTAGAATTGTTGTCTGTGACATAACAGAGGTGAAATATCCTGTTAAAGGAATTATTTTCTCTGTATTCAGGGATTGTGGAAGCTTCAGAAAGAGTAACACAGGGACTGGGAGTAAATACAGAGAGAGCTGAATAATGAGGAAAGACACCAGACATGGGACACTTGAAATATGGTCTAATCATCAACTAAAAACCAAGAAATTTCCCTAGCCTTAGGGATTGAGAAAAATAACCAAAGTTCCATTTTAGTAATCACGAAAAAGTAGAGAAATATTCTTTATAAACTTTGAAGAGTATGAGACATAAACTTCTGTTATCAAATGAGGATTTCAATTTCACCATTTCTTAATGATGATATCTACTACTTAAATCTCTCTATTTTCTCTTTCCTGGGATGGAGCATGACCTAAATGAACTGAAATTTATGTTTAAAAAGTTTTTAAAAAGATAGCACTTATCAAATACCACTATGTGTTAGGCTATACTAAACACTATACACACAGACACACACGTATGTATACATGTATTTCAATACTTAAATCTGTGAGGTAGCTATTATCCTAATTTTATAGATGAGAGGACTGAGACATAGAGAGGTTAACTAATTTACCACACGATTAACAAAAGGAAAGCCAGGGTATAAACTCAGATACATCTTATGCAAAATCTGTGCTCTTAACCAGTATGCAAATTTACATTACACCCGGAATAACTCTAACTGTATTATTCAGGGCAGACTTACTGCTCTAACATCCAAAATTTTAGTGGCTTTAAAAATTGATTTATTCCAGGGACACAAAGATGGTTTAACTTATGCAAATTGATTAATGTGATACACTACTAAACAAAATAAAGGATAAAAATCATATGATCATATCAATAGAGCATCCATTTATGATTAAAAAACTTAATAAAATGGGTATCGGAAGAAAGTACCTCAACATAATACAGGCCATATACGACAAACCTCACCTAATATCATACTTAATGGTGAAAAACTAAAAAATCCTCCCTCTAAGATAGGAACTAGACAAGGCTGTCCGCTATCATCACTATTATTCAGTATAGTGTTAGAAGTCCTAGCAAGAGCAATCAAGTGAAAAAACGAAATTAAAAGGCATCCAAATTGGGAATGAAGAAGTCAAATTGTCACTTTTTTGTATATGACATTATTCTCTATATGGAAAACCCTAGAGACTCCACTAAAAAAACTATATCAGAAATGATAAACAAATACAGTAAAGTTTTAGGATAAAAAAATCAATGTACAAAAGTCCATAGTATCGTTATACACTAACAAAGAATTTTCAGAAAAAGAAATGAAGAAAAAAATTCCTTTTGCTATTGCAACAAAAAGAATAAAATACCTAGAAATAAACCTAGTGAAACAAGTGAAGGACCTATACGCTGAAAACTATAAGACATTATTAAAAGAAATTGAAGAAAACACAAAGAAATAGAAAGATATTTCCTGTTCGTGGATTGGAAGAATTAATATCGTTAAAATAATCTTATTATCCAAAGCAATATAAAGATTTAATGCAATCCTCATCAAAATACCAATAGATTTTTTTAAAGAAATAGAAGAAAATATGATCAGATTTGTGTGGAAGCCCAAAAGACACTGTATAGTCAAAGCAATCCTGAGAAAAAAAGTACAAGTCTGGAGGTATCATTCTACCTGACTTCAAATTATACTACAAAGTGTCAATATTCAAAATAGTATGATATTGGCAGAAAAACAGACACACAGACCAATAGAAAAGATTTGAGAGTCCAGAAATAAACCCCCTTATGTATGGACAAGTAATTTTCAACAAAGAAGCCAAAAACATACAATGGAGAAAAGAAAGCCTCTTTAATAAATGGTGCTGGGAAAATTGGAAAGCCACATGCTAAAGAATTAGACTAGACTGCTATGCGTCACCATACAATAAAATTAACTCAAAATGGATCAAAGACCTGAATATAAGATCCAAAACAATAAATCGCATAGAAGAAAACATAAGTACTAAGTCATGGACCATGGATATAGAAAATATTTTATGAATTTGACCTCAAAGGCAAAGGAAGTAAAAGTAAAAATAAATAAATGGGACTATATAAAACTAAAAAGCTTCTGCACAGCAAAAGAAACCATGAATGAGACAAAGAGACGACCATTTGAGAGGAAGAAGATATTTGTAAACAATGCCTCTGATAAGTGCCTAATATCCAAAATATACAAAGAACACATAGCTCTCAACAATAAAAAAAAAAAAAAATTAAAAATGGGCAGAGGACCTAAACAGACACTTCTTCCAATAAGACATACAAATGGCCAACAGACATATGAAAAGATGTTCAACTTCACTAGCTACTAGGGAAATGCAAATCAGAAACACAATGACATCCCATCTTACACCAGTTAAAATGGCTATCATCAACAGGACAAGTAATACGTATTGGAAAGGTAGTGGAGAAAATGGAACCTTCATACACTGCTCATGAAAATATAAATTGGTACAGCCACTATGGAAAACAGTATGGAGGTTCCTCGGAAAATTAAGAATAGAATTACCATATGGACCAGCAATTCCTCTTCTGAGTATTTAACCCCAAAACTTGAAAACATTTATCTCCAAAGATACATATACCCCGAGGTTCATTGCATCATTATTTACGATGGGCAAGACATGGAAACAACCCAAGTAACCTATGATAGAAGACTGGGTAAAGAAGATGCGATTGATATATATATATATATATATAGACCATTATATATATATATATTTATATATATATATATATATAATGGTCTATATTACTCAGCCATAAGAAAAAATGAAATATTGCTGTTTTCGACAACATGGATAGATCTTGAGATAATCATGCTAAGCGAAATAAATCAGACAGAAAAAATTGAGAACTAAATGATTTTACACAAATGTGGGATATAAAACTTAAAGTAAAAAACATGACAAACAGAAAATCATGGGCATGGACAATGGATTGGTGGTTAACAGAGGGAAGTGGGAAGGGGATGTAGGTAGGGGTAAGGGAATTAAATATATGGTGAAAGAAGGAAATTTAACTTTGGGTGGTAAACACATAATGCAATATATATATGACATATTATTGACTTGTACACTTGAAACGTGTATGATTTTATTAACCAATGTCACCCCAACAATTTTAAAAAGAAAATAAATAAAAGCTTTTGACACTCATCAGTGTTTTATTAAAACAGCAAAAAAGGTAGAAATATTGTTTTATGTGAATTTAAAAATAGTTCTATTTAATCAGTCTGTTTTGTTAGACATTATGTTGCTTCTCATATTTTATCATGATAAATAAAAATTTGATAAGCTATATTTAACTGCATTTTTGTTCACGTAGTTTTAGTTACCTTTTGAATACGTTTCTAAAAGAACTGCTGTTAAATGTATTCTATTTGTTGTTGATGTTGACTCTTTTTTTTCTTTCCTCTTTTAATCATTTTTATTTTTCAATTACAGTTGACATACAATATTACTTTAGCTTCAGGTGTATGACAAAGTGATTAGACATTTATATAACTTACGAAGTGATCATCACAATAAATCCAGTACCCATCAGATCCCATACATAGTTATTTTAATATTATTGACTATTCCTTCTACTATACTTTACATCATGACTTTCTGTAACAACCAAGTAGTACTTCTTTTTTGTTTTTGAGCAATATTTTTTTATTATTTTTTTAAGTTTATTGGGGTAACATTGGTTAATACGATTATATAATTTTTAGGTGTACATTATAATTTGATATCTATGTATTCTGTTGTGTGATTACAACCCTAAGTCCAGTTTTCTTCAGCTACCATATATTGGATCCCTTTTACCCACTTCACCCTCTCCCAACACCTCCTTTACCCCTTCTACCTCTTCCCTCTTCCCCCAACCCCTACTCGTTGGTAACCACAAGTCCATTTTCCATGTCCCTGAGTCTCTGTCCTGTTCATTTGTTGCTTTTAGGTTTATATTCCACATATAAGTGATATCACGTGATATTCAACTTTTTCTGTCTGGCTTATTTTGCTTAACATGGTTATCTCGAGGTCCATCCATGTAGTCGCAAATGGCTATATTTCATCTCTTCTTATGGTTGAGTAATATCCCATTGTATATATGTACCACTGCTTCTTTAGCCAAACATCTGTCATAGGACACTTCAGTTGCTTCCATGTCCTGGCCACTGTGAATATTGCTGCTATGAACATCGATGTGCAAATATCTTCTTGGATATGGGTTTTCAAGACTTTGAGGAAATACCCAGTAGAAGGATTGCTAGATCATGTGGTAGATCAATTCTTAGTTTTTTGAGGAACCTCCATACTGTTTTCCATAGTGGCTGTACCAATTTGCAGTCCCACCAGCAGTATATGAGGGTTCCTTTTACTCCGTATCCTCTCCAACATTTGTTATTACTTGTTCTGTTGATTATACCTATTCTAACAGTTGTGAGATAGTATCTCATTGTGGTTTTGATTTGCATTTCCCTAATAGCTAGTGATGCTGAGCATCTTTTCATATTTTTGTTAGCCATTTATATGTCCTCTAGGGAGAAGTGTCTGTTCAGATCCTCTGCCCATTTTTTGATTGGATCATTTGTTTGTATGTCATTTTCACTGAGTTGTATGAATCCTTTATATATTTTAGATATTAGGCCTCTTTTTGGAGGTGTTGCTTGCAAATATATTTTCCCCTTGAGATGGTTGTCTCTTTACCTTGGTTGATGATTTCTTTTGCTGAGCAGAAGCTTTTTAGTGTGATGTAATCCCATTCATTTATTTTAGCTTTTACTTCTCTTGACTTTGAGGTCAAATTCATAAAATCCTCTTCAAGTCCAAGGCCCTTGAGTTTAGTGCCTATGTTTTCTTCTATGCATTTTATTGTTTCAGGTCTTATATTCAGGTCCTTAATCCATTTTGAGTTAATTTTGGTGTGTGGTGATAGACAAAAGTCTAGTTTCATTTTTTTGCAGATGGCCTTCCAATTTTCCCAGCACTATTTATTGAAGAGGCTTTTCTTTCTCCATTGTATGTTTTGGGCTTTTTTGTCAAAAATTACTTGCCCATATAAATATGGGTTTACTTCTGGACTCTTGATTCTGTTCCACTGGTCCATGTGTCTGTTGTGCTGCCAATACCATACCATTTTGATTACCGTTGCTTTGTAGTATAATTTGAAGTCAGGCAGGGTGATACTTCCAGACTCATTCTTTTTTCTCAGGATGGTTTTGGCAATTCAGGGTCTTCTGTGCTTCCATACAAATCTAATGATTTTTTTGTTCTATTTCTTTAAAAAATACTGATGGGATTTTGATGGGGATTGCATTAAATTTGTATAATGCTTTAGGTAATATGGTCATTTTAACTATGTTGAATCTTCCAATATGAGAACACAGAACATCTTTCCATTTCTTTGTATCATCTTCAATTTCTTTTAATAGGGCCGCGTAGTTTTCATTATATATGTCTTTCACATGTTTCGTTAAATTTATTCCTAGGTATTTTATTCTTTTTGTTGCAATTACAAAAGGAATTGTTTTTTCTACTTTTTCTGACACTTCATTATTAGAGTATAGGAACATTATAAATGTTTGAATGTTGATTTTTATTCAGATAAATTACTGTATTTGCATATTGTTTCTAGTAGTGTTCTTTTGAAGACTTTAATGTTTTCTATATAGAGAATCATGTTATTCGCAAATAGTGACAGTTCGACTTCTTCGTTTCCTATTCGGATGCCTTTTATATCTTTCTCTTGTCTGATTGCCTTCGCGAGGACCTCCAATGTTATATTGAATAACAGTGGCGATAGTGGACAGCCTTGCCTTGTTCCCGATCTTAGAGGGAAGGTTTTTAGCTTTCACCATTAAGTATAATGTTGGCCGAGAGTTTGTCATAGATAGGCTTTATAATGCTAAGGTACTTTCCTTCTATACCGATTTTGTTGAGCATTTTGATCGTAAATGGATGCTGTATCTTGTGGAAGGCTTTTTCTGCATCTATTGATATGATCATATGATTCTTATTTTTTAATTTGTTTACGTGGTGTATCACATTCATTGATTTGTGTATATTGAGCCATTCCTGTGCCTCTGGGATGAAGCCCACTTGATGGTGGTGTATAATCTTTTTAATATCTTGCTGTAATCTGTTTACTTGTATCTTATTTAGGATTTTTGCATCTGTGTTCATGAGAGATACTGGTCTGTAGTTTTCTTTTTTGTGTTATCCTTTGTGATATCAGAGTAATATTGGCCTCATAAAAAGTGTTGGGAAGTATTGACTCCTCTTTGATTTTTTGGAAGAGTTTGAGGAGAATAAGTATTAAATCTTCTATGAATGTTTGGTAGAATTCACTGGTGAAGCCATCTTGTCCTGGACTTTTACTTTTTGGTAGGTTTTTAATGATTGTTTCAATTTCTATATGCTGTTCTGTCTAGTTAGATTTTCCAGTTCTTCTTGATTCAGTCTAGGAAGGTTGTATTTTTCTAAGTACTGGTCCATTTCTTCTAGGTTATTATATTTGGTGTTATATACTTTTTCTTAGTATTCTTGTATGATCCTTTGTATTTCTGCAATATCAGTCGTAATTTCCCCTCTTTCATCCCTGATTTTGTTTATTTGTGTCCTTTCCTTTTTTCCTTTAGTGAGTCTAGCCAGGAGTTTGTCAAATTTATTAACCTTCTCAAAGAACTAGCTCTTTGTTGCATTTATTTTTTCTATTGTTTTTTTGTTTATTTGTTTGTTTTCAATTTCATTTATTTATGCTCTAATTTCGATGATTTCTTTTTTCTGCTGCCTTTAGGCTTCTTTTATTCTTTTTCTAGCTTTTTAAGATGAAACGTTAGGTTGTTTATTTGGGCTCCTTTTTGTTTTTGGAGATAGGCCTGTAATGATACGAACTTTGCTCTTATGACTGATTTTGTCATGTCCCAAAAGTTTTGATATGTTGTACTATCATTATCATTCATTTCTCCGTATCTCTTGATTTCTCGTTTTATTTCTTCTCTGACCCAGTTATTCTTCAGTAGCATGTTGTTTAATTTCCATATATTTGTGGTTATTCCTGTTTTCTGTCTGCAGTTGATCTCTAGTTTCAAAGTATTATGATCAGAGAATATGATTGGTATGATTTCAACCCTCTTATATTTTTTGAGGCTATCTCTGTGTCCAAGTATGTCATAGATTCTTGAGAATGTTCCATGTGCACTAGAGAAGAATGTATAAGCAGCTGTTTTGAGATGGAAGGCTCTATAAATGTGAATTATGTCCAGTTGGTCTAATGTGTCATATAAGGATGTTATTTCCTTATTGATTTTCTGTTTGGATGATCTGTCTATATCCGACAGTGAGATATTTAGGTCCCCTACTATGATAGTGTTTTGGTCTGTGTCTCCCATTAGTTCTGTTAGTAATTGCTTTACATATTTTGGGGCCCCCTGATTGGGAGCATAGATATTAATAAGTGTTATGTCTTCTTGGTGCATGATTCCCTTTATCATTATAAAGTGTCCCTTAGTCTCTTTCTTTACCTTTTTTTATTTTGAAGTCTATTTCGTCTGATATTAGTACCACTTCTCCTGCTTTTCTATGAATGCCATTTTCTTGAAATATTATTTTCCACCCTTTCACTTTGAGACTATATTTGTCTTTGGATCTGAGATGTGTCTCCTGAAGGCAGCACATGGCTGGGTTTTGTTTTTTGATCCATTCTGCAACTCTGTGCCTTCTTATTGGTGAGTTCTGTCCATTTATATTTAGGGTGATTATTGAAATATGAGATCTTCTTATAGTCGTTTTGTCTTTTGCTTTCTGGTAGCTCGGCGTTTCCATTGCTTCCTTGTCCTTGTGTTTGGGGTTTTGTTTTGTTTTGTTTTAAATTTTGGTTGGCTTTTGTGGGTTTGTCTCTGGTTCTTCTTGTTTTATGTTATATACTTCAGTTCTGAATCTGGTGTGTGGTTACCATTACGAATATGTAAAGGATAGTTATATATATACAGTCATGCATTTTCTTCTACGCGTGCCTTATCTCCTTTCCCCTTAGTGAATTTGGATCTTTGAATCCTCCCCTTTTCAGTCATTGTTATCTTAATTTGTTTCTATGTATGCTGAATGTTTATTACTATTTTGTTACAACAATTCTCTTATTATTTAAAGTTATAATGCCCTATTATTGGTAAGATTTGCACTCCTCTGCTTCTATTTGCCTGATAGTCACTTTACTCCTAATTATGTTTTTTTGTTGTTGTTATTTGTTTTAGATGAGCTGACACCTTTCAATACTTCCTGTAGTGCAGGCCTCGTAGTGGAGAATTCCCTCAATTTTTGTATGTCTGGAAAGGTCTTGATTTCTCCTCCATATCTAAAGGAGAGCTTAATTGGATACATTATTCTTGGCTGGTAGTTCCTTTCATTTAATAGTTTGAATATTTGATTCCACTCTTTTCTGGCTTGTAAGGTTTGTGCCAAGAAAATCTAATGGGTTTTCCTTTATAGATTACTGTCTTCTTTCCCTGGCTGCCCTGAGAATTCCTGAAATTGTTGATATGATTCATTTCAGATCTCACTGAGTTTTTTCACAAGTACCATCCTGAATTCTCTGTCATTTAAGTCACATATTTCTATGTCTGTAAGCTTATTTTCTGGAGATTTTTCTCTTTCTTTCTGAGATGCCTTGTCACCTTGGTTGTTCATGGTGTTTAGTGGACTATTTCTCTGCCTACGCATTAATGGAAGTGTATTCTGTTGTTTTTCCAGAAAGAAGATTTATTATATAAATGTCTCTCTTTAGCCTGCTACAAAGAAGGCCGCTTTTCTTTTTGTTTCCAGTAGGTGGCATCTAAGCCTCTTGGATCTCAGCTTTATATAAAGCCTAAGTGTCTTTTTTATTTTCTTGTAGATATTCAATCACACTTGCTACTCTCACTTTCAGTCTCTCTTAGTATTAGAAACAGTTTCAGTAGCGTTTGCTCAGATTCCCCTGGGGATCCACGGTGATTGGCCTCAGAGGTATGGGTGGAGGGGTCCTCTGGGTTGGGAGTTGTGGTTGCGGCTCAGCTTTGGTTTCGCAACTGGGGCCAGTAAAAATCAATGTTGTTTCTCTGTGGTCCCGTCCTGCTTCTCTGCTTTCTGCCCTGATGACTGGGCCCTGGTGCTGGCTGCTAGAAGTTCTGTTACTTCCAGGCAGGCTGATATGGGAAGTCGTCTCACCTTCACTCCTCTCTCCCCTCCTGCAAGGAGCTCCAGAGTCAGCTTTTATTTCTCTGAGTCCACCGCCCAACACCTGAGATTTTGACCTATGGTAGCTCTTATGTGCAGATCCCATGCTCAGATGTGCTGTTGTTTTTGGTTGAGTTTTAGATGTTCAACTTACTGTTGTTTCAAGGGGAGAGATCTGAGGATGTCTCTCACTCCACCATGTTTCCCACTTCTCCTCCCAAGTTGTACTTCTTAATTCTTTCTTTTTTTTTTCACCTATCAACCGATACTGTTTCGTCTGGCAACCATCAAAATGTTCTCTGTATCTATGAGTTTGTTTCTGTTTTTTTTTTTTTTAATTTTGTTCTTCATATTCCACATGTAAGTTAAATTATATGGCATTTGCCTTTCTCTGTCTGACTTACTCTTTCAGCACAATATCCTCTGAATTCATCCATGTTGTTATAGATGGCAAGATTTCATTCTTTTTTATAGCTGAATAATGTTCTGATGTACACATATGTGCCACCTCTTCTTTAACCATTCTTCCATTGATAGACACTCAGGTTGCCTCCATATCTGGCTATTGGAAGTAAAGCTGCAGTGAACATATAGATGTATAAGTATTTTCAAAATAGTGCTTTGGGTATCTTTGGATGAATATCCAGAAATGGGATTGCTGGGTCCTTCTTTTTCTCTTGTTATATAGCCTTTGTTTTAAAGTTGATTTTGTTCGGTGTAAGTATTGCTACCCCAGTTTTTTTGTTGTTTCTTTTCCATTCCCTTTTCATGAAACATCTTTTTCCATCCCTTTACTTTTAGTCTGTGTGTGTTTTTCAATCTGAAGTGAGTCTTTTGTAGGCAGTATGTGCTGGGGTCTTGTTTTCTTATCAATACAGCCACTCTATGTCTTTTTTTTTTTTTTTTTTTTTAGTGGTTACGCAGACTGACACACAAGGGGAATTGGGTGAGTAACCATTCTCCAGCACTCACACACACTTCTAGATTTGGTTTCTTACATAAACTCTATTATGTGAAAATGCAACACAAGAAAAGACATCACCAATTTATCCTTCTAGTACACAAGAAAGCAAGGCCAAAAGCCACAGAGTTTGAAAGAAAAGGCTGCACTGTTTCGAGATGTCCTATGTCTTTTGATTAGAGCATTTGATCCATTTACAGGTAAAATAATTGTTAATAGATAGACAGTTATTGCCATTTTATTATTTACTTTTTTTATCTTTTTCTTATTAAAGAAATCACTTTAATATATATATGTATGTATGTATGTATGTATATATAAAGTAATTGTTAATAGATAGATAGTTATTGCCATTTTATTATTTACTTTTTTTATCTTTTATTAAAGAAATCACTTTAACATATATATGTATGTATATGTGTGTGTGTGTGTGTGTGTGTGTGTGTGTATAAAATGCTGGTTGGTGGTTATGAACTCATTTAGATTCTTGTCTGGAAAGTTCTTTATCTGGCCTTCGATTCTAAATGACAGTTTTGCTGGCTAGAGTAATCTTCATTGTAGGTCCTTAATTTTCATTACATTGAAAGTTTCCTGCCAATCTCTTCAGGTCACAAAGTTTCTGTTGAGAAATAAACTAACAGTCTTATGAGAGCTCCCTTGTAGGGAACTAATTGCTTTTCTTTTGCTGGTTTTAAGATTATCTCTTTGTCTTTAACCTTTGTCATTTTAATTATAATGTGTCTTCAGATGGGCCTCTTTAGGTTCTTCTTGTTTGGGACTCTGTACTTCTTGAGTTTGTATGTATATTTCCTTCACCAGGTTAGGGAAGTTTTCCATTATTATTTTTTCAAATAGATTTCAATTCTTTTAACTCTCTCTTCTCCTTCTGATACCCCTATGATATGAATGTCGTTATGCTTGATATTGTCCCAAAAGCCCCTTAAACTATCCTCATTTTTTAGATTTTTTTTTTTCTGTTCTAATTGGGTGTTTTCTGCTACCTTGTCTTCTAAGTTTCTGATTTGATCCTCTTCTTCATCTCATCTACTGTTGATTCCCTTTAATGTATCCTTTATTTTGGTTATTGTAGTTTTCTTTTCTGACTTTTTTTTAATGTTTTTTTTTTAATCTTCATTTTTATGTTTCCTATCTCTTTGTTAAAGCCTACGCTGAGATCATTAAACATCCTTATACCAGCGTTTTAAGCTCTGCATCTAGTAGATTGCTTATCTCCATTTTGTTCAGTTCTTTTTCTGGAGCTTTGTTCTGTGTTATTTATTTATTTATTTTTTAAATCTGGAACATGTTTCTTTGTCTCCCCACTTTGGCTGCCTCCCTTTGTCTATTTCTATGTATTAGGTAGGGTTGCTTTGTCTCTTGGTCTTAGTAAAATGGCCTTATGTAATAGGTGTCCTGTTGGGCTCAGTGACGCAGTTTCCCTGGTCACTGGAGCTGATTCTTCAGATGTTTCTCTTGTATAGGTTGTGTGCTCTCCTGTTGTAGTTGAGCTGTACTTGTTGTTTGCATGTCAATGGGAGGGATTGACCCTCAAGCTGATTGGTTGTGAGGACTGGCTGGTGACTATAGTGGAGGAGCTGTTGTGCAAGGGCTGACCCTACAAAGCAGGATTCACTTTATCAGGGTTCTGCCCCGTCTTTGCTTTGGGTGTGTTATTGGTGGAGGTGGTTGGGTGGTGCTCTGGTGTGGTCTGAAGCTGACCACTGAGTTTTTAGTTTCTGGGTCTCTTGGGAGGAGCTCTGTTGCAGGCCAATGTCAGCTGCAACCTATGCCCTGCCTAGACCACGTGGTATAAGTGATCTGCATGTTGTTGCCAATTGTGTTAGGCTTGGAGGTGCCTGGGAAAGGCTAAGCTGTAAACTGAGGCCAACTGCTGCTAGTGCTGAACTTGGGGCTGCTTAGCAAGAGGTATGGGGCACGCTGACTTTTGATAGACTTTAGGAAAGTTCTCAGCATGAGCCAGACAGGCCATTTGTATGGAAAAACCACTGCAAATGGCTTGGGTGGGCCTTCAAGTTGGGGTGTGGGTATTGTCTGAGGGAATCACCAGGTTGTGATGAATAGTGTTAGCCAGGTTGATGGAGACTTAGATATGGTGCCTTCTTGCATTTGCAGGCTGAGTGGGAGAAAGGCTCAACAAAAGAAAGGGCTCTGCCAGCACTACTGTCTTGGAGAAATTTTCTGCTCCGGCTCTTACCCTGAAGCCAGATAATTCAGTTCTTCTCTGTGTGTGCTTGGTACTTTTTGAACCTCTACCCCAGTACTGGAGCTCAGAGTGAGTGAGTCCATCAGTAGGTAAGTGTATGTGAGCCCTTTAAGAGGAATGCCTGGGACTCCAGCCACCTTCCATCTTACTCAGCAACAATCTCTGCTCGTTTGCACAGCCAGAAGTTGTGGGAACTTCTCTTTCCATCACTGGACCCCTAACCAGGGAACCCCAGTGTGGGGCTGGGACTCCTCACTCCTCAGGAGTGACCTCTACTGCAGAGATATCCCTCCCAATTTTCAACAACCACAAGCAGGTACAAGACCAGCCTGTTCTACATCTTTGTTCCTCCTACCAGTCTCAACATGGCTTCTTATGTATATCCTAAGTTATAAGACCTATTCAGCTAGATTTCCCAAGGTTCTCAATGATGGTTGTCTGTAGTTTAGTTGTAATTTTGTTGTAGTCATGAGAGGAGGAAGGTACAATGTTTATTTACTCTGCCATCTTGACCAGAAGCTGAAACATTATTTGTCATTCAAATCACAGTCCAACATTCAGTGTGTGTATGTGTGTGTGTGTGCTGTGTGTGTGTGTGTGTGTGTGTGTGTGTGTGTGCGTATTGGAAGGAAAGGTGAGAGGAACATTAGCTTCTTCAATTTATGACCCATAACACTTGGCTTTAAGGGTGTCTACAGAGGGAGAAGAAAGTGGAGTTGCGCTAAGATGATTTTAATGCAGAAGTGGTAACATCAGTTACATTCATTTTTTTCATTAGCACGTGGTCAGTTCTATGGTCCCACTTAACATCAAGGGGCTGAGGAAGCATGTAGCTGTGAGCACAGAAAGAGCAGGAGATACACATTTCTATTACAATTCACTGGATTACATAGTGAAGAAGTTAAAACAAATCTAGAGAATTGACAAGATCGTGCAACATTATTATTCACCAAGAATATTTCTTTACTATGAAAAATCCATTTCATGCTTGTCTACTTTGGTAAATCACAAAATTAGGTTTGAAATTGGTTAAAAATGAGAATGATCACAAGAAAACTAAAAGGATTTGATGTTGATAATCAGAAGCGTCATTTGCCCAGATGTTAATGTAATCTAATTCTAGTTCATAATCATAATCGCTGTTATTTTTCTTCTTGGAGAATGGGTGCTCATTTCTTATATGTTGTTCTGGTCCTGATAAATGCTGAAATTTTTTTTTTTAGGAAAAGTTCCACAATGAGTGCTATTGTAAGTAATAGTCTTTAATGTTTACTTCAAACTAGGCAACATTTAAAATATATGTCATAAAATACTAGGGCAAAAAACACATGCTTTTAATACTTACTATAACAGCTGAACCCTAACACCTCAACAACCAATCAACAAATGAAGGATTTACCCAGATAGTGGCTTTTATACCCACCACAGAGCAAATCAAATGATTTGAAAAAAGAGATAAATATAAAGTTTATTGAGTTTCATAATTGTTATATTGTAATAAATTTCTCATTGATAAGATTTATATTAATAATCAACAATATAAGAAAGCATCTTGCTGTTTTTGATTGGTACATTATAATAAATGAACCATCAAACATTTTCTTATCATAAAACTCTGCATTTATATTTGATGGCACCATTTGAAAATCACTGCAATATACTAAATGGTAAACAACTTTTTAAATTAAACCTGTGTAAATGTAATTTTGTAAAATCGTTAGTATGGAGAGAGAAAGAATCACACACAAAAAAAATAATAGTAAATTAAGAAACAAATACAAAACCTGGAAACCGAATAAATGTTGGGACCAACAAATAAATCTTTTTTTTTTTCTGACTATGAACATTATACCAAGCCATTGTAAGATAGAAACCATCATTTCTTTTTATTGCTTCTTTTCCTTCTACGAGAGGGAGGGTAGTGATTTTGAGTTGTGTGGGTATTTTAATTTTGTTACAAACAGAATAACAACAATCAGTAGAATTAAAAGATAATGGCATATTGGTTAAAACATGAAATACCACTAATTGTGACAACATGGATGGACCTTGAGAAAATGATGCTAAGCAAAATAAACCAGACAGAAAAAGATGAAAATCATATGATATCACTTATATGTGGGATATAAACCTAAAAGCAACAAATGAACAGGACAAACAGAGACTCATGGACATAGACTATAGACTAGTGGTTACCAGAGCATAGGGGTTAGGGAGAGTGGGTAGACAGGGTAAAGGGGGTCAAATACATGGGGACAGAAAGAAATCTAACTATGGGAGGTGAATGCACAGTGCAAATATATATATACATATACATATATATATATGTATATGTATACATATATATATATATGTATATGTATATACGCATATATATAATATATATATGCCTAACTGTTAAAGTATACAGCTGAAACATTGGATTTCATAACCGATGTTACCATAAAAAATTAATTAATTAATTAAAAAAAAATGAAACTCTCTGATCTTTCACTTACTGGCTGTGTGACCTTTGAGAAGTTACTGAATCTTTCAGAAGCTCAATTTATTTGTCTGCAAAAATGAGGATAAGAAGAGTCATTAATTTATAGAGGTATTGTGAGCTTTAGTTAAAGTAATACATATAACCCACTGTAACATAGCAGAGCACATGTTATGAGCTTGATACATGTATGGTATCATTATTATTAGTTATTATTACCACCCCAAAACATAAGCTACATTTATTTTTCCATATGCCTCATTTTTTTCAATATTTATTCATGTGGCATTAAAGCAAAAAATGTGCTTTATCCAAAACACTTAAGGAAAACAAAAGGTAATGATGAGTAGAAGGTAAGAGAGACCTTTGGATAAAACCTATAGGTTGCATTTCTTTTGGTCTTATGTCAAAGCACTAGCATGATTTATAGGCAGGAACACATATATCCATATGATATTTTCAACAATATTGTCTGGAACAGTTGAAAAATCTGTAATTGAGAGAAATAAACTGAAATAGATGCAAAAGCCTCAGAACTCTGAGCCCAAAATAATAAAATGTAATTCTGCTGGGAAAGATGCCAACTGATATCTCCAGGGATGCATAAATAGTAATAGATACTCAATGAGCAGAGAAGATAGGAAACATTATTACTGAGTGGTTTCTGGGAGTGTTAATGAGAAACAAATTAAATGTAAATTTATATTGAAACATAAGAGCTACAAAGAATGAAGTACTAAAGGTTTAATAACAGCCAAATACTTATTTTGGTTGAAACAATTGATGGAATCCACCATTATATGATTATATGTGGGCAACTTTGTTTTCTGAGGGAACTAGTCACATAGAAATCTCATAAGTAGGATTCCTTTAGTGGGGACTGGTGAAAAGAGCTGGCAAAAGACACAGTCCCAATTGACCACTAGTTTCATCAGGGGAGTTTCAGGAGCCACCCTTGTTTTGAATAGAAAAGAGAGTATAATGTAGAATCAAACAAGATATTTAGGGGAAAATAAATTTAGGATAAGTCATCAAAAGAAGACGTCTTGACAAGACTTATTATATCTCATTTCCCAGGGAGGGAAATATAAATTAATCCACTGAGCTTGTTTATAATTTGAAACAGTACTTGGGAAAAATGTGTATATGGGAAAAAAGTTATTTTCCTAGGGAAATAAATCGTCTATATTTTCTGAGGATGAAAAATGTTATAGAATATACAAATGACCAAAACAAGAAGAAAATCCTATAAATTATTATAATTTATTTTACAATGACAGTTTTGATCATTATAAAGATAGCAATATCAAACTTTTGGGTGAAAAAGGTAGCAAGTGAGAAGTACTGGCTTTGCTTTCCCTAAAAGTCTCAACAAAGTATTTTGATTTTATCAATTCCTATTTTGTTTCCATTCATTTTTGCCGTTGTCATAGCCACCACTTAACCCAAGCAGCTTGCAATTTTGTCTGCTGTACTTGTCTGTTCTAATGTCTCTGGACTCCACGTAGGTTATAAATCATGGCCTGATTTTCTGACTTTAATTACTTCTTTGTCATTAATTTGCTCAACTCCATTAATGGCTTTTTATTGCCTACGAATTACTTAAGAAAAAAGTTCACATCAATGTTGAGATTCTGATGTGCCAAGCATTGGATCAGATACTTTTACATGACTTATCTTATTAAAATTCACTAGTTGCAGATAGGTATTATTTATTCTACTTTACAGATAAAGAAATGACATATATCATAGCGACCAAAAAAGCTATTTTGTCTCAAGGCATTTTGATTCTAAAATCCATATTCCTGTCACTACTATACCTTGATATTTGCATTTATTTGTTATCTTCATAGTATTGTAACAATCAATCCTTTTAATAAGAAGAATCAACACTGATTGAGCTATTGGAACGTGACTTGGAGTGTTTGCACACATACCCCTTCCATACTTTCTAATCAAATCTTCACCTTAATTTAAGGTCCATTTCAAATCCCAGGCTATACTTATTATATATGATGGTAATTAGGAAATTGGATTTTTCTGTTTCTTTAATATAACTTTTTGTATCTTCTCTCAGTTGACGGGAAATAATACATTGGGTTCCGTGCATTTTACCCATTTACTTAGATAGTTCTTGTAGAGTGGACTTCATAATTATTTGATTATAATCAAGAGGAGAATATATGTTGGGCTCCCAGATAAGAAGCCTATTAAACTTTCAGTGTTTTATAAATTTTACACTGATTCAAAAATAAACAAACAAACAAATAAACTGATAATTTCATCAGTGTAGAAATAGCTATAAAACCTCAGGAGACTTTTCTGCTCACTGAAGTCTCAGTGGCTGACTTCAGAACATTAAGGCCAGAGAGACAAAAGTGGAAGACAGCAACATACTTGCTTACCTCAGCAAGGCCTGGACCAAAGGCAGAGAGAAACTGTGCTCTTATGTAATGGAAAATGATAGAGTATTTTAGTTCCCCAAAACTGCTGTTGGGGCTGCCCTTTCTGAATCCATTTCTGTATCCATTTGGGGGAATATAAATTTTTTAATAATGCAGCACAGGAATATGCTAAAGTGAATAAGTAGTAGAAACACACCATTGGGTTAAAGGATTTATATGAGGAGGAAAAAGAAAGGAAATATTTGTGGGTAGATGTATTCAAAAGGCTATGCTTTATTTTAGTTTTGTTTGTTTGTTTGTTTGTTTGTTTGTTTCCCCAAACAACATTTCTTACAAAGGAAGAGCTACAGACTTCTTACAATTATAATGGAATAAATTCCTCTCTACATCACAGATTACCAAGAAGGAAGCCAGAGGGAAAAAAATCTCTCTTTTATCATGTAGAATCACACTAGAAATATAAAAGCATTTGGTCAGCAGTTGTGCAGACATACGATTTTCTGGTTTATGATTTGAGAGAATGAAGAATTCTTACCAAAAACTGATAGAAAATAACAGAAATAAAAGGTGACAAATTCACCCTGCTTATTAGAAGGACTGAGTCAGGAAGTGAAGAAGTTTGTAGTACTTAAGAGATAGAATTTTAGAGGTAGGTCATGGTTTCCTAAGAATAAAAACTGTACATATACATTTAAGATTGAGTTGTATTTTTTCAATCATTTGTTTTGAGTGTACCTACAGCTTTGGAACTTTATTTCACTAATGGTAAACTGGCCTCAAGTCATCATCTTTTTAAGAAGCATAAGGGAATGGCCTGTGCATCTAACTGGGTTTCTATCTCTGTCTTCCTAAATTTCTACAAGTGTTCTCCTGGATCTCCTTCCACAACCTTCCTTATGCTTCATTCATGTCACATGAAAAGCAGCATCCAGTTTCTTTTCACTGAACACTATAGATTCAGTGCAAAAAGTATCTCAGCATCATCAGTATACATATTCAATTCATTGGCTTTTCAGAATTCTTGTGGGTCAAAGTTTGGTAGCTGACAAGTGTAGACTTCCAAGCTCTAAATCTCTGCCCATGTATAGGGCACACAATGGCTCAATATAACACCACACCACCACCACCACCACAAACAACAACAACAACAACAAACAATAACAATAATGCATTTTTCTCCTTGGAAATCTGGTTCCCAATGATATTGGCATCATATTGCCTGATTTTCTGAGTCTGTGAACTTGTGCTCACTGCTTTATTTGGGATTTTGACTAGATCTCTGTTCTGAAGATTCAAGTCCTCAATTAGTACCTGAAATCTATCTTATTCTTGCAAGTCTCCCTTCTTGAACTGTCTCCAAACTCTCTTTGGCATCTTCCATCTTGTAATATGTGAGTGGTACACACATATCCTAATAGCCTTTCACCTGCCGTTGGGGCAAGGAAACTTTTTCTTAAACAGGATTGAAAAGTTCTGTAAATAAATGGAAAAGACATGAAATGGGACATATTAACAGCATACTATTCTTGTGATTAAATGCCAAATAAGCTGAGTATTAAATGAGAAGCCTATGAGAAGCCTTTATTCACCTCCAGGGGGGAAAAAAATAGGAGGCCCCCTATTCTACATGTAATGGCTGTTTCCTTTGACATTTACTTATATCACTAAAGGATGACGCTCTCATGTTTCCTCCCATTATTAGAAGATTTCTATTACCCATAGAAGCCAGCTCTGGAAAACCTTGACAAATATTTAAATAGCTATAGACATGGAAGTAGTTACACACAATTTAAAATTCTGTCTTACCAGCTACTCCCCACCCATAAATTAATTTAAAAAATATCTCCAGTGATTACTCTCTTTTATTGATAGTTTTCATCAATGAAGCATATCAGAAAGTCGTTCTGAGTCTGTTTTTTATTTATATTCATTAATTTCTAAATTGGCATTAACATATCCTTCCAACAGCTCAAATTTCAAAGAATGTCTGCAACTCCAGAAGAAGGAACCCAAGGAATGAATTCAGAAGGCTATTGGATGCTATTGGATGTTATTTCAGACTTTTTTTCTTAGTTTTATCTCTTTGGTGAGAAAAAGCAACTCTTTCCAACCTTCCTGATTTAGAAAGCTACAGCTTTGATTTAATAACCAACAAGCTTCTCAATATTTCCAGACTTATTTAGAAAAAGAAGTCTCTAAATCTTTGTTTATTTGGTTATTTATTCCAAATAGTTAGAAGAGATAAAATCACAAAAAAGTTTCATAAAACTTTATGAACTTAACTGGATTGCTGAAGTGTAATGAGTTGTTATCTAGTCTATAAGCTATGTCTTAAGTTGGCTGTGTCTATGAGTGACTAGAGTGTTTGATCCAATCAGCACTTCAAGAGCTTATAGAATGTGTTACACATCCACGTATCACTTCTTGTTTCTTGCTGTTTAAGAGTTGATCCATGAGGCAGGCATTGGTTCCCTGAATTTTGGAGTTGCATATACATGAGTACATTGGTTCTCATTTAGGGTCAGAGAAACTTCTGGCAGGGAAACATAAGTCTTTCTAAATATTTGAGGCAAATTGTTTACTACTAAAGAGCTGTAAGCCATTATAGCTATGACTGGGCTCAGTGGTCAGGCCAAGAGAGTAAGGTATGTGCAGGAAGTATCCAATACAAAAACAGAGCCTTTCACATGTGTTAAATGTTTTATGTTTACACCACCAAAGAGCAAAGATTACTTACATTACAAAATGTCTTTAGCTGATCTCCAATTCTACCCTGTTTTATTTTTCACACATTCACTATACTCCCCTCTTGTCTGAAATATTAAGATATTATTTCCGACATAATGGAAGAAGAGAATGTGCAGGTTCCTTCTCTCCTCACTCTACTCCCATGTTTGATGCTGCATACTGTTGCATTGATAGTGAACAACAATGTAAACAAAACTTTGATGTAGTTCTCTAAACTTTCATTCAGTAATATGTCTTCTTTTTGTCTGAATTTTTCAGTCTTCGGTGAACACTTTTCCTATAAATACATAGTCAATGTAGAGAAAGGAGTCGACAGAATTTGATAAAACTAGACAACGCAAACTAAGCATCAATTTGATGTGTGAATTACTAAATAATTATTAACCCTCTGCTCTCCCTGTACTATGTGAGCTTTGCCTAAGAATTATTTTAGGGATTTATGCATGTGAGTACAAACCACTGTAAGGAATTTCAAAGATAAACTATACATAAAATATACATAAATTATACAGAATTGCATTTAATTAGAAACATTACAGTGTATTTGTAAATGACTAAGCAATATTTTATAAATTACTAGGTGCCAGAGAAATTCCTGTCCAACCCAAGCAGTTATTATATTCTATACTTAATGCTTGTGAAGATTCTGGTTCATCCAGGGAATTTGCATGCAGACTATAACATGTAAGCAAAGCTTTGTCACTCCTCTGATTAAAGGAATTGATTTGACTTTAGGAAGAGTGACTTTAATTAGCCGTGCAAATGCCATTAATTCCAATTAATCTTCTCACAATGTCAAGACAAAAATCCTGTGAGAAGATAAATTGCAGTAAATCAATATAGCCCTTGTTTTTAACAGGAACAGGTGCTTCAGGAAAGAGGAATGTCATTAATAGGTGTCTATATCAAGAAGTATTTAAGCAAGACAGTAATTCAATGTGAAAAGCTTCTGGATAATTTCTTATATTTTATTTGTATATCCTTTAATTGCTTTCAATTGGGTAGAAAGTATTTACCAAAGAGATTTTGAGAATTATTATTACAATTCTATGTAGCACTACACTACAAATTTATATCATCTCTGCTACTGTAGGAAATATAAAGATTATGACATATGTTCAAATGCATTATACAAAGTATTTTGGTTAATGTTGTAGCAATGATTAATAGTTACTATATCAAATCAAAACACTACAGTAAAATATCAGAAGGTAAAGACAGAGTTAAAGTAAAAAAAAAAAAATGTCTATGTGCCAAAGTCAGAGAGATTATCCATGTCAATATGGAATGTTAAGAACAGACACCTTCCAAAAGGTAGTAATTAATACTGACTTATCAATTGGGGTCTCCAAAGCCAACTTCAGGCTTGATAATTCACTAGGAATCACAAGACTGAAGATAGCTGCTATACTCATACTAACAGTTTATTGCAGTGAAAGGATAGAAATTAAAATCAACAAAGGGAAAAGGCACATGTTATGAAGTCCAGGAGAAACCAGGAGCAAACTTCCAGGTGTCCCTTCCAAGTATAGTAGCAGTAAGACACAGTACCAGCAGATATATGTGACAACATGGACAAAATATTGCCAAATGAGAGAAGCTCATCCAAGTTTTAGAGCTTAGGATTTGTTTAGGGGGTGCAAGCAGCCACCGTGTAAATCAAGTTAGGATAAACTTATCTGGTCACATTTAATAGGCATACAAAACACTCATCTCAGGCAGCAAATTCCAAGGGTTCGGAGTTTATTTCCCAGGAGCCAGCAAACAGCCAGAAATGAAGACAGGCCTTTCTTTGGAATGGACAAGTTTTCAGCTGAGTTAGACCTTTCCTACACAATTTACTTGCCATGTCTGCACCTAACTGGCTTGGAATTCTCCCTGATTATTTGAAATATCCTATTGCAGATCCCCTAATATCTTCATTTGCTGAAGTATAGCACAGGATATGATCAGACTAACCAGATTCTGAGCCCCAGGGATATGGTTTCTGAGGAATCTGAGCCTTCTGTTTTGTCCCTAAGAGAAGTCACTCTCCAATGTACTCCCAACTTCCTTTTTATATATTTGTCTGTATCCACTCCTGACATTTTATATGTTGCTTATTACTCCTGATTGAAAATAAGCCCTTTAGCTGGGCTTCAAATCCTTCTCACCACAGTAGGGTCCTTTGCTACCATCACACCTACTTTTTGGGTCTTCAGTTCTCCAACTCTCCTGGTTCCTGCTTGTAATCACATGAATTTCCTAGAGTAATATAACTTTTAAAATTAACAAAAAAGCAAAACAACATTAACAATCACATTAAAAACCCTCTTGAGAAGCTACCTTCCTTGAGCAATTATTCCGTATTGTGTTTAACCTTGCATCAACTTTCCCCAGAAGGTATGTATTTGCTGATCAGCTCCCCGACCTTCCACTTATTTCTTCATCTCTAGCACTCTGATTCCTTCCTCTACCTCTCAAAAAACAAACAAACAAATAAACAAACAAGCAAACAAACAAAACAGATTTTACCAAGTTCACCAGAACTTTCTTATATTTTCTGGAAAAGCTCACATTCAGTCAGAGAAATCAGCACTGAAAACATCTGTTTTAAAGTTATCATCATATAAATGGCAATTAAATCAAAGAGGTAGAAGAAATCATAATAAGTGAAAGGATAGTAAAAAAAAGGACAACACTGAACAACACTGAACAACACTGTAGTTTGTTAGGCAAATGAAGACGAAATCTCATATAAGACAAAATAGGTGGCCAAAGAGCCCTACTAAGGAGAATGGCCAGCATTGTGTTTATGCTACCAAAACCCTAAGTAAATGAGGACAAAATGGCTCAGTGTTTTAGCAATGTGATGGCTATCCTATCTTTGCAACAAAAACCGGTCACTCAAATGATTAGTTAGTTGTTAATGCTCTGAGAGTTGTTTCTTTTGTTTCATGTTTTAATGGAAAGAAGCCTTAAAGAAAGAAACCAAACTGCAGGGGATTGCATGATGAATAAGAAATGAGAAAGTGGGCACAGAGACTTGTCAATGAAGAAAGGAAAGTTTGCAGGACTACATCATTGGATATGTGTTTTTATTATGTTCATTAAGAAATGATACTTGACAATTAGATTCCATCTGCATTTCCTTGGAAATTCCATCAGTTGTTTTAATAGATTCCTCATAGAAACAGGGCCAAGTAATAGGTAGATATTATAACAGCAGTGTCCTGTTAAGTGTTTCACCAGCCCTCTAGCAGCAGAACTTCATTGCAGATTGCAGTTATTCTTGAGAACTATTTGTGTTTACTAGATATTACTTTAACTTGGCTGTTTGGAAAACTCTTCTGTTCATTCTCTTGTGTCATAACTGTCATTCTCAACTCCACAACTTGTTGGCTTTTTAAAAGTCCATGAAGAAGAAGCTTTTTTGGCAGATTTGACAGTCATTTTATAAACACAATCCTGGTGCCCAAACTGAACAGTACTGACAGGCATTAACCCTTAGAGAATCTAAGCTGGAATATCTACTACCTAATCACAATGATTTCCAATTGGAATAACAGCAGTAATACAAACAAGCATATAACGTCCACTGTATGGCAAGCACTCTTCTCTGACACTGTGATTAATTTAATTATCACAACCCTGTGCAGTAGGTGCTGTTATTATACCTATTTTACAGATGAGGAAATTGAAATTAAGTAATTTGTGCACAATCATATTAATAATAAATGACAGACCTGGGAATTAAATCCACAGCCTAGATTATGCTCTTAAATCCTACACCATATTGTCTTGATATAGGCTATAATGTGGCTGCTTTTAAACCCTCTCCCAGCAACATTACTTTGCTTATGTAGGTCAGAGAATAAGAAAGGTGATAAAATTGAAGACCTCCACTTCAATCCCATAGCAAGGTCAAGGTTGTTGATTTAATCTGAGAGGATGAAAAGAAAGCTGAAGATCTTTTACATACATTGAACTGACTTCAACAAAGTTTATTTTAACATGTCTTAAAAATTAAATGTCATCTTACTGTATTGAGCTATAAATACTATGTTTGAACTCATTGAACCTAGAACCAAGTTCTGTGGTCTTAGACAAATGATCTAATCTCTATGAGCCTCAGCCTTCTCATCTGTAAAATGGGAATAATAACTATCTACTGAACTTCTAAAGGTGGGGGTTACCATGTTATAAATATATATGAAAGCAACCTGAATATTATATGAAGTGATGTTTATTTTTAATCTTTCAATAGACTCTTTCACACAAAAAGTTTCCATGTTTCACCTCAGTGGAATGAAATCAGAAACTCTAAAATTCTGAGATAATTAAGATTAAGACAGAGACCAGAAGGTGGTAGACTACTTAGAGATTTTACTGGCCATATGTAGATCTGTTTGCCATAGATTTCAGACAACACTCCAGACTAAGCCTGACTCAGAGGAGGGTGATTTGTAAAATATAGTTATTTTCTAATTCTTATAACAAAGCAAAGCTTTTTTTCCAATATCATATCCCTTCTAATAGAATGCCTTTCCATTATACTGAAAAGGGAAAGTCTTGGAGGAAATATTATTAAGAAAACTTGGAACCTTGTGTCTTTCATAATGTTTGAGAGCTTTCAGCCTTTTATGATTACCAGCACCTAGACATATGCACTGAAGAATTTATTCTTTAAAAGACTGACTTTCATGAGGGACAATTAATTTGGGGTAGATATAAAAGTATACTTTGTTTTTTTTATCCATTTTTGACCATAGCATGGAATGTGATAGTTGAAGAGCTATATATGAATATAAATCTTGAGACAGGTCTCTTTAACACATGTTCAAATTTATTTAGTGGAGAAAGAAAAGAAAACCTACACATGAACTACTGTTGCTAACTCTAAAAAGTCTATTTTGCTTTTGGAGATACCCTAATAGCGAATGCTGGGGACAAACTGGAAAGTTTTTGCTGCTCCAAGTGCACAGCTAACTAAATTTTAATATCGTACTTTCATATCCTTAATGCTATCATAACAATTCACAGCAAGTGAAATTGAGATCAGTTAAAAGCCATCAAATAAAAAACACACTGAACCCAAATCATAATTTTCCATTATCTTAAGGATGATGTTTTAGGAACATTAACTGATATATTTTAAAGTAAATATTATGATATTTTTGAGAGAATTCATAAATCATTTTTGTGAGTGAGGAGTTTCTTTAAAATATATTTATAGAAAAATAAACCTAGAAAAAAGGAAGATGCACATGTTCCAATCCAGCAATGCCACATCTGCTATAGGCAAACTTTGCTCAGGTATACAGCTGGCATAAAATCCAAATAGTGCTGTGTTGATTAACAGTGAAATAAGAACACAGCATAACTGTGTGCCTTACTCAGGAAATGTTATGAAACATCGCACTATACAGCTGCTCAAATGAATAAATTAGATCTAAAAGTATCAAAAAGAATTCATCTAAAAAAAGTGAGCCAAAGAACTTCATAGCAAAATTATATGTGCAGTATGGTAATATTCATGTGCGTATCTCTCTACATATAAATGTAGCAAAACTACAAAAAAAAAAAAACCTAAGGACTAATACACACCGTCTTCAGAGGGTGATTCCTTCTGGAGGAGAAGTAATTACTGGGAAAATTGGTGAAAGTAGAGTCGACACTTTGAGTGAACTTATAACATTGTCTTTTTTGATACAGAAAAGATAACTTATTTTGATCAAATATCTCTTTAAACTATTAATGAGAACATGGTTATCTATTACATTATTTTCTGTTCTTCCTGTATGCTTGATATATCTTACAAGGTAAGTAATTGTTATAAAAACAATATAAAAGATATAAAACAAAGATAGCTATTATAACTGTCCTATTAGAGACTTGTTTAACATCTAAAAGGTGATACTTGTCTAGATAGTTGGAAGGAGTTAAATCTCAAGCAGGTAGAAGGTCGTTCATAGTCACTAAGGTCCTTTTAGTTGCAAAAATACATGATTTTATAAAATAAATTGTAGAAAGTCCTCTAGGTCAAGTTTAGGGAAAAAAAAAAAAAACATGTTTCCTTTGAACTCTAACTTCCATGAAATTCTAAAAGCTTTTTGTTCTTTTTTGATTCTGCTGGCTCTACAATTGTTTTGTTCTCATATTAGAAAAAAAAGACAGCCACCTGTTAGTGAATGAGTTCAGTTCAGGACCCTGCCATAATCCCTTGGGATACCCTTAATTCTTTCAGTGCACTCCTATTGTGGTTTTTATGTGCTTTTGCTTATAATGACCAGCATCTGTGACTGCCCTCACATGACAGTCCTGGGCTGCTAGAGCCTCTTTTCCTACTCAGATAGCTGAAAGTACCTGAGAGTTGACTTCTCCCATGCCCACCCCAGGGCAACTTTAGGTGAATACTGATGGAAAGTGTGAAAGCCCAGCTCCTCTTGCAGAAATGCTGAGGCATAATTTGCACAAAAGAGCTGCCAAGGGATCAGGCTGGAGCTAAAATTTTACCTAAATCTTACCTCTGTCTGGCTTCTTCCCCTTCCCAGTTATGCTTTCTGCACTCTTGCTGTTTTCTTCCAAGAACACAATAAATTATTTGCTTATGAATCCTTCTCTCAGGGTCTGTCGAGGAAACCTGACCCAAAGCAAGCAACTAATGAATTTATTCATTCTTTTATTTATTGTACTTCATACATCAAATCATTCTTGTAAGTTTGTCTTTTAAATATGAACATCTCCTAACTCCTATGATCTCATATCTAAGTCTTCGAATTAGATATGAACACATTTCAGTAAATCACAGTAAGAAATAAGAAGGTACATTAGAACTCCTCAGTCAGAGTATAATATTAAGGAATAAAGTGGGGTTCATTCTCCCATGTTATCACAGACTACATTATAAGTTTAAAATTTTAACATTCTTTTTCAGCAGCTTTTGGCAAGAAATAGCACAAACCACAGTGCCAGGTGGTCCACGGTTGAGCCTGGCAGGTGATGTCAGTAGGCTTGGCGGACATAGTGGTATTGAATGACAGCAGCAGCAGTGCCCAGCAATTTTGCTGACACATTGCCAACACTGCAGTGCACAAGTGTCTGTGGCACTGGTGCCCAGGAGAGGCAGAGATGCCTGATGGGCAGACATTTCCTAGCATAGGTAACACAAGCAATGTCTGACAGGAACCATATGCTACCTGACTGGACTGGTCTGAGAGAACATATGAGTGATTCCTTGGATGAAGATTTTGCACAGGACTGGAGGATGGTCTGAGAAGTTGCAGACAAGGGCCAATGAAATGGGATACTGTTACTCTGGCCCATTTATGCCGTCAGCATGGAGAAACAGTCTCTGCTCAGAATGCTTGCCTCAGAAAGCAGAGAATAACAGTGTTTGAAGCTCGTAGCCACAATTACTTTTTCTAAAAAGAATAAAACAAGAGAAGAGATGACACTGCTTTTGAGAAGCATTTACACTTCCGAGAATAAATGATGGGTAGATGAATTGTACTTAGTCATCAAAGTTGGGAATATCTAATGTGGGAAAAAGGAAAGGGAGGTAATCGAAGGGATAGATAGAATATTCGCAACACATCAAAGGCCAAGTTGTGATCAAAAGTCAAAAATGTGAGCATAATATGATTTTCTCCATTAATGGTAAGTGTAATGTTAAAGATATGTCTGAATTTCTTAAACTTTTGAAATAAATAGGCAGCAGTGGCATAAGAGATCACACAGAGCTTCATTTGGTCCAAAGAACAAATAGCTGTAACCTAACACATTATTCTACTTCCTCTTCTTGTGTAAAGGCATTTTTTGATAATTTCAAGAGATAGAACAAAGTGGATCAGACATACTGCAACCTAAGTAGATAAACGTGACTTTCTATCACCTTAATGTAACTTCACTTTAAATTAATGCATTAGATAATAAGAAATCGTGCTATTGACTCTTTAAGTTAGAGAGTTATTTCGTGTTTGAAAAAAGTGTGTCACTTTTTTAAAAATCAGATTTCATTCCACTTACTGACACTTCTCTACAGGAAAAAAATGTAATTCACAAAAACCTTTATTACTTTTAATATATATTTCACTGAAATGGGCATAAAAATAGATGATGAGTGAAACCATGTTTGGCCTAATTTCCATGATATAGCCCTCCTTTTTTTAGTAATTACTATAGATGCTCCATGTTTTAGTATGTAACTCTCTTACTTTCATTTTGTTTTCTACAACATACAGCAATTTCAGAAAGTACATGTGATCTTATGTAAAATTGTTTAAAATACACTGCTTCCTTATGGTCTCTCTTAACAAGGAGCTTTTCATATCTAATTGAAATATACTTTCTGGAGATGTGTTGTTTGAAAATTACAAAAATAGAAATTCTTCAGTTATAAACCTAAAATTCTTATAATAGACAACCTAGGTTGCCTACTGATATTACTGTACCAAATTATATTTATGATGCAATATTAAAATCATTTATTAATTTTAAAAGAATAAAAGTTCCATGAATTCAAGTGATTATTTTATACTATAAATCTCAGGGTTGTCCAATCTAGTGTACTGATTTGTTTGTCATTTTTAAGTTACTTATAATTAAAATAATATCTGATAAATAAGATATTTAAGTGAGAGTAGCAACAGACTGCAAAAGTAATAATAATTAGAGCAGCATTAAAACAACACAGCACTAAAATTTTTTAAAAAGTGTTTATGTTTTCAAATAAAATTTTCCATCTGATTAGAAGTGTTAGCATTCAAGTTAATTTCAAAGTTTCTATTGTAAAATATACTTTCTAAATCAATGTATATACTTGAAAAAAATCAAGACTTTCATAATGAGTACTTAATATTAAAAAAGGATTTGAAAGAAAAAAATTGGTTGAAAAGATCATATTAAATGTAACTTCTGAAAAAGTTTTGCATTCTGAGACTGCAAAATGATGAAACAATCAAATTATCTATCTTAAATGCTGAATTTTAATACTTTGAATTACTATAGATTTATCTAAAGTATATTTAATAATGACATTTATGCATTTTAAATGTCTTTTTAAAATTATTAATAAAAATTTTAATTTTAGTACTTGATAATTATATAAAACTATTTAATGTATTAAGAAATTAGGCACTAGAGAGTCTGCTTGGATTGCCATAACAAATTACCATAGCTTGGGTGGTTTAAACAACAGAAATTTATTTTCTCATAGCCATGGAGACTGAAAGTCTGAGATCATGGTGACAATATACTCGGGTCTTAGTGAGGGTTCTCTTCCTGGCCTGCAGTCAGCCCCTTTCTCATTGTGTTCAGATAACTTTTCTTCAGTGCATACAGGTAGAGAGAGAGAGAGCAAGCTCTCCAGTGTCCCTTCTTTAAGGGCACTAATTCCATCATGAAGGCCCTATATCATTACCTAATCTAAGCCTAATTATCTCCCTAGGGCCCCATCTCCTGATACTATGACATTGAGGGTTAAGGCTTCAACATATAAATTTGGGCAACGGTAGGAGGTCTGAGCACATTTCAGTCTATAGTACATGTTTTCTCATAATTAAAGTCAGGGTAAAAAGATGCAAGCACTAGCCCAATGAATAGAAGAAATATTGAGCTGGGCTTTTCTAACGACTCCATAAGGACAGACGTTTTCCTAAACTAAATGAAATTCCAGACTGGTAAAAAATAAAAAAGTTTCCAACCATACCTAGGAGCCATGTAGAAAATAATGAGAGGATTAACTGAAGAAGATGATCTAAAAGATAAATCCAGGAACAAAGAAGGAGATTGTTGAGGGATTAGAGATATAGCGTCTGGGGCACGTAAGGAAGATTTCCTAAAAGAGCAAATGTTTAGTTTGTGTGTGTATATATATATATATATATTTTTTTTTTCAAAAGAAGAAGGAAGAGACTGTTCCAATACTCCCAGCAGAAACATATGAAAGCATGAGAAACAGAATTATTTCTGCAGTGCAGTGTATAATGTAGATTTACCACTCTCTTCATTATACCTTTTACAGAGTGAATGTGTGCAAAATTGTTGATGAACTTTGCTCTTTTCCCTTCTGTGTGCGTAATTGGCTTACATCTAGTGAATGAGTTGTTTAGGTGTGTCCTTAAATGGTTAGGGCTGGAGAAGGGATAATAGGCATATCGTTATTATAGAATAAATGCAAAAAAAAATGTGATATGCAACTTCTAACATTCATGATTTTTCAGCAAGCCTGCAGACTTGAACTCCTAGGCTGATTCTAATTATATATGCATCTAAGGCTCATTTCTAACAATATGACAGTGCATAATTATAATCAGCAACTTGCTACCCTCAGTGAAGTTATATTTTTCTGTCTGGGAAAACCCATATCATTTGCTAATCATAAAGTTACAAAAGGAATATCCATGGACATATGAGCAAGAAGAGTGACAAGCCAGATCAGCTATATCAACCTGGCAAATCATATCCACCAGAACTAGACAATGAAGATTAATGAGCATAATTTTCTTTTGCACATCTTAATCTCTGTTGGAATTCTAAGACCTATCTTTGTTTCATTTACTCATTGTCACCTATCATTAAATGAAAACCTGGGTTATTCCAGCTAAGAGTTTCTTCTTGGTGGAACTTTAAATTTGAAGCAGCCCTCTGGAACTAAACCTGAATGATTAAAAAATGAGATTATCAGAAAGATTTCACTTTATTCCCAGAACTACTTCATTGCAAACCCTGGAGGCATGTGTACATGAGACACTTCTCTTTCCAATCCCAGAGTCTCCACAGTATATATAAAGGATAAAAAGATCATTTCAACATGATTATTCTTGGCCCTTGGTATTTAATTCATAGCTTCCTTCTGGTCTAGAATCTAATGAAGCATGATTATAACTTAAAAAATCAAGTTGGTGTATAGGGATAAATATCACAGAATAAACTACCTAGAATATCCAGCTTTTGTTGTTAATCCACATAGAATTATTCAAAATCTGAAATTTGATCTACTTGTCATTAAATGTTTAAATCTCTGTAGAATTTAATGTTTCTAAAAATAAATCAAATTTGTAACATTCACTACTTTTTTGATGCTTATAAATCATTATAAAGTAAGAATGGGAAAGCAAATATCTCTATTTCATCTATTTGGGTACTAAATTTCAGAAAGATTAAGCTACTTTTTCAAGATCATGCAGTGTGTAATTGTTGCGTGAAGGTCTCCAAATCTAGTCCCCTAATTCTAAATCCCATGCCTGATTCTATGAAGCATTACCAAAAGTCTAAAGAACAGAGAGGCTTCAGGGAACAGAAGACTAGACTGGGGCTCAGGTGAAGCAAACCTCTGTGCACTGAATCTTGACATCATTTCATTTAACACACGTTTACTGAGCACTTACAATGCAAGAGGCAAATGATAGTTGTCAGAAATGTCAAGACGGAAAGAGATTTAATTTCTACCCTCATTAAGTTTATAATCTAGTGTAGCAAGATAGACAAATATGCATTTAATAATTAATGTAAGACAGAATATTGTGATTTTACAATCAGTAAGCAGGGACTGTCAGAAAAAACACAGGGGTGATGGATTCCATTTGGGGGGAATTAGAGGGGCATTTTGAAAGAAGATGTCTTGGAGCTAGGCTATTGAAAATTGAGTTTTGATTGGCAGTGAAAATCAGAATGTTTTAGCTATAGTTTTCCATTTAAAAAATGTGGATAGCCATATTAGTCTTGCTCATCAAATGCGAACAAGCTAATGGCACACAAGATTACTCAGAATCTGCTACTAATTAAGCTATTAAGCCAATTTGGTAATTGAAAAAAAAAAAACCTATATTGATGAGAACTGAGATATAACCATTGTTCTCCTGTATTCCACAAGAATATTTTAATTATCTTATGTCAGCCTACTCAATCAACATGTCTACTATACTAAAAAATAAATTACAGGGAGGTAAAAATAAAATTAAAAAGTACAAAAGGTGGACGAATCATAGTTTAAAAGTTAAGTATAAGAAGTATAGATAATTATACAAATGATTATTAAAAAGTATACGAAATATGAAAACTTTACTAATTAAATAGGATAAAACATTCACAAAAGAAAAAATTAAAATTAACACTAATGAAATATATAGAGAGAAATAGTATTTGAAAGCTGAACATTTAAATGATAGAATATTTTTCCATTTTAAAGAAAAAACAGAAATTACCAAATCTTGCAAAAATATAAAAAGCAAAGTTTAAGTTTATGAATGTTTTTATTTTCACATATAAATTTTATATTTTTATAAATCAACAAACAGCAAAGCTAGCATGTATAAACACATCATGTTTTAGCAAGGATCTTTGAACTGAAGCAAGTCCCAATGAATGGAACTTCTGGGGAACAGTTAAACAAAACCTTCCTTAAAAAATTTTGGAGCGTATTTTGATCTAGTTGCCAATTCCCAAAGCATATCAGAGAAACAAAAAGACCAATTTTTCCAAATATTTCTGATGGAAATAGGTAAGATAACAAAATAACCTTCACTGACAGTATATCTTCATATTAATTATGTATTTGTTTTACTGTGCCTTCTTTTAAACCATTTTTTTTTTTAATTCTGTAATAATGTAGATAGGTTCAGTGAAAGATGGCTGGTGAAATTTTTATTTTCTAATCATCTATCTTTATCTTTGTTTTTAAATAAATCTGAATATCCAATTAGTTTTTTAATTATTTTGTTGCTAATTAATCTTTATTTGTTTATTTTAATTATTTCTTAATTTATTTTTAAGTGAAAATTCCTCCATGATACTGTCCCTTGACACACCCCATTCTCCCTCAGGTCCAGAGATAACTTTATTTGCAATAATTTTCTCCCACTGGTAGACAAAATATTACCTCAAACATTTGACTTCTATTTTAACACTAGACTCAAAACCCCAATCTCAATGTTCCTCTTTTTGACATTACCCAGACTCAAGAATTCTTTTATCATAAGAACACTCATTAATTCTTAAATGAGATCATTGAATCAATAGGTATATGATTTTAAGAGACTCAAATAGAGAAGTGCTTGCTCTATATATGTAAGCTACATAAGCTACAAGGAATACCTCTTCCATTATTTAAAAAGAGACATTGTAGTCCTAGTTCATTTTAACTTTTCCTTCCCACTAGCTTTTCTTTTATTTTTTTTCATTGAATCGCTGTTGTCCATTTAATGCCTATTTCAAACCTTGCTTGGCCTCCACATCTCTATATGCAATCCTTTGACTTCCGAATCTTTCTACCCTATCTCCTTCTCTCTGTCACATGCACAAAGAAATAACAACATGTTCATTTCCCATTAAATTCTAAACAATCGCCCTCCAACTTTTGAAACATAACTCTTGATGATTTTATAACCACATTCTTCTACTTTTCGTAACTTTTTACTGCTATTTACTTAAATAAAAAGCTAGAGCTTCACTTTTATGACTCAGTAAATTAGTAATTACAACAGTAAGGCAAGGAAATACATGCTACTTAATGTAGTTAGAATTAATTTTTATTTGCGTGTTTAAACTTCATAGGATTATTAGGATTTAATGAAATTATGCCTATAAAATTCTTATCACAATATATGTGACATACGAAGCTCTTAATGACTTCTAACTACTGCTGCTACTAGTATTCCTAATACTATGTACTACAATCCTAAAGGATATCTGTAACTGAAAATAGAATTATAAAACACAAACAAAATTGTTAGATGTATGAAAATGATGATTAATTACATTGTTTTATACATTTTGGAACTTACTAAAAACAAACAGAAGTTTTGAGACAAAATATAAACTTAATTGTTGGTAAGTCAGAGCTAGAAAACACATCTCGGGCTTGTTGCACCTATTTTCTCTCTATTTATTTTTGTTCCCTCAATTGTCTTGTGCATTAGTCCCTTGCCACCTACTGAGTAATGGCTAGTCTATTTTGTAGAGGCAGAGCTGGACTGACTTATCTCCTAATGTCACAGAAGCAGCAGGAACAGAGAAAAGAATACACGTGAACTGTAGCAAGCCATATGAGTAAAGGCAAGGAGGGAGAAGGTAGATCCATTGACTTCTCCCCATTCAGTAGTGTTTTTTGTTTTTTCTTTTTTGTTTTTTTTCCATTTTTGCCAATCATTTATCACCAATCACATTTTCTCCTATAAAGAGAAATGAATGTGGGTCAGAAAAAATAAAAGCTCTCTCCCTCACATTTCTTAGAAGAATGAAGTTCCTATTTTATGAGCAGAAGAAGGAAAATTAAAAACAAAAACAAAAATAAAAACAAAAGATGGCTCTCCAACAACAAAAAACTGTTGTCGTTGTAAATGAAATGAAACATTTCATTTACAACGACAACAGTTTTTTGATCACTTATACTTATTTATTCTGAGCAAATTTTCTACAATAGTTTGAAGTCAGAGGTATGGAGAAATCTCTTGGTGAGCTCCCCTTGTTGCTACTATCTCCTTATTCATACTGGTAATATCAGTGTGATAGGTTGGCTCTATTTCTATCACTGGCTGAACGAATTGATGAATGAGAAAAATAAGAGACATGAGAAGAAAGAGATTTTCAGAGTTCAATGTACAGTAGAAAAGTACTCTAGACTAATGAATATACAATGTATATGATAGAGAAATATTATAAGAAATTCCCACTGCAAATAGTGTTTATACTCTACCTCTATAAGTAACCAAGCGCTTGTGTGACTTTTTCTGATCAATTGGCTCCACACAAATGGTGAATATAAATTCTGCATAAAATCTCACTTTTTCTAGCAGATTCTGGTTTTGCTGCCATGATTTAAAGAGTCTTCTTGGGTTCACCATTTATTATATATATCCTAAGTAGAATCTGAAAAACCTATATTTATACCAATATGTTTCTTTTATGTGAAACATATTTTGAAAAACTGTTTCCAAGTAGGATTTGCCTCCTACCCCATATTTTCCTCCACATTCCTATATTTCAAGAAAAAATAGGAATGCTAAAGGGAGTTGTAGTAAACAGTGATTGGTTTTGGCTTCCAGAAATCTGTTACCCATGTTTAGAAAGTCTACTCCAATTTTCCATTGAGATGCCACCAACTTTGACTTTCAATTCCTGCACCTCATTTCGTCTCCCCATGTCTTGAGGGATGAAACATGCAACCCAGTCCTAAGCCAGTCTATGCATCATATTCTCATGGCCAAGTTGATTAGTTCATGGATACTCACATCTCTCAATCTATTGTAATCATCTTGCCACCAGAAGGATCCTGAGAAGAGTTTGAAGAAAGAAAAGTCAAGGTAGAGGAGTCACCTTGTAGAAGGAGAAAACAGGAATCCAGGTAAAGCATGTCTTATCTAATAGCTAAGAACTCAGGAGTTTCTATATGCTGTTCCCTCTACCTGGAAGTTCTTTCCCAGAAAACCTTTCACTCACTTCCTTCAGGATCCTCTGCAAATGTAATCTTGTAAGAGATATCTTCCTTGACCACTGTTAGGTGTGCCAAAGGAGGAACATACAGGACTGAAGGGGTTAAGCAAGATTTATTGTAGCAGAGTGACAGCCTGGCTGAGCCAAAGATGATGTCAGCCCTGAATACGGGGGGCCTGAAAGTTATATGGGGCTTGAGGCGGGCTTTTCTTTTTGTGGGAATATTTTGGCCGGGGAAATTGGCAGAGAAAGGAGAAGAGTCCAGTGAAACCAGGTGAAGGAAGGTGAGCATGTAGCATTGCCAACCCAGATGTTGTAAGGTCCAGTTCCCACAGGAAGGTAAAGGAGAAGTCTGGTTCCCACATTATGGGCGTGGGTAGGGATTGGGCCCTCCTGGACCTAACAATCACCTTACCCTGTTTTCTTCTAAATCTTTGCAAAAAACTGCTATATAACATATTTATTTTTTTCATGTTTATTTGCCTGCTCTATAGAGAATAGTACGCTTGTTTTCTTCACAGCCATTATGTCCAGCACCCAGCACAGATCCTAAAATATAGAAGTTTAATAAATATTTATTGAATGAATAATAAAAAAAAAATCATCACCTGATTTGAGAAAGGCACAAAAAAGTACAAAAGGCAGTCTTTTTAATTAATTAAAAAAATTAAAGTCACAAAAATGTACTAAGATTTTGAGCATCTCTCTCACCAAGTTCACAAACTGGTAACATCTTGCCACACCTGTTCACCCCCCACCTCTTTATATTTATCTGCCTCCCTTTTACCAAACCATCCAAGAGTATACATTTCCTTCCCCAAACACTTCAGACACCTACACAGCTAGTGAACAATTTCATATTATAGGAGAAGCAATAACAACAAAATTATTTCTAAAAAATAACAGACACACTAAGCAATCTGAAATGATAAAAGAGAAAATTACACTTAGACGTTTTCTTCCATCTATATGGATTTTGTGACAAAAGCATAACAGTGTAAACCTGAATGAACACTAGGCTCTATATTTACTAGATAATTAAATTGGATGGTGAAAAAATTATTTTGCTTAGTGGGTCATATTGCTGGGGTTTTAATGTTCATCTTCATTAATTTTACTGTGCACGTGCATACAAGGTATAATTGTTCAGAGACAGATTTCTTATTAAATGTCTCAAGCGTGTTGTCCTCCTTGCCCTAGTTCTTACCCCCTGAGTGAAGTGATGAGAATCAGGGCAAGTAATCCTATGCAAGTAGCTGGACAAAGTCAGTAGGAAAAATTCTCTTTCTATGCTTATTAAGGGGAATGTGGCAGTTGTTCTGATCCTGTCACAAGCAAGGAAAGTGGCTACTGAAGTAACTTCCTTAGATTCATTTACGTCTTTCTATAACACCAGGAATAATGAGTAGAACCTTCTCACATAAAAAAAGTCAGGCATCCACGCAGGTTAACACACAACACACAGACTAGGGAAGTATAGAGTCTTATGTGACAGAGTAAAGGAATGAAAGTCCTTAGCATCTCTAAAGCAAGCTCTGTTGACTAGCAGCACAGGTGGTCTCACAATGGTCCCAAGCCAGTGGCTACAACAGGCAGAAGGTCAGCATCTTCAGCTCTTAGCATACCCATTGGTGAGCATTGTCTGTCTGACAATTCAGCTTATATGGACCTTACAAAGTGGGATCCTCTGGCATTTGGGGGTTATCGGCAATCATGACTGATGTTTCTGTGGTTTGGGGCAGTCTGGTCACATCCTAAGCGTGTTCCTATTATGTATTAATTGACATTACTGTCATGACTCCTATGGGATCCATTTTGTAAAGTCCAAATGTTCTTAATCCTTTATCCTTTATACAGATCTCACCGAAAAGAGGCTTTTCTTACTCTGCTCCTTCAGTGTATAAGTAAAATCTCTTAGCTGTTTCCAGATAGCCTTATGTGTCTTCAGCTTTTATGACCTAGAATTATCTCCAAATTCTAGGCTACATCTTTTTTAACACGTAAATACCTAAAAAGATAGCCACTCCAGTCTTCCTGGCATCCTGAATGTGATATTATGATTTAGAATAAGAAATATATATTTAGTCTTCCTTCACTTTTCTGGCAAAGAGCTCCTAAAACCATTGAAATTTCCTAAGTAATGAAAATCATAAAGATGTCTTTCGTTATGTTAATGAGGCTACTTTGGGAAAGCATCTAGGTAACCTAAGGATGTGGGTTGGTTGTTAGGGGAGCCAATACTGTGATTAGAGAGTTGAAGCTTTTAATCTCCCTCCTGGGAGGGGAGAGGGACTGAGTGTTGTTGAATCAATTGCCTATTGCCACTGAGTTAATCAATCTTGCCTATGTTATGAAACCTCCATAAAAACCCAAAAGGACTGAGTTTGGGGAACTTCCACATTGCTGAAGCAGAATGCTTTCCAGGTGCGCTCATGCTAAACCCCAAACTCCAGGACGACAGAAGCTCCTTTGTTTGGAACCTGACTCTATTTATCCCTTTTGCTGGCAGTTGATTCATATCTTTTAATATCCTCTGTAACAGATGGGTAGTCTAGTGAGTAAACTTGCTTCCTGGGTTCTGTGAGTCACTCTAGCAAATTAATCGAACCCAAGGAAGAGTTGTGGGAACCTCTGATTTATAGCCTTTTGGCCAGAAGTACAGGTAACAACCTGAACTTGTGATTGAAATTTGAAGTAGAGGGCAATCTTGTGGAACTGAGTTCTTAACCTGTGGAAACTGATGCTATCGCAAAGTAAATAGCATCAAATTGAGTTGAATTGTAAGACACCCAACTGGTGTCAGAAATTGCTTGGTAGTGTGGGAAAACCTCACCCCCACAACACACACATATGTTGGAATTGGGTGAAGAACCCTTTGTTGGGGTTTCACCTGGGGACTTTGTTGGGGCTGTATCCATTTGGCCCTTTCTAGGAAATATGAGGGGTTTATTATCCTTTCAGATCAGAGCAATTAACAAAGGCTACAGATCTAATTTTCATGGTATGTGAAGAGTTTCATGAGGCTAGAGACTAACATGAACACTAAGAAATCCAAAGATATTTTTTCTTCACACATGTTTAAATAATTTTTCTTTAAAATAATACCTATAAATATGATTGTTTATATATAATTTTATAATCAGCTCACCTATAGCAGCTTACAAATGAAAGATTTGACCTATAAAAAACAGATTTATAAAAGTTAAGTTTTATGCCTGTTCAAGGACAATATTGGATTATTACCTCTACAAATAAACCCTATAAAAATCCTAAGGGATAACAGAACTATATAATTTTAGTAGGTTTATCAAGTATGGGTAATGTCAATATTAAAGGAAAATGGTTGGTATCATAAAAACAGCTGACTTTTAGTTTCAAACCTATCATTTAATACTCTACCTTGTGACTTTGGGCTGGGACTCTGCAAATCACATTTCTCTTTTGCTGGTTAGTTTTCTGTTGGGATTTGTCATAGAGAGCACTAGAGGTAGACCATAATGCTACAAGGGGAAGGATGAACGTGTGTGTCTATTGCCCACTGTTGCTGTGACCATCACCCTAGCCATGATCCTTTACCCTAACAGCAGTATTTACTTCCCATAGTATCTGATAGTTCCAATTTCCAGTATTTTTTCAGACTCCTCAAAAGAGCCTCATCATATCCTTTCAGATACACGAGTACTAGCCAGACTGCATCCATCTTTAGAAGTCTGAGACCCAGGTTCTGAACTTCTGAGGTAGGAGTTCTGGCTGGGCAAACTTTCTCCTCCAGGGGTCTGAACCCCAGCTTTATTCCCTCAACCAAAGGGATGGTAGATTTTTCTTGCGATTACCTCTGTAATCCTTTTTGCCTAGTCAAATATTCAATATCTGCTTAAGCAACTTCCCATATAAATTCTTTCTTTAAATAACTGATATGGTTTCCCTTTTCTTACTTGATAATGACTGGTATGGGGTTAAAAAATCAGAGGACCCCATATAAAGGAAATAACGGGATCCTCAAAGTCAGTAAGATAAAGTTTCAAAATTTGCAACCAAGGCATATTTATAATATGATCAATTAACTCTGAGCCTAAAAATATATGGATTTCACTTTCATGTATGCCAATATCTGATGGTGATTTAGATAAAATAACAAATAATTTGAACCTCCTCATTTTTCATGTGAAATATTTGGACAAGATTTATTCATCTTGAGCTCCAAAATTCCATTATACTTATTACGAAAATTTCGAGAATATGTTAAAATATAAGAAGTCACATGTCTAAAATTTTCTAATCAAAACTGATTTAACCTCAGAGGCAGCAACATCAAATCTAGTAGACACACACACATGAACTCACATTACAAGATTAAACAACACCCAGTTGTTAACAAATCTGGACTCACTAACATTAATAATATTTTACACTTATTATAAGACAAATTAAATGAAGCTATTTTCTTTTTACAATTGGAATGTCAAGTGAAAAAAGAAAATATATCATAGTTCACACATATCTGAAACAGTTATAATAAATCTTTATTCGAAATTTTCACTGATTATAAAAGATTTTTTCAGACATTTTCTTTAAAATGTATTAAAACTAAAACAAAAGAAGTCTCTTCCCAGCCTTATTTAATCTGTTTGGGAGTTTTATGTTTTTATATGGTACAATGTGTGAGCTTGGTGAATTTTCTTGCTGAATTATTATATTTCCTAAATGCTGATTCAGATCAAATTTATATACAATGTCATATTTGAATATGTTTTTAACAGCAGGTAAAATGAAACATATAGAAGTGTCAAAACCACCTTCAACAATAAGTTATATACAATATCATGCACTGAATTTTGACAGTAGATTTTTTCCCCCTTTCCACATCCTTAATTTCCAAAATGTTCCTTTTTAATGAGTATTTGCAGACTAATAGCCTGATGATTTTAAATAAACAACTACTTATAGCTTTCACTTTGCTGCTGTGTCAACAGTCCCTGAGTCAGTTTTTAAAAAGTTAAGAACTAAATTACATTACAGTACCTTCCAAAATAAAAAGAGACTCTTCGTTTTCCTTAAAGGTTATGACCTTCACCTTTCCATTGTTGAAAAGCCTAGTTTTTCTTTAAAGAAGAGTTAGTACAATTCCTTGTTTCATTTCATTTCTCATGATGTTTTGTTCAAAATTGGACATGTCAATAATATAATGTGGCTACTCTGTAAATAAGACCCTCCAATCCCCAAATTTTGGTGTCATTGCTGCTTGTTCTTATGATTAATGCTGTTGTTTAATTCTCTTAAGTCTGTATTCTTGGTAATGTGTGGCCAATGAAATCCCTGTTTGATTAGCTTAGTGGTCAGCTAATGACTTGACAAAGATTTTATTAACTGCTTTGAAACTGTTGGTCTCCCAACCCTTGCTAAGGGTCTCTGTGTGTTTCTCAGGACACGCCTTTAGTGCTCCGGTGGGCAAGTCGTCCTCTGCCTCAACCTTCATTTCCATTTCTACACACAGAGAGTCAATTCATGCTCTCCAGAATCTTTCTTAATATTTGCTTTCCATTCCACCTTTCCTCATTTTATTTGAGGAAAATATTCTTACATTGAGATGATTTGTTTCAACAGATATCATTACTACTATGAATAAACATGTGTGCTCTCCTTGGAGAGTGTCTAAGTGTAATTGATCTTTGGAAAAAAGAGTAGCTTTCTAGGTAAAAACCTGTGTAACGGAGATATATATTTTTTTAGAATTCTTTTTCTTGATACCGTAAAAGAATTGAGTAGTTAGCATTATTGATCTTTTCTGTTTCTTACATTTGTAAGAGAACTCTGGAAACTCAATAAATACTTGTTGAATGATGACTTGAAAGTTCTTGCTCTGTCTCAGGGGAGCCAAATATTGCTGTACATTATCTTTATTCATAGAACTATATGGTGTCTTTTCCTTTGTATTCTGCTTACAAACAGATTTTGAAAGCAAATATGTTAGGGTGTACACACATACATAGCTATAATTTTTTATATTTACATATATGTGGATCAAGTGTAATATGTGCATGTTTGTGTTTGTGCATATGTAATATTGGAGGTAAAATGAAAATAGGAAAAGGAAATTTCATGATTTGCCCTTAATGATGTTATGTTTTAATCTGTTTTTAAAAAAACTTTGTTTGTATAGTTCTTATCAGTACTGAGTATCTGAGGAAATATGACACTCATTTATATGCAGTACAAATTATTGATTCATTCTGAATTATTACTTCCTTTATCAGACAGTACTTGAGATAAATTGCCTATAGATAATTTGTATATCTCAATATAAATTTTATTAATGATAAAACTGATATCAAGACAGCAACACTGACAATAAGCCAATATAAAAATTGTTACTGCGTAGATAAATTTAAACTCTTAACCATATCTACAATACCATTGTTCTATATCTTTGCATTATTTGTCCAGAGTTGTCTCTGTACACCCATATGCATTGGATGTTTCTGGAATTTCATATACGTATATATGAAAATTTACTTCAAATCATTTAATCAAAAAAACAAAAATATTGCCTGGGGGCAATATCTGCATCTCGACTCAAACGTTCCTTCTTCTGACATGACAAACAAACAATTACAAAAAAATAAGAAGTGGTTTTAAAATTCAAGCTTATAAATCCTTCTCTTTTAGGTTTTATGTGAAGAAACGGTTTCTTTTGCTATCATTTTTAAAAGCTCAATCCATATTCCACTTCTTAAATATTGTCCAGAAAGTATTTACTAAAAGAATGTGTAAGTTTTTTGGCATTTGCCCTTTTTCTAAGGTATCATTTTAGTACCTCTTTAATTTGACTATGTTCAAGCTATGTTACTTTAGCCAAGTTACTTAATTATTATAAGCCTCATTTTCTCTTCTGTAAACAAAGAAGGTAATGGCAATACATAATTCAAAATATTATTGGAGAAATTAAAAAGGTCCCATTTCATTTGGGATTAGTACAAAGTAAGAATTCAATAAATGCCAACTCTCATTAATATTATCATTATCACTAAATGTATTCCATTAATTGATTTGTTTTCTGCTATCATTAGATCCCAATATGTTTTCCCCAGCTTTATCGAGGTACGATTGACAAAAACTGTGTATATTTAGGTTGCATAATGTGACTTTAAAAAAAAACTTATTCAATTTTTTAAACTAAAAACAAAAACAATTCACATTGTACAGTGACTTTTTTAAAGGTCTATGGTATGATTTAACATACATATACATTGCAAAATAATTACCACAATCAAGTTAATTAACACATTCATCATCTCTCATATTTACCATTTTATATATGTGGTGAGAACATTTAAACAAATTTTAAGTCTACAATATAGTATTATTAACTATAATCACTATGCTATGCATTAGATATCCAGAATTTGTTTCTCTGAAAACTTAGAGTCTGTATCCTTTGATGAACATCACTCTGTTTTCCCCAGCCACTTGTTCCTGGCCACCACAATGTTTTTATTGAAAAAGAAAGATCTCTTTAGGCTTCTTTTGCTTTAAAATTAATAGTGATTTTTTCTGAGTCACTAAATTTCTAAATCTAATTTTTCTTAAAATTTTAATCTACAAATCTTATCTACTTTTAAATTTATCCAGATCTGAAAAAAAAAAGAATATTTTAGTTATTTTTTAAACAAAGATGGATTGTCTCAGGTTAAAAAGACTAAATTTACTTAAATGTTTAACTCTATTCGTAAAATTCAGGAAATTTCCTTAAATATTTTAAACTTCAATTATAGACTTAAAAATATTTGATTTTCTCTTTTAAGTACCTTAAATGCCTTATAGAATATAACCTAAAGAAGAAAAACATTTATGGAGCATAATCAAATCCTATAAATCTCATAAATTAAACATAAAGTAAATAAATGCATTTTAAACATTCAAATAATTTATACATTTAGTCAGGTTTTTTTTTTTTATCTTTTCTAATTGAACATTACAAATTGAATATCAATGACATATTTCAATTTGAAGTTTCAATATTAAAATGCTAATTTCTCTAAAAAACAGACATTTAACAATAAACACAGATTATCCTGAATTTATATAAAATTAGTATTTACTTTATTTAGTTTACCAGTTCTGTTTTCAAAACTCTATCTTATTTGCTTACACACTTAAGAAAACAGAATTACTACCTCAGATGGTCTAAGATTATATTTCAATCATTAAGCTACTATTTTCAGTCTCTACTATGTCCTCAGGTGGGTACACTAGGTCCTTTTTAATAATACTTCATCAATTGGAGAGCCCAACTTTCTGACTCCTCACAATCCAAGTTTAGATACATGACTTTATTGGATCTGCAATTCCATCCACATTGAGTTCAACTAATAATATATTTACTGAGAGATGGAGTCTGTATTCCTGCCACACTCTTCTTGGCTTTCTACAACATTTTGATGCTTTTTTTATAACCAAGTTTTTGGCCATCCTTCTGTTCTCACTTTAACTCTATACTCTTTATAATGGCTTTAGACATTTCTAATATTTCTAATTTTTTGTTATTATGCAAACACTTTTGTATCTATATATTACCTCATCATTTGTTATTTCTTTTGGTAGGATGCTTAATAATATTTAAATATTCATAAAGTCTTTCTCTAGATAGACATATATTGCAGTAAATTGTGTTATAGAAACATTTTCCAACCATCGCTGAAGATACTGTATTTAAAGTTAACACTTGAGACTAGACCTGCCTTATCCCTCGTGAACTGTAGTTTTGCAAATTTCACATAATCCATAATTGCACCAAGTATTATTTATGAATTGAAAAATGTTTCCCAGGTAATATTCTCTTTTTTCAGTGCTTTTAGATACTATAACTAAATACAATCTGTTTTAAACATTGCTAAATTTATAAGTTTTTGTTATTAATCTTTCAATAGATGCTAAAATGCAATTATATGCATCTGGGATTCCAGAGAAAATTTTTATATTAAATGTGGTCTTTGTATTTCAAAGTTTTCAAACAAAAATGAATAATACATAATCCCTAATTTCAAGGAGTTCACATTTTAGTGAAGGAAAAATTCATTTGTGAAATGGACACCCATAAAAAATATACTGGGGCAACAGAGTGCGTGATATGATTAAGAGAAATGAAAAGAAGTTAATTCAGTTGGGAAAGTTTGAAAAAGACTTCATAAAGTCTTTGTAAGAGTTAAAATAAATGTAATACACAATTGCTTAAATTTAAATTTGGTTGCTTTCTTACTAAAACTTAGCATCTATCAATATATTTAAATCTATTCTTTTATACAGACCTGTGAAAAATATTATAAACATTTATTTATACTTTGTTAATCAAGGGGCAGCAAAATATAGCTCAAGGGTCAAATCTAGCCACTCTATTTGTTTATTTATCATTGATAGCTATTTTGCGATAGTGACATATTTGAGTAGTGTAACTGCAACGTTGTGGCTGGCAAATCCGAAAATACTCTCTGGTCTTTTACAGCAAATATTTGTTGACTTCTGCTCCATTTGTATTACAATTAGACATTCCTGGAGTATTAACCCCAAACTTCTAGTTGTCCTAACATTTCAGTTCTTCTGGTTAACTATCACAGCAGCTGGCTATGGAATAGGTCTCATTGTCCTGGACACTATTCCCCTGGAATATCTAATCAAGAAAGGACAATTGTCTACATAACACATTTTTTTTTTAAGTAGTGAAATTGCTGCCCTTTTTCATTTCAGACTTTAGCTTCCTGAACTAATTTACACCAAAAGCTTAATTAGTTCCCTAACTGGCTCTCCTATATGTTGTAGTAGTAACACTTGGAAAATGGCTACTTTTAATTGCCTTTGAAAAAGGCTTGTTTGGAAAGGAATAAAACATTTCATATGGAAATATATAGAATTCCTGAATAGAATCAAAATAGTCCTGACCTCTGGGAGCTTATCATCTGAATACATTGAAGAGTTTGGAAATAAACTACTCTTTTCTAAAAACCATGGATCTTTCATCAGAAAGAAATTATTGCCTATGAATACGGTGGAAAGAGTAATTTTTATACTCTCAAAGTCTTTATTCATAGAATAGTAAACATAAGCTTGATTCAAGATTTCTGTCTTATGTGCTTTTTGAGAGTAAAAGGTCAATTCATGAACATTTATTAAAGGCTTATTATTTACCCTGCATTAAGAACACTGAGTCAAAGTGAACAAGATATTGTCTCTAGCTCTAAAACATTTACATGTTTACAAAAGGAGATATATATTTTCCAAGTTAATTGTGAAATAATGGACTACCCAAAGTGCTATAAGAATGTATTTTGCCTTATGAGAGCATAAGAGATTTACTTAGATTGGAAAATTAGAGAGGGTTCATTGAGAAAGTGACATTAAGCTGGCCCTAAAAATATGGATAGACAATTTTTAAGTGAAAATGAAAAAGAGTTTTCCAGATCAAGAGACTAAGTAAACCACATATCTGTACTAGAAATTGTTTTTGATGTTACTAACTTCTGGATATATTGTGGTTGTAAAATGTTATCTTTAATAATATCCTGATCAGTAACAATATTATTCATCAGTCTTGTATTCAAACTTCTGCATCAAGTTTACTGCTAGTTACTCATTTGCAAAATAAAATTCTGATTTGAAGAGCTTATTAAAATTTTAAAAAAGAAATAAACAGATTTTTTTTCCCCTATGGTATGTATGGTTTTAGAGAAAGATTAATCTGCATCTGCAACATTTTAAATATAATCAATGGACAGTACAATTATATTTCTCATTTGTTCTATTAGACTCTTTCTTATATTCTCAATAGTATTTTATTGACAAAGTACAAATATTAGTATTTGAGGAAATATGCCATGAGTGTCACAAACATCCACTTAAGTTTAAAACTAAAAAAGCAGCTTGTCCTATATTTTCTTAAGCCATATTTCATAAACAAAGAGTTATTTTTCTCTGGGAGGTACTGATGTCACATTAAATACATGTGCAGCACACCAATTACACATAGACTGAAAGCACATCTCACTCAGGAAGCCAGTTGAAGGAACCACAATACCATCTAGTGTCTGCTACGCATTGTCTCTACTAACATGGAGAATAGTAGACTAAATTAATATGAAAAAATAATGGAAAACAAAACCTGTGTCCACTTTCTTAAATAATCTGAGAAATAAATGTTTTGTCTAGCACCGAGTGCTCCCTGATCTTCCCCTATCTTTTATTTATTTTTGAACCAAACTTATCAAGAAAAAAAACCAGTCTCTTCTGTATGTGAGTTTGCCATTTTGCTGTTAAGATTGACCCCACTAGTAATAACCCATCAGATTATTAAGTAATATTTCTTAACAGTGTATCTGCTGGGTTGAGACCATGCTAGCCCACAATAATATAACTCAGCAAAACCATCTGTGGTACGATTCAGCAATTATTCATCCATGTTTGTATTAGTTATGCTAAGGCCATTTTCATTGATTCTTGCTTTTTGTCATTCATTGCAACTTAAAAATTGACATGTTCTCAAATTGGACTAAGCCGCTTAAAGAAGTTGTGTGTCTCAGGAAGTATTTAACCTAAATTTAAATGAGGTCTCCTGCATGGAATTCATAAAAGGGAGTTATATCCTTACACCTTAAGCTATCTGAGTGGCAGAACCCGTCTTATTAATTTTCCTCTCTTGAAAATTGCTCCAGTTATTGCTTTCATTGACTAGACATACAATAAATATTTTTAACTGATTTAGAATAACACTGCTCATTTCATTTTTTAAATACATACAATGTTTCACAGTCAGATTCTGAGATCTCTGATTTCAGAAGGGATGTATATATGCTTGTCTAACAAAAGTTTGCCCACAGAGTCACTCAAGAAAAAATAGCTGATATCTGACATCTGGCTTGATATATATCCTGCTATATTAAAATAATATTGATAAGATTTATTCTTGTACCGTAGGAGATTTTATGAGCGCTCAATACACATCTCCTAACATATTTTAATGGCTTTGAAATACAACTGACACATACTAAACTGCATACATTTAAAGTGTACAATTTGATCATGTTTGACATATGTAAACTCACATTAATCCATCATCGCAACCAAGACAACGAATATTTCCTTACCCCCACCCCCACCAAATATCTTTTTGTCCTTGTGCAACCTCTATCTTCTATCCTCAGGTGTTATGGCTAAATTATGTCTTCCCAAAATTCATGTGTTGATGTCCTAAAATATCTTTTTGTCCTTGTGCAACCTCTATCTTCTATCCCCAGGTGTTATGGCTAAATTATGTCTTCCCAAAATTCATGTGTTGATGTCCTCTAGTACCTTAGAATGTATTTGTATTTGGAACTAAGACTTCAAAGAGGTGATAAAGTTACAATGAGGTTATTAAGGCAGACCCAAATCCAATCTGACTGGAGCTTTGCAAGAAGAGAAAATGTGGAACACAAAGAGACACCAGGGCGATATGTGCACAGAATAAAGGGCATGTGAAGACACGAGGAGAAGTCAGCTATGTGCAAACCAAGAAGAGAGACCTCAGAATAAAATCAAATCTACAGATAAACTTGATCTCAGATTTTTAGCCTCCAGAATCCTGAGAAAATGAATTTATGTCATTTAAGCCATCTAGTATGTGCTATTTTGTTAGGACAACCCTAGCAAACTAATATATTAGACAACTGTCACTATAGGCTAGATTGCATTTTCTATAATTCTATATAAATGTACTTTTTGGTCTGGCTTCTTTCACTGAGCATAATTCTTTTGAGGTCTGTCCATGTTGTTGCTCTTTCAACACATTCCTTTTCATTACTGAGTAATAGTCCATTTTTAAAATCTATCCACCTATTATTGGTCATTTATTTTGTTTTCTAGTTGGGACTATTACTAGCAAAAATTCTATGGACATTTATTACAAATGTTTTTATAGACATGTGGGTTTTTAAGTTTTGGGTAAATATCTAGGATCGCAGTGGCTGGGTCATATGATAGGTATATGATTAGCTTTTGAAGAAACAACTAAACAATTTTATAAAATTCTACCATTTGCATTCTGATCAGCAGTTTGAGAGTTCCATTTGCTCCATATCTCTGCCAAAAATTGGCATGATCAATCTTTAAATTTTAGACTTTCTAATAGGTATACAGTAGCATGTCACCGTGTTTTTGAATTTGTATTATACCAAGACAATGGTGTTGAACGTTTTTTCGCGTGCTTATTTCCCAAAAGTATATCTTCTTTGGCGAAATGTCTATTCAAATTTTTTGCAATTTTTATTGGATTATGTGTTTTCTTATTACTGATATTTGAGAGCTCTTTATATATTCTGAATACAAGTCCCTTATCAAATAGGTGATTTGCAAATGTTTTCTCCCAGTCTGTGGCTTATCTTTTCATTCCCTTATTAATGTCTTTCACAGGGCAGAAAATTTCAACTAAGTCAGTTTATCAATTTGTTTTTTTGTTGATCATACTTTTGGTGTTACATCAGGGAAATGTTTGCCTCATCTCAAATCAAAAAGATTTTCTCTTATATTCTTCTAGAAGTTTTATAGTTTGTGGATTTAAATTTAGGTCTATAATCCATTTTGAATGAGCGTATGATTTTTTTTTGCTTTTATACGTAGAACCAATGAAAGTAATAAAAGTTTTCTGTCTTAAATGTTCTGCCACCACACTTACTTATTTCAATACTCATACTACCTGCTTTTTTCATTTCCAAGTTTTAGATCCCATCCCATCATCCTCTAAGTCATCACACTTCTTGCCAAATCAACAACACCAACATGGTTCAAACAATTTCTCTCCCTGTTCCTTTCTTTCACACATATGCAAGTTAAATATCTTCTATTAGAAATAAAAAGTAAGAAAATGCTTTCTTGAACCTACTAGCTTTCTAAAGACTGAACAATAACTTTCCTTGTTCTTTCTCTACAAAACTATTCTCTTAAAAGAATCATCTATTTTCTCATTTTTATCTCCTCACCCCAACACTGCTAGATGTCTGCCCTAGTTACTGTACTAAAACTGTTCTTTTTAGTTTGATGTAGTCTCATTTGTTTATTTTTTCTTTTATTTTCCTTACTTGAGGGGACTTATCTAAAAAGATATTACTCAGAATGATGTCAGATAGTTTACTTCCAATAATTTCTTCTAGGAGTTTTATGGTATCAAGACTTACATTTAAGTCTTTAACCCATTTCAAGTTTATCTTTGTATATGGTATAAGAGAGTGGTCCAGTTTCATTTTTTTTTTTTTTGCATGTATCTGCCCAGTTTTCCCAGCACCACTTGTTGAAGACACTGTCATTACTCCAGTGTATATTTTTACCTTCTTGTCATAGATTGGTGAACCGTATAAGAGAGAAGATGTGATATAGACAGACAGACAGACAATAGATAGATGGATGGATAGATAGATAGTAGATAGACAATGAAATATTATGCAGCAATTTAAAAAAATGAAGTCTTGCCATTTGCAACAACATGGATGGATCTAGGGCAGCAGTCCCCAAACTTTTTGTCATCAGAGACTGGTGCTCCTATGAGAATCTAATGCCTGATGATCTGAGGTGAAGCTGAAGCGGCGATGCTAGTGCTGGGGAGTGGCAGCAAATACAGACAAAGCTTCACTTGCTCATAGCCTGCTGTGAGGCCTGGTTCCTACCAGGCCATGGACCAATATCAGTCCACGGCCCAGGGGTTGGGGACCCCTGATATAGAGGGTATTATGCTAAGTGAAATAAGTCAGACAGGGAAAGACAAATATAGTATGATTTCACTTATATGTGGAATCTAAAAAATAAAACAAAACAATCAAACAAAACAAAAACAGACTCAGAAACAGAGACCAAAGGGATGGTTACTGGAAGGGAGAAGATGGAGGGAATAAGTGAAAAGGAGAAGGGGAATATAGTCAATAATACTATGATAAGTTCACAGTGACAGTTGATTACTGGAATTAGTAGGGTGATCACATTATAAGGTATAAACATATCAAATCACTGTTTTGAACACCTAACACTAATATAACCAATATAAGATTGTATACTAACTATACTTAATTAAAAAATAAATTTTAAACAACTGCTCATAATATCAGTATTGTGATTTCCGTTTACCATGTACACAGGTCCTATTTCATCTTTCATCATACAGGCTCTCTGGAAGGCATGTACACTGCTGACCTCTCCCGCTGCTGGGAATTTCCTTAGCGTGTAAGAATCCACTCCACTGGATCTCCTCCTACTTGTATGACCCTCTTTAGTCTTTTATAATGTCTCCACTCCTTCTCCATTACTTTACACATGTTTTCCTCATATTTTCTCTTCTTATTCTATATATTCTACTTACCTACTGGTGATCATATATAAATCAAGGATTCTACTGCCACCTTTAAAACAATGAATCTCTGTGTATATTTCTGGTCCAAACTATTATAACCAGACCTACATAATCAACGCCCTACTATATATTTTCAGTAGGACTTTTAAGGGCAATATGTGCCAAACTTTACTCATTCTTTTTATACCCAAACATGTGGTTCATTCTGTATTTCTTGTGCTGCCTTAGCACTCACTCTGTCACCTAAATCAGACACCTGCAATTTATCCTTAATCACTTCCTCTTCTCCATTCTCCATGAAAAAAAAAAAACAATTAAATAGCATTCAATCTTTCAGTTATATCTCTCACTTATGTCTCCAATCCATGCTTCCTCTCCAAACCCACTGTTTCAACCCTTATTATATCTCATCTGAAGTTTTGAAACAGACTTCCAATGGTCCCACAGGCTCTAGTTCAGCTTTCATACTGATACCTAAGAAAACTTTCTGAAAGGCAAATCTGTTCATGGGAACAATGTTTAAAACACGCATCTCTACTGCCTGTAAAATTGCACCCATTTTCATACAACATAATCTGCCTTCCGTAATCTGAGTATCTTATATTTGCCAGTCTTCCTCTTAAATTTTATCACTAACAATAACTCCTCTACATGAATTCTGGGCTACAGCCACAACTACCTTTTTAGTGTTTCCTGAACATGGCATTTTAATAGACCACCAACCTTAATTCATGATATGTACATCTTCCCTAAGTGTTCTTTGCTTTCATGTCCATTGGTGATCAGTACATCCTGAAAAGTGTATCTCATTCCTTCTTTTGCATAGAACCTTTCTCAGTAAGCCTAGATAAGTATTTCTTCCCCAAGAATATAATTCCACAATAGCCTTTAATAAATTGTATGATAATTACATTTTTACCTATTTTCCCTCACTGCTACACTTGAGAGCATAAGCCAGCTCATATTTCTGTTTGCACCTTCAGTGCCTAGAATAACATTTGACACACAGAAGATTTTCAACATGTTTGCTAAATGAATAATCAGTTTCCCTCTGTTCCTGGATAGTCTTGTTCTAGTAGAGATCACTTGCAATTAAAGGTATAAAAATGTTCCTTTTTCTTTAAGAAAATATGCATTGAGTACATGCATATAGTTGATTGAAGCTAGAAAAAACTTCCTGAATTAGGTATGACAAAAGGCAATTCAATACATTGAGAATACAGCAAATGTTCAACTCTTTAAAGGTTAGATGTACAATCATAAATTCAAAAGGCAGTAATAGTATTCAATTTCTGTAGATGTTCCTACTCATCTTAAAAAGGTAAAATATATTCTGTCTGCATAGGAAATCAATGTTGCTTTTGCTTCCTGTTTTTTACAATTGTAGAAGAAAAACTGGATGATCGAAGATGTAATTTTTTTTTTTTGGTTTTAATAATTTGTTTTAGCTTGATGGTTAATGACTGGGCATAATTTAAAAATTATAATAATGTCTATAAACTTTAGAAAATAGTTTATATGACATATTAAGTCTTTAATATGATTTTCTCCAAGTACTTTGTGAAATGCATTTTAAGAAGTATGGCCCATAATCTATAGGTAAGAAAATATAGAGAAAGTTTAAAGAAAGTTAAAATAATCATAAATACTAAGCTGCCTTATTTATTACTTTTTATCTTACTGTTCAATATTAAAGGTCCTTGTCATCATAAAATTATCAGTAAAAAAATGAAATATTGAGTCCAAGACTGATGAAAGTCTTGATAAAAGGATACAGAGTGAGAATTCACATACTAAACCCATCTCTTTCATTGCAAGTACTATCCTAAAGCCAGCCAGTAGTACTCAGTAGAATGATCTGTGAAAACATAAAACCAGGGTGCAAATCTAGATTCCACTGCTTGCTAGTTGTATGACTGTAGGCAGATCATTAACCTCTGACTCTTTATAAAGTCACTTGTAAAGGACAAAAATAGCAAGACTTATTTAGCAAAATAATTTCATGAAATATAGGTATCAATCAAGACAGGCTGGGGTATAAGGCTAATAAACAACTCCAAAATTTTAGTGACTTAAAACCACAAGTTTTATTTCTCACTCATGCTCCAGGTTTGTTATGGTCATGCAGCTGAACATTCTGCTCTACATCACTTTCTCCCCAGGACTCAGGTTCACACAGTACCCATTATCTGGAATAGTGCCAGTTTGCCAAGGAAGAAAATAAAAGTGTGGCAAGTTGCATATTAACTTTTAGAGCTTCGATCCAGAATTAACACATTTCACTTCTGCTCATATTTCATTGATCATATTACAAGAGGACAAAGAAGTATAAACCTACATATGCTCTAGCACATCCAGAGATATTTTGTATATTTTATGTTAATATTTAATATTAAAATATATATTATAACATTATGATGCATTCAATATTACAGGACAAATAATAGTAATAGTTCATTGCACTAAGGGTTTACTCTGTTTAGGGTACTCTGCTAAGGACTTCGCTGCTGTCATCTCATTTAATTCTCTCCTTATAGCAAACCTTGATCTATAAGACACTGCTATATGCCTCCTCAACATCTATTTCTCCAGTTTTTTGTTTGTTTGTTTGTTTGTTTGTTTTAATCACTAACAAAGCTGAAATTTCATTTGGGATAATATTATATATAGCTTACATTATCTTTATAGCTATCAGGAGCCAGATGAAAACCTTCTGGTAACCTATGGTATGTAGAATTTCCTCAACATAACATCTCATCTTGGAAAACACACACACACACACACACACACA
>NW_024349222.1:360203-648929 GCF_902729225.1 Pteropus medius | reverse complement strand
AGAAAGAAAGAAAGAAAGAAAGAAAGAAAGAAAGAAAGAAAGAAAGAAAGAAAGAAAGAAAAGCAGAAATGATGTCAAGCGATACAGCAGCCATTTGGGGACAGTGAGATAAAAAGCATGGGGGTGACAAGATAATCATGGAAATACTGGCCATGACAGCATTATTGATGATGCTGATCTGAGGCCAGCAGCCACTTACTGCCTGCCTTCCTGTAAAGGTGAGCTAAATAAGCCTGCTCTTTTTTGAGTTGATTTCCAAAGAGTTTTCTCTTATTTTCATCTAAATATTTCTTAATCAATGCAATATACATTCCCAAGGATTAATGACAAAACAAAATGAATCATGGAGAAGTTGTAAACACTGGCCAAAATAACAAGACCAAATAATGCCAGAGCTGGGATGTAAATCTATACAGGTCTAACTCTAAAACTGGGTGATTAGCAAGAGACTATCCAATTGATTCTAAACAGCTAAGAGTCATACCCTAGATACCTGACATTTCAAAACATATGTGAATAAGTTTTTTAATAAAATTTAAGTATTGATAAGGAACTGAGAAGTTCTCAATGTTTATAAAATAGAGTTTGCATAACATGCATACTTCAGTTCAGTGTATCAGATTTTTCTTATAGATATAACTTGAGCATTATGATTTCATTGCTTAAATATATTTCTCAATGAAATATTAATGATATAAGGGAAAATAGGATAACCAGTCCTTCATTAGACCTCAGGTTCCCCCACATATGTATTACTTTCTCATTGGTGTAATCAATAATTTTTTTGTGGTGATGAAAGCAGATAAGTTTTAAAAACTTGATCATTCTTTGCACACTATCCTTAGTAGAACAAACAGTAATTATTTGTTTAATATCTATCTTCTCCAGAGCTACAGACCTCCTGCTGGCATGATCATGCCTGCCTTGGTCACTGTATCTTTCTAGCATTTAGTAGGAAATCTGCTCAACATATGTTAATTAACAGGTAGAATGTTCAATATTATTCTGCCTAAAAAACAGCAACAGAATAGTTGTAAGAAAAAGAAATCATATTGAATTAATAACAGTCATTGGTATTGATTTTTTTTTTTAATTTGGAACCACTGTGAATGTTACATATAGGCAAATTTAGTCTTAACTAAATAGTTTTTTTTTCCTCACTTAGAGTTGTTTTTTTAATTACAGATCTTGTGAGTTATCAGTCCCAGAACGTAATAAAAAAAAAAAATAGCATGTATTAACCTTGAAAAAGAGATGTATTTCTGGATCGAGTGTGGATAGTCTGCTAATATTTTATTGATAATAAATAGATTCTAATATTTGAGTGGTTTTAAAAAATAATTACTTGCTCAAGTACCGGTCTTGTGCCTATTCTCTTCAGTGGGTGGCCTTCCTCTCTGAAGTAATTTAGGGATCCAGTTTCCTTCTCTCTGTGCTGTACCATCTCCTTGGGCTTATCTCTGTCTGCATTCAGTTGGCAAAGGAGAAAAAGCATGAGAGAAGGTCCAGCACTGTGTTTTATAGTCCATGCAGTGATGTCCACCATCACTCAGACATACTGGTGAAAACTTAGGTACATGACCATATCTCACAGCAAGAGAGACTGGGAAATATAAACTATCTCTCCAAAGAATAGCATAAAGGCTTTCAATTTGTCTTTGCTACTCTTACAATTCCGTAATATGTAATTCTACATAAAATAATATAGATAATACTTCAATAGAGGGAACTGCAGCTACGCTTATATATACTATGATTTTTAACTGCCCTCAACCCATATCTAAGCATTGGCTATTTTTCCTTGATGATGTTAAGGTTTGTGAAAATATACTGAACTCATCCTGAGAATTTCAGTATGAGAGCTGCCAATGATATTCTTATTGCTACTTGTGTCATATTCTTATTTCCTTATAAAACTCATTGATGGAAGAATCTATGATTCTAATTCAATCCCAGCCTCTGTACTAATTCACATTATTTCCATTAAAAGTTCTATTCATTACAGAGACGGGTAAAGCTTAGAAAACAGAACTAGAAAGACATTTAAATTGACTGTAATGAGTCAGTGGCTTCTATATTCTCCTTATTATCTCCAAATGCCAAGTGAAACTTTCAGTAACAGGCACTGACCACTTTCATGATCATTTCACATTTGTTCAAAAGTCAATTGAAATAATTGCCTTGATTAAAATAATTGAAGGTCATCTGTAAACTGATTTATCCTGTGTGTGTCTCTTTCTGTGTGTGTTCTCTCTATAAACAATCCTGCAATAAATTTTGAAATATGTTCTTATATTTATGGGAAAATAAAAGAGAAATGAATAAAATAAAGGGGAAAAACATTGTAAAGTTATGTTAGTTTTTTTACTTGCACCTAATTTAGAGTAGTCAGTCTAATGTTCATTTTATAAGCTTTTACATACTGGTCTTGTGGAAGTTTTTTTTTCTTTCTAATTTTAAAACATTTTTTACCCAATTAAACTTTAATTCTCAAAGGTCAGGAGTCATGTCTCTCTATTTCAAAATTATATCCCCAATACTTACACATTGAGTATATTTTAGACACTCAATAACTTCTTTTAAATGTTGAATATATATAAAACTTGATTTCAAATATTAGGTTCACCCTGACATACATTCACATCCTCACTCACATGCACACACACCTCTACCTCACAGGTTATTTTTTGTGTAATTAATAAAAAGATAGCCTAAGTTTCAATTACATTGTTTGTTTTTTTTCCTACAAACTGGTAAATTTGAAGGATCCTTTATGATATCAATGCCATTATTGGAAATCTTAAATAAGAGTAAGAAGTTTTATAGATACCTGAAAAATATTTTTATCTCAGAATATTATTAATAAATTTTTAAGTAAAAAATATTCACAACGCTAAGAAAATACTTTGAAGGAGACTACATTTAGCAACCATATTTATTCCTTGACACAAGAGCCAGTACCATTATTTTATAACCTATAAAAATTATTTTATGTAAAAACTAACATAAAATTGTAAATAACTCAATCTCTTATTTATTTGAACCATATAAATAAATAACTATATAACACTAATAACTTTTGCATGATAATTGTGTAGTTTATCCAAAATGTTTTCCATTTTCCATTTCTAATATTCTAATATTCTATTTTGTACATATTCTAGTACATAGACATACACACTGTAGATATCCTTCTCCTTTCATCCTCATTACCTTAATTATTACCATCACCCTTGCCATCACCTCTACCTAGCCTCAAAATTAAGTTTACAGAAAAGACAAATCAAAATGTGACTTACCAAGGATATAATCTTGCTCACTCATATGACAAAACATACTATATTTTGAACAGTCTGAGATAATTTTCAGCAGGATTAAGACAATGGCCCTTCCAGCTTCTGGCCCCCTGAGGAAACAGTTGTCACTTGAAATATTTAAGATTAAGAATATCTGTGAGAATATGACAAATATCTTTTCGAATGAATCAGAGTACACTCTTTTATTTTCCAAATATTCTTCAGTCCAATTCAAAAAAAAAAAAATTTCTTCTGGAAACCTTTCGGAACAATAAGACCCAGTCTTACTGAGTCAGACATCAATTTGTAACAAATTGTATTCCTATTACTCGTCCATTATCTTTTAATTTTTTTAAAGCTGGCTCAATATTATAATTACTCACTATTATTATTGAGAACTGTTAAATAAAAGAAGAGTTTACTTTGAGAATTCCATTATTAGTGTAGTTCTTATAAGTAAACATAAGAGTGCTCCTAAGATACTTGCTGATGATTGTCTATGGCCATGCCACGCTGAACAAGACCGATCCTGTCTGATCTTGGATGCAAAGCAGAGCCGGGCCTAGTTAGTACTTGGATGGGAGATCACCTGGGAAGACCAGGTGCTGTAGACATAAAAAATAAAAAAATAAGGGATTGTAAGCTGACAAGGTCCTTGCAATTTGTGAGGTCAACCAAGGGTTGCCTTGCCTATATATACTTGCTTGCTGATGATTGAAAAATGGCAATGGAAAAATACTGTTCTGCTCTCACTGTTATATGCATTTTGATATTCCATGTGTCAAACTACTGCCTCAAAAAACTTTAAGAAATGTCATAGAGATTATAAGCAGTGTGTTAAGTAAAAATCTGATGTTCTTCCAAGATTCTCATTTCCTGGTGATTCAATCAAACACTAAGCTAGATACTGCTGTGAAGAGACTGTGCAGACAAAATTAAGATTACTAATCAGTTGAACTTTAAATAAAATTATCCCGGATTTTTCGGTTTGTTGATATAATCATATGAGCCCTTAAACTTAAAAGAGGAAGGCTAAAGAGATAAAGAGATGAAGCCAAAGAACAAGGTAGGAGGGATGGAGTAGAAGGAAATGTTAGAGAGATTTGAAGCATAAAAAGGACTTTCTTTGCCCTTATTGTCTTTAAAGGAAGCCATGAGCCAGGGAATGCCAGCAGTGCCTATAAGCTGAGAATAATCAGCAGAGAAACTGGGATTTCAGTCTACAACCACATGGAACCAAATTCTGTCAACAATCTGACTGAGTTTGGAAGCAGATTCTCCCTAAAGCCCCAGAAAGGGGTGTGCTCTTGCTGATATCTTGATTTTGGCCTTGTAGGACTCTTAAATAGAGAACCAGTTGAGCCACTCTGTGTCCTGGCCCAATGATACTGTGAGATAATATGTATATGTTGTTTTAAGCCTCTAAGTTTGTGGTAATTTGTTATGACGGCAATAAAAACCTAATACAGGCAGCTCCTAAATTTGTGTGTGTGTGTGTGTGTGTGTGTGTGTGTGTGTGTGTGTGTTGTTCAAACAGTATTCCTAATAGTTAGAACAGAGACTGGCACATAGATTGCCATGCATAAATATTTGATGGAAAAAGTTTTTTTTGATTGAAGCAATTATATTAGAGCCTAAAGTTAGGCAAAGTTTTCTAAGGAAAGCTAGATTGTTAATATACATCTGCTCGTGTATAATCAAACCATCTTTATAACATTTCTAAAGTGAAGATATTGGTACTTTTATGTTAGATTCAAGTAATACATGGCCCAGGAAAAGACAAAAGTTAAAAAGATTATATTTTATTAATAACAAGATGGACATTTCCAAGAGACCCAAGCTATCTTATTCTTCAAGTTTTTAAAGGACCGTGCAACATTATTTAGTCATGATAATGAAAAACAGAATCCCTGAAAAATATTCAATATTCTTCTGAAAAAAAAGTTAATTATTAATAGGGTAATTTTTTTTAAAAAAATGAATATAGTCATTCACAGAATTAGAAATGCTATCAAAGAACTCAATATCTGTTTTCATAACTAATGTAGATTAAAGCCAGAGTCACAGTCATTATTTTCCAGTTAAATATTTCAAGTATAATAGAATCTTCTAAGCTACCAAGAAACAATATACCCAAAACACAAACTGAGCTGTGCTAGGTAAAGAGTGTATGAAACACATATAAACACATGTACATACACACACTTAAACACATATATTCCCTGCCTTCCAAGCCAGCTTATTTCATCAAGCTCCTAAGTAAAGAACTAAATCTAGTAGTTGTAATAAGGGCTAGCTGTCTGACATTCCCAGAGTTGATAAATGATAACTTTTCTATTTATGTACCTCTGGTCAGGTTAAGTTGCTATGTATTATCCAGGGCTATGTAGTGTCCAAATAGTCTTTGGAGAAAAAATATTAGTCTGAAGAAAAGACACGATCCTCCTTTCCTAACATATTTGAGGTCTAGAATGAGACCCACGCCCTTCACCCTATGAATATTCACCCCATGACCTTAACAGCACTTGAAAAAAAATCACATTTTAGAAAATAAAGCTGAGCTGGTTCCCAACCATACCAGGGTTAGGAGACGGCAAACAGGATGTTGTTGCTCTTGGTTGCACTAGGTAGATATCCCAAATACGCGAGCGTACCTTTGGAGGGTGCTTGGAAACATAGCTATGTCTAAGCCCACTTCTGTCAGCTGTCCTCCTGGTCACTTACAGTGTTCGCAGGCAAGCCAGAGCACAGAGAGGGGGCCCAGTCATAGAAAGCTGCAGAGTGAGGCCTATTTTAGGCTTAGTCTGAACCTGAAGAAGAATGAAATCCCCCAACAAGTGTTTACTTGGGGATGTTTTTGTCTGATTCCTTCTCTAGGAAAATCTCAGTCAGGCATACTGGGCCAGTACTTTGGGATAAGGTAGACAGTTGGAGAAATAAACTAGGAAAAAGGGGGGTAAATGTAAATATTAAAGGGGGATAATGTAAATATTAAGGAGTTTATATGTGTTGAAAATGTTGAGAGGAAAGCAGATTAGTTTTTACCTGTTCAATTATGCTTCGTTCCTGCGGACATTTCATCTATTAATTTTTTTCCACCTAGTATTGTTTTTTTTTTTCACATTGTACAATTCAATGAGTTTTTTTTTTTCAACTATAGTTGGCATTATATACCAGTTTCACTTGTACACAATAGTGATCAGGGATCCGTATAACTCACAAAGCTATCACCCCACTAAACCTAGTACTCCTCTACCCCCTTACATATTTATTATGTTATTAACTATCTTCCCCATGCTACACTCTACATCTTCATCTCTATTCTGCGACCACAGATTTGTATCTCTTAATCCCTTTGCCTTTTTTTTCTGTCCTCCCAACCCCCTCCCATCTAGTAGCCCTCAAAATATTCTCTTTATCTATGAGTTTATTACTGATTTTGTTGTTGTCGTCATTTATTTTGTTCTTTAGATTCCACATGTACATGAAATCATGCGATATTTATCTTTCTCTATCCGACTCATTTCATTTGGCACAATACCCTCTAGGTCCATCAAGTTAATATCTTTTAGCATTCCCTTTCTTTAAGTCTGTATGTGTCTTTTAATTTAAAGTGAGTCTTATGTAGCATATGTAGAGGTCTTGTTTTCTTATCCATTCAGCCACTCTACCTTATTGTTGGAGCACTTAATTCTTTCCATTTGAGGTACTCGTTGATAGGAATATAGTTATTACCATTCTTTATTTCTATGTTTAATACATGTTTTTTCTTCTTAAAGAAGACTCTTCAACATGTCCTGTAATACTAACTTGGTGATGATAAATTCCTTTAGCTTATTTTTGTGTGCAAAGCTCTTCATCTGTCCTTCAACTCTAAATTATAGCTTTGGTGGATAAAGTAGTCTTGGTTTTAGATCTCTGGTTTTCATCAGGTTGACTATTTTGTTCCAAGCCCTTCTGTCCTAATGGTTTCTTTTGAGAAATCAGCTGCCAGTCTTTTGGGTACTCCCTTGTAGGTAACTAACTGCTTTTCTCTTGCTGTTTTTAAGATTCTCTCTTTGTACTTAATCTTTGGCATTTTAATTTTAATGTGTCTTGGTGTGGGCTTCTTTGGGTCCCTCTTTCTTGGGACTCTCTAAGCTTCTTGGTTTTGTATGTCTATTTCCTTTACCAGGTGAGAAGTTTTCCATCATCATTTCTTTAAATACCTCTTCAGTGTTTTGTTTTTCTTCAGCTACCTCTATGACTCAAATAGTTTTACATATAATAGTGTCCCATAGGTTCCTTAACTTATTATTATAGTCTTGATTACTTTTTTCTTGAATGTCCATTCTTATTGAGTGTCCTTGCATTTCTCATACTCTATATCAGTGGTTCAATCCCCTTCTTTATCCACTCTGTTTATTCCATCTAATATATTCTTCATCTCAGATAATGTGGTCTTAATTTCCGATTGGTTCCTTTTTATAATTTCCATTTTCATTTTTATGTTTTTTATCTCTTTGTTAAGTTCTCACTGAATTCATCTGTACTTCCCCTAAGTTCATTGAGCATCTTTATAACCAATTTTTTGAACTCTGCATCTGTTAAATTGCTTTACTCATTATTCCTGGATCTCTGTTCGTTTCTCTCATATGGTTTCTGCTTCCTTGTCTTCCCATTTTATCTGCCTTTCGGTGTCAGTTTCTACATACTAAGCAAAGCTCCTAGTCTCCCTGTCTTATTAGTGCAGCTTTGTGTAGTAGGTGTCCAGAGGCCCAGTCTTGAAAGGAGTTCAGCTGCAGGCCAAGTTTAGCCCCAGCCTGTGCCCCTCCGGGGCCACCTGTTAAGATTCAGCAAGCAATCCACGGGTGCTGTGCTTATAGTTGCCTCAAGAGGCCACCCTAGAAACTGAGGCCAGCTGTCAGTAGTGTGAGTCTTGGCTCTGCTCAGCAAGGAGCACCTGATTCGTGGAGGATACACCAGGATGTGGCTTGGGTGGGACCTCGAGTTGGGGGAAGTGGAGTTTCAGGGAATCCTCTGGGGCAAGCGACCTCTGTTATCCAGTTTGATGATGTCTCAGCTATGGTTGGTCAGCATACTGGGAGCGGGAGGGCTCATCAGAGGAATAATAGATACCAATACCTTCAGCACTTCTGCAGGGAGAGAGCCTTGCCTCGGCCCTTACTCTGACAACTCAGTGACCCTCTGTAAGTCCCTGGTGGCCTCCATGCAGCCCACCCAGTACTATAGCTCAGAATGAGCAGGTCCATCACCATAAAATTCCAATCGTGGACTTGGCCCCTTTAAGAGGAGTCTGCAGCTGCCGGCTGTACTGCCTCTGTCCCACTCAGCCGCTGTGGACCAGGCAGCCTCGTGCCCTGGTCCTACCTCCTCCTTTTGCAGGGTGATTTCTTATTTTTCTCCCTAGTTGTAGGGCTTTTTCATCTAGATCCCAGGCAACTTTCCTTGCTATTTGCTATCTGTCACAACTTTGATTTGGTTGCAAGAAGGATAAACTAAGCCTCTATCATCTCTGCCATTTTTTTCTCCTACCTATTAATTTTAATGAAAGTTCTAGACTTATGTCACAAGTGATTACTCTGATATAAGATAATAGACTGAGAATTTTTACATTTTTATGATACTATTCCCTAAACAAAGTTAGCCCTTACCTGACTTTTTCTGTTTCTTCTTCCATCCCACAATTAGACAACATAATTTCTTAAAACCTGGTGATCTTACTTCCTCTTATTTCACATAGCAGTTTGCTCAAATTTTGACAAATAGAAGAAGCTTAAATGATAAATTGCATTCTAAATATACACTCATGGAATTAGAAAATCTGGTAACAAGACAAGGCAACTCTTATCTCTTATCTCTCAAGTTCCATTATGCACTGGTCTTGGGATGGCAAATATGTGGTACCCATAATGACTGTATTCAATTCAGTATCCATTGGACATCACTAATTTATCACAATAATTTCCATTGCAATGGCAACAGCATCCATCTCAATACAGAGATCCAGATGGGTACTCGTAATTGATTACCTATGTCATGTGAAATGAAAACAATATACCCATTATGAAATGCTTTATTTTTTTCATCGAGAGATAAGGAACAAAGAAATAAAAAGTAAGTACTTTAGACACAGACACAAAATTAATAAGTAACCAAAATGGAATTTGAATTCAGTGCCTATATAGAGCCTTAGCCTTTGCTCTGTCCACCCTGCCACATTGTTTCAAGGCAAAAATGAAAAAAAAATCTTTTTAGAATATTTCAGAATGTATTTCAACAAAGATTAGTCTCTGATTTCAGAAATAAATGGTTCCTCTATTTTCTTTGCAACTTATTATTTCTGTGAGCTGGACATGGTTATTTAGGCTTTCTGTGTTCACTTTCCTCATATGTAAAATAGGATAATCACAATACCCGCTTAATTATGCTTTTATCAGAAGTAAATGAGATAATACACATAAAGTGCTTAGGCCAGTACATGAGACCTAGTAAATATTTATTAGAAGCTGGCATACACCATTATTATTGTCCTTGCTACACTGGGTGGATGAAACCAGAAATATAATGCAAATACTAAGATGAAGATGGAAATGATTGTACACTAAAATAATCAGTTGCCAATTACTCACTTCAAAGTATAGGGCTAGTTAAACATCATGAACATTTTTCTCTTCATCGGTTCCAAACATAATCCCCTATTATAGACAAATGCTCAGGGTCCATTGAAATAGTATTAAAAAGCCCTCTGCTCCTAAAATAACTCATGGAAATATATAACTAGATAATGTGATACATAATGAATGGATAATGCACAGTTTGAAAAGCTGAAGAGTTTTGTTGTATCAGAAATCACTACAAGCTCATATGAAATGAAGACGAAAGTGAGTTCCTTTTTCTTTTGTGTTAGGCTGTCAGGATGACTTGCGGTGCTGTGTCAATTCAAGAGAGGCTGTTGACAATGCATTGGTAAGCACTGCAGGGGAGTAGCAGCACCTAAGAGAAAATCAGAGGTGGTGCTGATAAATCGTAATTGGGAAATAAGTATCAGAACCCCAAGGAGTTATGTGGTCATCATTCAATATGAAAGCAAGAGATCATACATTCACGGCACAATACTCTGTACCGCCATGCTGTGTTCTACTCTTCTGAAGGTGTCTATTAAATGACAAGGGCACATTAAAACTACTAAAATCTCACCAAATGCACCAAATGCCTATGTTGAAATATAGCCTCGTGGACATGATCTACTACCATCTAAAGAAGCTACCGGGACACATTACAAGTCATGTGGCTATCTAAAGTGCCCTGGGAATTCTTACCACTGTGAGGCTGTTTAGAAGGGGAGAATTAAGCTCTATTTTTCTTCACCTTTGTGCAGTTATTCTTTTTTAAACTTTGAGGAAACTACCACTGCTCTCAGTGTCTAGCAATAAAGGAAAAGTATGGACAAAGTGCAAAAGAAAGGAAAGCTGTCGAGCAGCACAAAAAGGCTATTCTTGCTTCCTAAAAAGTAACATATCGGGTCAGAATATCAGAACAGCAGGGGTCATTAGAATCATTTTTCAAACAATAAAAGTAAAATTTAGAGACGTAAAGTGCATTACAGTTAGTGGCAGAACTGACACCGAATGTCCAGTCTCACTCCTAGCTTTAAAATGTCACACCAGTGTCACATGTCAATATGCATCATCTCCTTTGACTCAGTGTGGTAGGCCAAATTCTAAAATGGTCCCCAAGATCTCACCCCCAATGTAACACACAGTCTCCATTCACCCTATGAACTTCCAGCTATTCAGTTTAAAACTAGTCTACTAGGGGCTGCTCTGAAGAGATTTTTCAAATGGAATTAAGGTCCCAAATCAGCTGACTTTAAGTTATAAAGATTTTTCTCAGTGGATCTGACCGAATCAGATGAGCCTTTAAAATACGCTAAATTTTCCCTGGTGAGAGAGTTTCAAAGCATGAAGGTAATTTGACATGAGAACGTGTTGCAGGCTGAATTGTGTTTTCTAAAAATTAATATGTTGAAACCCTAACCCCTGTTGTGACTTTATGTGGAGACACGAACTTATGAGCAGTAATAAAGGTTATGAAGTCCTATGTATGGGGCCTTAATTTGTTGTAACGAGTGTCTTTATAAGAGGAAGAGACACCAGAGACCACACTCCTACCTGCATGCACACAAAGAAAAGGTAATGTGAGGTTACATAGCAAGAAAGCCGCCATCTACAAGCCAGGAAGAAAGCTCTCACCAGAAACGAACTCTGAAAGCACCTTAATCTTTGACTTCTAGCCTCCATAACTGTGAGAAAATAAATGTCTATTGTTTAAGCCACCTAGTCTGTGGTGTTTTGTTGTGGCAACCCTAGCAAACTATTACAGAAAGATTCTTTATTGCTTGTTTTAAAGATTGAGTCATGTGAAAAGGAATATGGAAAGTGATCTCCAGATGACAGTCATTAAGGAAACAGGAACCTAAACTCTACATCTGAAAGGAGTTGAATTCTGATTCAATCACGTGAGCTTTAAAGAGACCTTCAGAATCCAGATGAGAACACAACCTACCAACACATAGATTTCAGTCTTGTGAGATCCCGAGCAGGAAACCCAGCCATGCATGCCCAAATGTTTGCCCTATGAAATGAAGTTGATAAAAGAGTTTTGTTTTAAGTTGCTAAATTAGTGGTAAATTTTTTCAAAATGACAGAAGAGTACTACATTCAGAAATACTAATTCTATTTTTAAAAAAAAAAACAGTTCATCAAAGGATGATATTTAAAAAATGCACATAATTAACATATACATTTTGACAAGTTTAAACACCTGCATACACCTGAGAAACCAACACCACAATCAAGGTACTAGACATTTTATATGTTATGTATCTATAACTCTCCAGAAGTGAGAGTCAGTAGATTGTCCAATATTTTTCTGGAAAGAAGAGACTTTTTATATTTCTTGAAGTCATATATCTCAGTGTGAGATATAAGATATGGGCTGCAAGTGCAGTTGCCACCTAGAGTGTGACATAGATACTGACAGCCTCGGTACACATTTTCTCACCAGCGCTTAATCTTTAGGGTCACAGGTGATTTACCTCACAGGGATTGGACAGATCAATATCAACATGTATTTTTTTTTTGCAGCTCCCAGAGTATTTTAAAATACATTTTTATAACATGTAGGCTTGAGAAATTAACTCAGATGGAACATTTGGTTTATGTTAATAAATTAGATATATAACTGCAAGCAGTGACTAAATGGGGGAGGCGGCAGCGTGAGTAGGGTGCACTGAGCTCTCTAATGTATTCAATGCCCTGCAGTACCTGAGTACCAATTGATAAAGAAAAAGTTCAATGATGATTAAATTTAAAAGTTCCCTGTGCTTTGTCATTCATGTTTAATTATAGTTAGTTCATTAATTACCTTCTTGAAAAGTAAGACTGGAAAGAGAATTAAATGGCACTTTAAAAAGCTAATTTTGCAAACAATTAAATGAAGCCAAATATAATTGACAATTGCTATAACAACTGGCCCTGAGGCATTCCTCGTTAGAAAAAATTGTTGTTTAGACTTTGATAATATGAGAGAACAGAAACTCTCTTCATAACTATAAGTAAGCATGAAAAAAGTCAAAATAAAGACAAGCTTTTCATAAAATTTGATTCAAGCTAAAGCTATCAACTTTAGCAACACAAATTTTAACATTGTTTCTGGAAACAAAATACGGTTGATGATGATCAGGTCTGAAAGTTGGAAAATAATATATTTCAAACGTCACAAAAATATAGATTTGAAATAAGCAATGAAATGAGTAATTCTTGTATATTTTCGAGTGAAGTATAACCATCTTGAATCTCTTTTTCTTAGCGCTCATATGTATCTTTCAGAGTTTTCAAATTGGAACACCATGACAAACTGAGTACTATATGGTTTTAAAATATCATTATTAAATACTACTTTGTGATAGGCACTATGCTCAATATTAACAGATACATCTAACCCTTTCTTCAGCAGCTTAGAGTCCAGCACAGGATAAACATGCTGATACAGCAAAACCCATGAAGGATAACCAGAGTAACCCAGACAGCAAAGGCATACAGTCTATCTGGGTTGGTCAGAGCAGGCCTAACAAAGAGATAGTGTGGAAGGTGTAAATAGTGCCTTACTGGACAGAGTGGGTGGTGTCGAGACACTGACAAAGAAGAGCATTCCAGGTAGAGGGAATGACATGGGGAAAGACTGGGAGCCTGGAGAAGAGTATGTGGTAAGCCTTCAGGTCAGGCGGCTTGCAAACTGTTCCTAGAAGTGATTTGGAGGGTTTGAAAAGGATACCAAGATCAATATAGATTTTTAATGATGTACTCACTCATTTAACAGTCCATTATTTCTGGCTATCCATGTGCTTGACACTGGGATCAGGTGGCCAAAATTTTACCAAGACAGTCCTTCCCTTGGGGATCAGATATATGGCATCTGGAGGAAATCAGGCAAAAACAAAATGGGGCGACATTAACTGCTGGCAGCTCTTCAGCTGCTGCCCTTCTTGCATCTCAGAGCATAGCCTTTTTTTTTTAAAGCAGCAAAATGTTAATCTTGGTGGATGAATCTCGATTGGTCTAAACCATTATGGCAATCTCAGTTCCTCTCACCCAAACTTCCTTTTCCAGCCTCTCTTGAAGCTGAGAATAGCCAAAGAGCAAGTTAATACTTAATGGTAAAGGTTGATTCTGGACATGTTTTGCTATTACACTTACATTATGTGTTATATTTTATATATTACACACATACACACATACATATTTCATGGTATATATGACTATACTTACATGTATATAAAATATATATGCATGTATTTTTTTTTCCACATAACCGTTCTTCAGATATCTGCTTCAATATACCAATATTTGTGCAGATATCAGAGCTTAAACTTCCCCAGTCCCATAGCCATCTGCCGCATGATAACGTCTTTAGCCCCATTTCCCCCTGCTAGCTCTTCTAGGGACATGCTCTGCTATGTCAGTGCCTTTTCAGAAATGTTTCTCAGATCAGGACCTGTCTTTGGTATGACCTACTAAGGCCTAGTGGAACTGCTTGCTTTATTGGTATCATATAATAGTCTTTATTTGTACCTAGAAATAGACTCTCACTGAACTGAGATAGGCTGAAAAATAGCCATTGCCTTGACAGTTTTATTGTTTATGGGTCCCTTTTCTTTTTCAGGAGACTTTTGATTGCCATACTCCTAGAAATTCCTCTGGTTTAATGATATCAAGTTTGAAAGCAAACTTCACCACAATAATGAGAAATACTTTTATCTTTGATACAACTCGGGGATTGTCAAAGTTACACCTGCTCTTCCACTGGTCAGATCCATCTTTATGATGTATCCTGAAGCCCAGCATCCTCACATCTTACAGAATTTGTGCCTGAAGCACGTTCAGAGAAACATACTAATTTTGTCATCACTCTGTTCCCATGTATCCATATTACCCCGCACATGGGCTGAGATCAATGTTTAGTCTCTCCCAGTGATACTCTAGTACTTCCCTTAGTATCTGTGCTGAATTAGATTCTTCCCCCTTGCCTTAAGTTATTACTAACCCTCAGGACTCAGCTAAGATTCCCTGAAGTACTGGATTTCTTTCTTTCTGCACCTGGTCGCAAACATAAAAACATTCTGAGAAACAGCAAAGTGAAGACAGAACAGGCTACCCACTTTGTCCCTTTGTGGCCCATTCTTTGTAAGATCTTCCTAACATTATGGAGGAGGGCCAGGTGTCACTTGTTGAGGAACCAGAGCACATGGGAAATAAGTTCAACCTGAATTTGGGAGTATGTGTGGATATATCAGTCTACACTCATCTTTGAAGCATTGAAATGGTTTGGAGCTGGAGACAAGAAAAAGACTTTCACCACATCTGATCTAATCATTATAGATAGTCAAAGAAACAAATGTGTTGAATTATATATATATATATATATATATATATATATATATATATATATATATATATATATATATATATATATGAAACGGAATCAAAATAAATCATTTGGTATGTAAAAGAGATAAGAAACACTCTGGATACACCCCAAATAACCCAGAACCCAGAATATCCTATTGTGAAGACAGCAAATTCTACAGCAAAAGGAATTGAATGTATTATTCCTCATGAAAAGTGAAGAATCAGTCAGCATTTTTGCCACTGAAAGAAGCAGGGCAAATAGCCATGATAAAACAGACCAGAGATGAGAGCACAGGGAAAACAAGGCTTATTATAGTAGGTACTCCAGTGGTGGGGTGGGTAGAGGTTTCACTGTAACATGAGAGTCGCTGTCAAATTGCTCTGCAAAAAATAAAAATAAAAATAAAAATAAATATATATATATATTACCAATTGCAAAATCATTAACAGTATAAGAGAGTAAACAATTCTCCTACCCTCATTTGCATGGGATACTACAGTGTTTTAAATGTTTACAATTATGATACTAATTTTATTTTGTTTTATTTTTATATTCAAAAGCTGCAGAGACTTCATACATTTATTGATAATTGATATTCATTTCTCTATAAGTTGATAAAAGAATAATAGATATTGCAATAATAATTAATATTAAATAAGATATTCCACTATGCTCTCTTGAGGCAGGTCCAGATGGACATGCTGTTAAGTCAACAAGGTTCACATGAAGCCAACTCATCTTTCTAACATTGGTAATTGAGGTGATGGACATTTTGATAATTAGATGCATGAAGTGGGAATTACTTGCTTCACATACCAGCCAACAAACTAAGTTTACCTTGCTTATTGTTTTGTGTTAACACATATGCTTATGTCAAGATGCAAGGTTAGGCCAAAGGAGAAAGAACAGGACCTGATTCAGGATATGGGTAAATTTATGATCCTTTAAATCTAATTGTTTCTTGGTAACAAAAGCAGGCACAGGCATTATAATTGCCTTGTGTTTTTTTCCGTAATTGCTTAAAATCCTTTTTTAACTTAGGTGAAATAAGGTCTCCTTGTCTAGAGTTTCTCTAGAGCCAATTAAATTTGTATTTCCAAGGTTTAGAATTGTTCCTGGCACAAGGCAGTTATTAATAAATGTTATGAAATGGTTTCTGATTATATGAATAGGTTTAAAAGAATTAATATAATAAAATAATATCAATATATAAATGACACCCAAGACTGTAAATTCTTATGTCAACAACAAAAAAATAGTCTATCCTGACATTTCTTTTTTCGCACATTTGAAATTCTAAAAATGCCATTCTATTGATATAGTGCTTCCTTCTTCTCATCATTCATGACAATGCATCGTTGTCTCTCATTTTATGGGTAGAAGCTATTGGCATTTTTCTATAGAAGTATTTTCAGGGAATATACATTCTCACAGCTTGGTGCATTCTTTGATAGAAAAATGTTCTGCATTAACCTGATAGTTGTAAAATACTTGAGATTTACTGTCTTTCTCAACTGAGGTTGATGAGAAATAGTTCCTCTTTGCTAAATAGTAAATAAAAATTATTTTTTTAAATAAATATTATCAGTCATAACATTTACCTTCTTGATGTGACAAATAATATATATCTTTAAGAACTTCATCAAATGCAGGTAACACAAGGCCAATAAACAGCTTAAAAAATTCACTAATTTTTTTGAATTGAAAATAAATCCTATAGGAAATATATTATAATTTCTCCCTTAAAAAGTCTTTTCTGATTTTTTTTTGATTGCAAAGGAACAACGATCTCATTTTCTCTAATTAGAGATTATTGTTCTATTTTCGAAAAAAAAAAATATATATATATATATATATAACTCACCACCACCAGGGATAAAAGCTAGTAACAATTATATGTTCTTCCCTTATTTTCTTACATATGAGTATATATTTATAAAAATAAATAATATTATATGAATATCATTTACAAGTCTGTTAAAAAACAAAATTGTAATTTTATTACCACGTTCCCATGTCAACAAATACAAGCTTAAAAAACGTGAGGATTTAATTAAATTTATTAAACCATCTGCCTATAGGAAATTTAGATTGTTTACAGTGCTTGGTTATAATAAACAACACTGCAGTGAGTATTTATGACTATGTATCCAGTCCACCTTGTAAACTAGTTATATACTTTGGGGTACTTTCTATTTATTGTCCTAAAAAGGAAGTAGAATAACTTAAAAGTTTTAAGTACTTCATACCTAATGTAAAATTATTTTCCCAGAAACTATACATATTTATGTTGCTATCTATAGTATATGAGTATTCCCATAAAATTTAATATTTCATTTGAATAATGATGTTTCTCCCTGGAAACTCAGCTACTGACTACATTTCCATGACCATATGCTTTGAAATAACATCTGAAGTGAAAGTGCAAGTATTTTGCATATACTTTTCTTCCCTGATGACAAATGGAGGGCATTTTTAAAAGATGAATTAAAACCATACAATTATACATGAAATAAATCACAAAATAATCTCTCATTATTTATAAGTACTATCTTGCTGCTCAGAGGGAATAAATTATGTAAATTTGGGGTAAATATGCACACATATATGGGTATATATGCACACATATATCTACATATGCTCTCTCACACACACACATACATAGACACAAATGCACACATACACATTAGATATGTTTATAGAAGCAGCTTTTTCTTTTTCCAAAATTGGGATCATACCCAGTGTATTATTCTGTACTTTTTGCTACTTAACATTGAACACTTCATGGATATTTTTTCTTGTTTTTTATAACTCCTTTTTGAATGTGAATATATTTTTACTTATATCAACATGCCCAGTTTAAATCTTCTAAATCAGTAATCTCAACGTATTAAAAAACAAGTATTTTTGAATTAACTATAGACTCTTTACATCTGTAGTCTTGTTAGCAGCATCAGTAAAGGCCAAGAATTCAATGTAATGCGAACATGTTTTTTCTTGTGAAGCTGTCTCTACATTAAAATTTTAAAAATAGCTGTATATCAACAAAATTACAGTAATATTAGTTTTACATATGCTTTATTTTACTTTTAATTAAATTAATTGGGGTACCATTGCTTAATAAGATTATATAGGTGTAAAATGTAGTGTAAAATTTAATAATACATTGTTTGTATATTGTACTGTGTCAACTCTCCTTCCGTCACTATATATTTGACTTCCTTTACCCTTATCTAACTCTCCCCCTTTTCCTCTGGTAACCCCTAAACTGTTGTCTATGTCTATGAATTTTTGTCTTGTTTGTTTGCTGTTTTTAGTTTTATATCCGACATATGAGTGAAATCATATCGTTCTCAACTTTCTATGTCTGACTTATTTCACTTAGCATAATATTCTGAAGATCCATATGTTGTCACAAATGGCAGTATTTCATCTTTTCTTATGGCTGAGTAACATTCAATTGTATATATGTACCACATCTTCTTTATCCAATCATCTATCAAAGGACACTTCAGTTGTTTTGTCTTGACCATTGTAATAATGCTGCAATGAGTATCAGGGTGCATTTATCTTTGAGGATAACTGTTTTCAAGTTTAAGGGATATATACCCAGAGAAGGAATTACTGAGTCATATGGTAATTCTATTCTTAATTTTTGAGGAACCTCCATATTATTTTCCATAGTGAAATTTTATATCATTACAGGCCTATCTCAAGAAACAAGAAAAATCCCAAATAAACAACCTATCATTACATCTTAAAAAACTAGAAAAAGAAGAACAAATGAAGAACAAAATCAGCAGAAGGAAAGAAATAATAAAAAATTAGAGAATTAAAGGAAATTGAGAAAAGACAATAGAAAAAATTAACACAATGAATAGCTGGTTCTTTGAACTGATCAATAAAATTGACAAACCCCTGGCTAGACTCACTAAGGAAAAGAAAGAATAAACACAAACAAAATCACACATGAAAGAGAAGTTATAATGCATATGATTTATTTTAAAAGGCAGAGAAAGGAATTTTGTACTTTTGTTGTTAACTGTCTTTGGATAGTAAGTTGAAACAGTGCGAAAGGCTGAACTTCATTTAGTCCCCTCAACTAAACTGAGGTCCAGCATCCTTAGATCAGGTTATGAGTCTTTATTTTAATCAACTAGGATATTGCGAGAATGATGTATGCATACTTGCTACATGTAGATGAACCTTGAAAACATTATGCTAAGTGAAAGAAGGCAGACCCAGGAGGAAAGTGAGCTTGCCCTCTTCTAGTTGTAATGCCATTTTTCCTTATCACTCTCAAAGTATTTCAGGCTAAACATGATTACTCCAAAAGTGAAGAGCATAACTAAACATCCTTCACACTTGAGAAATTCTCCACGAACTGTAACCTCTATCCTTGTGTCTAAAGCAGACACCTGTGTACCCTTTCTAAATCATGCCATTATTTACTACCTCTAACACACCCCATACCCAATTACTGCTCTAACCCCATCTCCTGCTGTCCCTACTTACCCATGGGCTCAACTTGCTGCATGAGACACACCTGCACTTTTGCCCACAGGGTGTAGCAGGACATATCCTTGAGCTGTGAACAGCTTTTCCCCACTTATTCTTGTAATTGAGATATCAGCCATCTGTATGACCAATATTTCAATTGAAACCAGCTGGTCCCAAAACAGAGTCATGTGGCCTCTAATTTGTGATGTCTATCACCCACAAAGTTCAGTACCTGGGAAACAGGACCACGGTCATTGGTTTTCTTTTTTCTTAACATTTTCTCTGCTATATGCCTCCATTTCCACCCTGGGGATCTGCTACAGGATCAGCCAAATGACAGGGTTCTTAATCTAGAGCCAGGAAATAGTCTCTTTACCTTTAATATATTCTTACGTTGAATAAATGTGTCCTAAGAAAAGCAGAAATAGAAGAGTGTGAGGCCCAACAAAATGCTTCCAGATAAACATATTCTCTGAGGAATCACACAAAAGCTAGGATAGAAGCTCTTTTCCAAATAGATTTGTTTCTTATTCATAAATTACTAAAAGGGAAAAAGAGTAAATACACATAAAAAAAAGTTTAGAGGATGACAGGACTTCAGTTTTAAAATGTATTTTTTATTAAAAATAAGGCAAATAATTTGCTGAAAATACACAAGTGTAAGAAGTAAAATTCAAGTATTTCTAAGTTCCTCTTTGCATAATTAGTCTTGTTAATCATTTATACCTTTTCAGTTTTTTTTACAGATCACTTATTATTTATATAGGCATTATTAGCCCCTTTCAAATGTTTTATAAATGTTTTTTTCTTATTCCCTTATTTCTTGTGTGTGTGTGTTGTAGTATCTTTTTTCCCTTTATGATTCATAAGCCTTGTGTCATTCTTGGAAAAGCATTTCCTACTCCCCAGATTATAATTTTTTTTTTTTTTGTAATTTGTATGTGGTAGTAGAGAGAAGGGTGATAGAAAATTTTTTCCTTTTTTATAACAGGCCTTTTACAGACGCTGAAATCAACTGGCCCCTGGGAAAAGAGTGACATTGCATTTAATGGAGCTGAACATGCTTGGAATCATCAAGTACAAGATCAATTAACCAGAAAATTGATAGCCCCATAAATTTATACAGAAGCCTCTCAAAGAATCTACCTACAATTTATGAGCACTTGGCAAGAAGAACGCTTACAGAAATAAACCACACATTTTACTGTTAAGTCATATTGAGATTCAGAAATGTTGTAAACTATGTGTGCGTGTGTGTGCATGTGCGCACACATACACACACATGAAGCTTGTAGACTTAAAATGGGTTCTTAAATGTTCTCAGCAAAACTCATACTCAAGACAGCATTAGGTTATATATTTTATTTCTATTTGTACATACAATTTGTTGGCTTTATAGATCAAGCTTCCTGATGTCATTTCCCCAATATCTTTATAATTGATTAGCAATTATAGACTCGAAGACCATTTCCTAGTTAATAATTTTTAACACTCATCTCTATAAATTCAGAGAAATACAATCATTTTCAGCTTCTTGCTCTATCTAAACTCCCTATAATGTTTTGCCAATTATGCTTCTTTTTGAGTAAGTCACTTTGGTCTGATGTCTGCTAGGTTGGGTACTTTATTACTTAAATTACGATAATCATGGCATCTATTTTTATTAACGAAATTGTTAAATCAAATATGGTCATATTCAGAACTTCACCACAGAAATTCCCAAGGGTAGACATCAAATATTAATCTACCAACTTTCTGATGGTAGCTTAAAAAACTATGACTCCATCTAACCACACACTGAAATCCTACCAACATTTCTTAGTCAAGTGTTTAGGGATAACATGAAAAATAGTCTGCTGAAGCATAGATATGCTGTTTAGGCTACATTCCCTAGTTTTATCAGCTAAATACCCTCATCAATCTAAATGGATGAAATTAACCTTGCAATTGCCTTTCATTTGCAGTCAACGTTACAGAATGTTACTATATCAAGAAAATTTCCTAAGAGTAGGATTAAGCCTGCTAGTTAATGTTTCCTTCTTAGTGACTATGTAAATATTTCATTAATAAAAATCATTTTTCATACTTTGTGTGATTACTATATCCTTTTGTGCTGACTATAGAAACTAGGATAACACAGAAAAGCACAAAGAAATTAAAAATAATTCATAATTTATAATTTCAATATCTGGAGATAATTTGTATTAATATTTTTAAATATCCATTTAAATGTATAAATATATTTATAGCTATCTATATTTTTCTTTATTTCTTTATTTTCTTTATTTCATATTGTTCTATCTCTAACTTGAATGTCTATTCAGGTTATTTGTTTTGTTTCGTTTTTACTACTGAGTTATAAAAGTTTTCTATATGTTTTGTATATTAATCCCTTATCAGATATAAGATTTGCAACTATTTTCTCCCATTCTGCAATTTCCTCTTAATTTTGCCGATTGTTTCCTTTGCTATGCAGAAATTTTATTAGTTTATGTACCCCTATTGTCTAATTTTGCTTTTGTTGTCTGTATTTTGGTGTCATAGCCAGTAGATCACTTCCAGGATCATTATTTACACTCCCATATTCATTGCAGCTTTATTCAAAATAACCACAATATGGAAGCAACCTAAATATACATAAAAAAGAATGAATGAATAAAGAAAAGTTGGTATATCCATAACGGTACATACATAAAATTATATACCATTCAGCCTCACAAAAGAAGAAAACCATGCCAGATGTGAGAATGTAGATGAACCTATAGAACATTATGCGAAGTGAAATAAGCCAGAAACAGAAAGACAAATAGTACTTGATTCCGCTTATTATATTAGACATCTAAAATTGCCAAACTCATAGAAATAGGGAGTAGAATGGTGGTTCCAAGGGCTGTGAAGGGGGAAAAAGAAGGGCAAATGGAAAATTGTTTTTCGACAGGTATGAAGTTTAAGTTTTGCAAGATGAATAACTTCTAGGGATCTGCTCCTTTTTGGGCAATGATAATTTGTCCACCACTGCTAATGCATTTGATCTGTAAATAATAAATAAGTCAACTGGAATAACCGTGAGTGGGGGAATAGTTCCTAGAAAAGCAGGTTCTACTTTTGATGACAAGGGCTTTGAGAAATGACTAGTGTGGTTAGGGGCTGGCTAGGATAGATCGCAAAGGGTATGCAGCATACTAGGTGACTATCCTGGCTACAAGAAGGTCTACTAGCATATTCCACTTGCTAGGTGGCACTGATGTATAATCCAACAATACAACTCTGGAGGAATAAGCATTTTGCTGCAATTAAATTATTATCTCAAAGGGGTTATTACATAGCCCTCATCAATAGCCAAATTCATTCTAAGAATATTATACTTTGAGACTAGAAATAAGAGATGAGAGAATAGATGATAGGCTCTTCCTTTTGTAAGAATTTGATGTTATTGATTCTTTAAAATTTCTACCCAACTCAGTTAGGATTTATTAGACCAAGTGTTTGCTATCACCTCACCAAATCCACCCTAGGCCTAATTACTCTTTATAATTAAGGAACTATATGAAATATATGTTCTATAGACATGTATAAATTGAGATGTTTATTAGACATTCAAGTAGAAGTGTTGAGTAGAAAGATTAGACAGATAATAGCTAGATGATAGCTAGCTAGCTAGATAGATAGGCAGTCAGATTGATCTGGAGTTTGGGAGAAAAATATGTGCTGGAGATATAAATTAGGACATTCGCAACATGTAGCTGATATACAGGTATTTAAAACATAGAACTGGAAAGGTCACCCATGTGGTATGTGTCAAAAGAGAAGCACAAAGGTTGAGTAAGGGGTCACTGGCATCCTAACATTAAGAGATCAGGAATTAGTGGAGGAACCAGGAGAGCAGAAAAAGAAGTAATCAACAACCAGAGAAAAACCAGGAGAGTATTGTGTAATGGAAACCAAGTGAAGAAAGTGTATAAAACAAGAATGAATGATCAACTTTTTAGAGCACTTTGATAGTTTAAGTATGATTAAAGCCAAAAATAGACATGGGATTTTGAATGATGATGTTCACTAGTAATGTGAACGGAAACATTTTGGGGGATGTTGGGGGCTGAATACTGATAGGAATAGTATAGAGGAATGAAAGGAAATGATTTAGAGATACAGTGCAGAAAACATTTACAGAATTTTTTTCTACAAAGTTTAAAAAATAAATGGATTGACAGACATCTGAAATGAGATCGATAGATTTAATTTTTTTCCAAAAAAGTGAGGCTTTTATTAACAGCATATCTGAATGCAATGGAATGAAATCATGTGGGAGAAAGAAGCCTTTGTGGAGTAACGTCCTTGAAAAGAAAAGAGGGCATGAATCTACTACATAAATGTTGTGACTAGCTTTTGATATAGACAGCAATAATACATGTCCAGTAATAGGAAAGCAGAGTATGTAGTCATATGCTGATAGCCCTACATGTGGATATTTTCTTCTGACCTCATGCATTTTCTCAGTGAAGTAGAAACAGATCAATCATCAACTGGGAGTGAAGATGGGAGAGGAGGCATTGTGGGTTTAAGGATAGAGGTATATATGGGAATTAATCAGCCAGGCAAGTAAAACGAGGTGTGCATGAATAGTTGACAGTACTTAATTCACTTTATTGACAATCAACCAGTGTAGTAGTACATTCTTTTCTCCAACTGTATTCAGCTACACAAATATAAAGGTAGACTAGATATATGGTTATATTTAACCAGGTTTATCTTTTTTTCAAGAGCAAATATGAAGGACCAAGGGAAAAGAGTTGAAGTATACACAAGATTATTATTATAGTGATTTTTCATAAAATTTACTCTGGATATAAAGGGAAATGAAGGCATCATGGTTGTGAGGAATGGTGAAAAGGTGTTAGGACCAATGCATCAGAAGACTTGGAGATGGCCAAAGGATTTTGGGGGCTGGGCTACTGAAAGATGGAAGCTAGAAAGGTAAAAAATGGTATATCAGAGTAGGATGGTATAAGGAATAAGGGCTGGAGGCAGGGTGGATGGCAAGATCATTGTAAAAAAGATCACTGGAGAGAGTAATAAGAAGTCAGGAGCTACGATTTTGGAAAACTGAATGGGGTCTCTGGTTGGTAGATAGCAAATAAGGGTATTGTGTGGTAGTCTGTTGGGTTGAGATCTAAAGCCAGGGATGTAAGAGAAAAAGAAGAGAAAATGTTCTGAAAGTGCCAATGAGCATAGTGATACTTGCTCTAGACCTACTGGAAAGAGGACTGAAGGAGGAAACCGCCAATACCAGAAAAAGTGAGAAAAAGCAGTGTCTTTAAAGGAAAGTCAAGCCTGTAAGATAACATACATAATAGGAAGAAGATAATTTTCAGAGATAGGGTAAAGATATGAAAGATTTTTCTGGCAATAAAGAGAGAATCCCAGAAGACACAACACAAGGCTTTCAGGAGTTAGATGTGAAGGAAGAGTAAGAAATAGAAAATCCATAGTACCTTATGGGAATTGGAGCACAGTAACTGAAGGGTAACCAGAAAATGCAGCAGTCCTTTATTGGCTGATACAAGTCTAATGAGATTTATTCTAGTAAGTTTAAGGTAGTGGGTATTGAAGGGTAGAGAAGAATGAATTTCTGGAACTTTCTCTTCAACCCAGAAAATGAAGTAGAAATCTAATACATTAAATTTTAAATATTCTTAGAAGATAAAAATTGCTCTGAAGGCATGTAATTTTTTCTTGCATTCATTTTCTCCATACTAAATATTTCAAATTATATCCTCACCAGTTTTTTGAAAGTTATTCTTTTTTTATATTGTTCTTTTGTTAGAAAAAATATATAAAATTTTCCAATATATAGAATTCTTTAACTACAAGAAAATTCTATCCAATCAATTTAAAATTCTACATGAAATATTACAGATTAAGATTAAATTCAAAATATTTAATTAAAAAAAAAAAGACAACCTAATAGATGAATAGGCAAAGGAAATCCATAAGGAGTCAAACCAAAAAACTCAATAAACCAATGAAATGACTGAATTTCAAAAAATTCAATTAAGGCTCTGAATTCCTCAGGTTGAAACAAAAAGAGGGAAATGTTTGTCTCAAAGGGTTTTAATAAAATGTGAAATTTTAGGTACATTGTAGAAAGCAAACTGCAATAATTAACACAATTAAATGTATTTATATCCCTCAACACAGCAATCTTGCTCTTAGAATTCCAACCCATGAAAATAAAATCAGTAGTCCATAAAAATAGGCATACACTGAAGCACTTCTGGGATGGCAAAGTAAGAATGTACAAAATTCTCATTAAAAAAAAAATGAGAATACTGGCAAAAATTGTTAAAATAAACTTTATAAATACTCTGTAAATTAATCAAAGGCTTGCAACAATGCAAAAAGCAATCTGCTCACCCTCTTTATATTTTAACACCCACAGCCCTCCCATTAAACCCATTAGAAAAAAATGGCTGAGTCTTGGTAAACTTTGTAGCATTTTAATCTGTACTATTCCCATCCCTGCTTCCCAGTGCCACAGTAACATTAAAAATCAACCTCATAACCAATATATATATATACCAGCTAACCAAGGGTGCAGAAAAGACCCATAGCTTACTAAAATGCCCTACCTCCTATTTGCCCTATATGGAAGATCCCTGAAAAAGCCCCTTCCACAGGGCCTATTCTCATTTGACCTGACTCAGAACCTGCATAGTAAACAGTCCAATCCTCAAGGCATTTGTCAAAAACAATCAGTGACATCTGCTAACATCACTGTTGCCTGAGGCGGTAAAACCTCAGGTGGGCCAAACAACTATCTCCTTAAAGAATTTAGAAAGAAAAATTGGTGAATGAAAATCCACAGGGAACCCTGAAATGCTCTGATATTCCATAGGATACAGAAGTCCACATGCATGTGTAGGACTAGGTGCATGCTCAGGAAAGACAGGCAAAGGCCCTAAGCTCTTACCTCTGGCAGACCTCAAGTGCTAAGACAGACATTGAATACACTTGAAAAAGAATGATGGCTTAAGAATCAGTTCAATAAATTTACAAATTTAAATGTTAAATTTAGTGTTAACAAAAATAAACAGTACAACAACAACAAAAAAAAACCCTAAAGAGAAAGAGAATTAGATTTCCAGGGTTACAACATTATATTATTCAAAATGTCCAGTTTAAAAAAAAATGCAAAATAAAACAAAACAAAAACAACTATGAGAAACACAAAAAAATAGGAAAGCATAGACAATACACAGGGAAAAAGTAGTCAAAAGAAAGGGAAGAAGAGCAAATGCAACAGTGTGTAAAGATCTAAATGTAAGGTCTGAAAATATTAGCTTTTATAGTTCCGATATTAGATTAGGCAATTTTTCTTAGACATATCAATAGTCCGAATAACCAAAGAAAATATACACACATTAGGATTTATCTATAATATTTCTTTATTTCTTTATTTCTTTATTTTTTATGGTGACATTGTTTAACGAAATCCAATAACTTTCAGCCGTACACTTTAACAGGAAGGCATATATATATTTACACAGTGTGTTCACATCCCATAGTTGGATTTCTTTCTGTTACCACATATTTGACCCCCTTTACCCTGTCTACATCCCCCTGCCTCCTGGTAACCACTAGTCTGTAGTCCATGTCTATTAGTCTCTGTTTGTCCTGTTCATTTGTTGCTTTTAGGTTTATATCCCACATATAAGTGATATCGAGTGATTTTCAACTTTTTCCATCTGGTTTATTTCGCTTAGCATGATTATCTCGAGTTCCATCCATGTAGTCGCAAATGGCTGTATTTCATCTCTTCTTATGACTGAGTAATATCCCATTGTATATATGTACCACAGCTTCTTTAGCCACTTATCCATTATAGGATACTTTGGTTGCTTCCATGTCCTGGCCACTGTGAATAGTGCTGCTATGAACATCGGTGTGCAAATACATTTTCAGTTATGGGTTTTCGAGTTTTGGGTGTAAATACCCAGTAGAGGAATTGCTGGATCATAAGGTATATTAATTTAGTTTTTTGAGGAACCACCATACTGTTTTCCATAGTGGCTGTACCAATTTGCAGTCCCACCAGCAGTATATGAGGATTCCTTTTACTCCGCATCCTCTCCAACATTTGTTATTACTTGTTCTGTTGATTATAGCTATTCTAACAGGTTTTTTTTGTTGTTGATATTGAGTTATATGAGTTCTTTGTATACTTTGGACATTAGGCCCTGATTGGAGACACTGCTTGCAAATATATTTTCCCATTCATATGGTTGTCTCTTTACCTTGCTGACGATTTCTTTTGCTGAGCAGAAGCTTTTTAGTTTGATGTAGTCCCATTCATTTATTTTAGCTTTTACCTCCCTTGCCTTTGAGGTCAAATTCATAAAATCTTCTTTAACTCCAGTATCTTTGAGTTTAGTTCTTATGTTTTCTTCTGTGCATTTATTTTATTGATTCCGGTCTTCTATTCAGGTCCTTAATCCATTTTGAGTTACTTTTGGTTTGTGGTGATAGAAAACAATCTAGTTCCATTCTTTTGCATGTGACTTTCCAGTTTTTCCAGCTCCATTTCTTGGAAAGGCATTCCTTTTTCCAATGTATGTTTTTGGCTTTTTTGTTGAAAATTATTTGCCCATATAAATATGGGTTTACTTCTGGACTCTTGATTCTGTTCCACTGATCTGTGTGTCTGTTTTTCTGCCAATACCATGCTGTCGCTTTGTAGTATAATTTGAAGTCAGGCAGAATGATGCCTCCAGCCTCGCTTTTTCTCAGGATGGTTTTGGCAATGCAGGGTCTTCTGTGCTTCCATACGAATCTGATGATTTTTTGTTCTATTTCTTTAAAAAATACCGATGGGATTTTGATAGGGATTGCATTAAATCTGTGTAATGCTTTAGGTAACATGATCATTTTAACTATGTTGATTTTTTCAACCCAAGAACACGGAATATCTTTCCATTTTTTTGTATCTTCTTCAATTTTTTTTTAATTCAGTCTTATAGTTTTCAACACATAGGTCCTTCACATGTTTTCTTAGATTTATTCCTAGGTATTTTATCCTTTTTGTTGCAATTGCAAAAGGAATTATTTTTCCCACTTCTTTTTCTGAGACTTCATTACAAGAGTACAGGAACACTATGGATTTTTGAACATTGATTTTGTAACCAGAAAATTTACTGTATTTGCTTTTTGTTTCTATTAGCGTTCTTATGGAGTCTTTAGGGTTTTCTATATAGAGAATCATATCATATCGCAAATAGTGAACATCTGAATTCTAAGTTTTCTATTTGGATGCCTTTTATACCTTTCTCTTGTCTGATTGCACTTGCTAGGATCTCCAATGTTATATTAAATAACAATGTTGAATGTGGACATCCTTGCCTTGTTCCTGATCTTAGAGGGAAGGTTTTTATTTTTTTGCCATTAAGTATAATATTGGCTGAGTGTTTGTCATAGATGTCCTTTATTATATTAAGGTCCTTTCCTTCTATACCAATTTTCTTAAGTGTTTTGATCATAAATGGATGTTATATCTTGTTGAATACCTTTTCTGCATCTATTGATATGATCACATGATTCTTATCTTTTAATTTGTTTATGTTGTGTATCACATTAATTAATTTGTGTATACTGAGCCATCTCTGTGCCTCTGGAATGAAGCCTACTTAATCGTGGTGTATAATCTTTTTAATATGTTGCTGTATTCAGCTCGCTAATATCTTATTTAGGATTATTACATCTGCATTCATGGGAGATATTGGTCTGTAGTTTTCTTTTTTTGTGTTATATTTATGAGGTTTTGGTATCAGGGTAATAATGGCCTCATAAAATGAGTTGGGAAATATTGTCTCCTCTTTAATTCTTTGGAAGAGTTTAAGAAGAATAGGTATTAAATCTTCTATGAATGTTTGGTAGAATTCACTGGTGAAGCCATCTGGTCCTGGACTTTTACTTTTTGGTAGGCTTTTGATGATTGTTTCAATTTCCATACTGCCGATCGATCTATTTAGATTGTCCACTTCTTCTTGATTCAGTCTAGGAAGGTTGTATTTTTCCAAGTACTGGTCTATTTCTTTTAGGTTATTATATTTGGTGTTATATACTTTTTCACAGTATTCTTGTATGATCCTTTGTATTTCTGTGATATCAGTCATAATTTCCCCCTCTTTCATCCCTGATTTTGTTTATTTGTGTCCTTTCCCTTTTTCCTTTAGTGAGTCTAGCCAGGAGTTTGTCAATTTTATTAACCTTCTCAAAGAACCAGCTCTTTGTTGCACTTATTTTTTCTATTGTTTTTTGTTTGTTTGTTTATTTTCAATTTCATTTATTTCTGCTCTAATTTTGATGATTTCTTTTCTTCTGCTGACTTTAGGCTTCATTTATTCTTTTTCTAGCTTTTTAAGATGAAACATTAGGTTGTTTATTTGGGCTCATTCTTGTTTTTAGAGGTAGGCCCATAATGATATGAACTTTGCTCTTATGACTGCTTTTGCCATGTCCCAAAAGTTTTGATATGTTGTACATCATTATCATTTGTTTCTCTGTATCTCTTGATCTCTCATTTTATTTTTTCTCTGACTCAGTTATTCTTCAGTAGCATGTTGTTTAATCTCCATGTATTTGTGGTTCTTCCTGTTTTCTTTCTGCAGTTGATCTCTAGTTTCAAAGTATTATGATCAGAGAATATGGTTGGTATGATTTCAACTCTCTTATATGTTTTGAGGCTATCTCTGTGTCCCAGTACATCATAGATTCTTGAGAATGTTCCATGTGCACTAGAGAAGAATGTATAAGCAGCTGTTTTGAGATGGAAGGCTCTGTAAATGTCAATTATGTCCAGTTGGTCTAATGTGTCATTTAAAGATGTTATTTCCTTATTGATTTCTGTTTGGAATATCTGCCCATAACCGACAGTGGGGTATTTAAGTCCCCTACTACAATAGTGTTTTGGTCTGTTTCGTTAATAATTGCTTTACATATTTCGGGGCTCCCTGATTGGGAGCATAAATATTAATAAGTGTTATGTCTTTTTAGTTCATAATTCCCTTTATCATTATGAAGTGTACCTCAGTATCTTTCTTTATCTTTTTTATTTTGAAGTTTATTTCATCTGATTTAGTACCGCTACTCCCGCTTTTCTCTGAATGCCATTTGCTTGAGATATCATTTTCCACTCTTTCACTTTGAGTCTATATTTTTCTTTGGATCTGAGATGTGTCTCCTGGAGGCAGCATATGGTTAGGTTTTGTTTTTTGATCCATTCTGCAACTCTGTGCCTTTTTATTGGTGAGTTCAGTCCATTTGCATTATTGAAATATGAGGTCTTCTTATAGTCATTTTACCTTTTGCTTTCTGGTTTCTCGATGTTTCCATTGCTTCCTTGTCCTTGCATTTCTATTTTCTTTATTTTGATTGGCTTTCGTGGGTTTTGCCTCTATTTTTTTGTTGTTGTTGCTCGAGGACTGACTTTCCTTCCTATTTTATGTTATATACTTCAGTTCTGAATCTTTGGTGTTAGTTACCATTATGAATATGTAAACAATGATATATACATATATATATACATATATATATACACATATATATATACAGTCGTGCATTTTTTTCTACGCATGCCTTATCTTTATTCCCCTTTGTGAATTTGGATCTTTGAATCCTCCTCTTTTCAATCATTGTTATCTCAATTTGTCACTATGTATGCTGAACGTTCATTACTATCTTGCTATAGCAAATCTCTTCTTATTGTTTATGCTTATAATGCCCTGTTCTTAGTAAGGGTTGCCCTCTTATGCTTCTATCAGCTTGATAGTCCCCTTAATTGTAATTATGTACTTTTTTTCATTTTTTTTATGTGAGCTGACCCCTTCCAGAATTTTCTGTAGTGCAGGCCTCGTAATAGAGAATTCCCTCAATTTCTGTATTTCTGGAAAGGTCTTAATTTCTCCTTCATAACTAAAGGAGATTTTAACTGGATACATTATTCTAGGCTGGTATTTCCCTTCACTTAATAGTTTGGACATTTTATTTCATCCCTTCCCGGCTTGTACTGTTTGTGCTGATATATCTAACGTTAATCTAATAAGTTTCCCTTTATAGGTTACTATCTTCTTTTCCCTGGATGCTGTGAGAATTATCTTTGTCAATGATTCTTGATAACTTTAATACAATGTTTCTTGGTGAAAGCCTTTTTGGGTTGAGATAATTGGATGCTCTGTTGACTTCTTGAATTCCCAGCTCCAGCTCATTTTTTAGATTTGGGAAATTCTTGTCAACTATTTGTCTGAAAATGCTTTCTAGTGCCTGCTCCTTTTCCTTGCCTTCGATAATGCCCATTATCCTGAGAAAAAACGAGGCTGGAGGCATCATTCCGCCTGACTTCAAATTATACTACAAAGCGACAGCATGGTATTGGCAGAAAAACAGACACACAGATCAGTGGAACAGAATCAAGAGTCCAGAAGTAAACCCATATTTATATGGGCAAATAATTTTCAACAAAAAAGCCAAAAACATACATTGGAAAAAGGAATGCCTCTCCAAGAAATGGAGCTGGAAAAACTGGAAAGTCACATGCAAAAGAATGGAACTAGATTGTTTTCTATCACCACAAACCAAAAGTAACTCAAAATGGATTAAGGACCTGAATAGAAGACCGGAATCAATAAAATGCACAGAAGAAAACATAAGAACTAAACTCAAGGATACTGGACTTAAAGAAGATTTTATGAATTTGACCTCAAAGGCAAGGGAAGTAAAAGCTAAAATAAATGAATGGGACTACATCAAACTAAAAAGCTTCTGCTCAGCAAAAGAAATCGTCAGCAAGGTAAAGAGACAACCATATGAATGGGAAAATATATTTGCAAGCAGTGTCTCCAATCAGGGCCTAATGTCCAAAATATACAAAGAACTCATATAACTCAATAATAACAAAAACCAAACAATCCAATCAGAAAATAGGCAGAGGACCTAAACAGACATTTCTTCCCAGAGGATATACAAATGGCCAATAAACATATGAAAAGATGCTCAACATTGCTATAGATTAGAGAAATGCAAATCAAAACCACAATGAGATACCATCTCAGACTTGTTAGAATGGCCGTAATCAACAGAACAAGTAATAACAAATGTTGGAGAGGATGCGGAGAAAAAGAAACCCTCATACACTGCTGGTGGGACTGCAAATTGGTACAGCCACTATGGAAAACAGTATGGAGGTTCTTCAAAAAACTAAATTGATCTACGATATGATCCAGCAATTCCTCTACTGCGTATTTATCCCAAAGACTTAAAAAATCATATCCATAAAGATATTTGCACACCAGTGTTTATAGCAGCATTTTTAACAGTGGCCAGGACATGGAAGGAACTGAAGTGTTCCATGATGGATGATTGGCTAAAGAAGCTGTGGTACATATATACAATGGGATATTACTCAGTCATAAGAAGAGATGAAATACAGCCATTTGTGACAACATGGATGGAACTCGAAATAATCATGCTAAGACAGAAAGAAAATAAGCCAGACAGAAAAAGTTGACAATCACATGATATCACTTATATGTGGGATATAAACCTAAATGCAACAAAGGAACAGGACAAACAAACAGAGACTCATGGACATGAACTGTAGACTAGTGGTTACCAGAGGGTAGGGATACGGGGGGCAGAGGAGGTAGATGGGGTAAAAGATGTAAAATATAGGGGGGTAGCAGGAGAGTGAAGTGGATAAAGGGGATCAAATATATGGTAACTGAAGGAAACTGGACTTTGGATGGTAAACACACAATAGAATATACAGATATGAAATTATAATGTACACCTGAAAATTATATAATTGTATTAACCAATGTTACCCCAATAAATTTAATAAAAAAATATAATAATAAATAAAAAATTTTTAAAAGCCAAAGGGAAAAAAATAATAATAAACATAGAGTTTCTTTATGATCCAGTAATTCTATTCATAGGTATACACCCGAGAGTACTGAAAGCAAATTTCCATGCAAAAAAAAAAAGTATATCAATGTACCAAACACTACTGAATGTTACGCTTTAAAGGAGTAAATTTTATGATCAATGAATTATATCTCAATATAGCTTTTATTTTAAAAATATGCACATATCCACATACGCCCAGTCTACAGGAATATATATTCATTGTAGTCCATAATAATGCACACATAAACAAACACCAGGATGTTTATTATAACATGGTATGTTATGACAAAAAAAGCCCTGAGGAAAAAAGGGGCCATTTAAACAATAGGAAAATTATGGAATGAATTGTGACATCCATTTCACGAAAATTAAGCACCCATAAAACAACATGTTAAAATACCACTTAAAGTAACTGTCATCAGGGTAAAGTGAGTAAAGCTAGACATAGAGAAATGCATGTAGTATAAGCCCATTTTTATAAGTAAATAATGACAAATACCAAATGTGTGTATATGTATCGGTGTTTGTATATGACTACATAGCATTAAAGAAAGGTTGTGAAATACTAATCACCTGAGAAATAGGAAGAAAGAAAGAGATGGGTTAGATATGCCAAGCAAAAAGAAGCCCTAAAAAGTGGATCTTTGGATAATCACATGTATAATATGACTCCATGCATATATGGAATATTGTATATATGTTCATATTTATAAAGATATATGTTGGAAAACAGCAAAAAAATGTTGATGTACTCTGTTTAAAGATATTGAGATTCCAGGATATTTTTATTTTTGTGTTTTGCTTTATTTTTATGACCTAGATTTATTATATATAATCAGAAATTAAAAGGATTTAACTACTTTTCTTAATAAAATTAAACAAAAAAATATCCATTTTACTATATCTGCAATAAGTTGATTTGCATAGAATTAGCCTATTTTCTCTTTCCCTTTGTCTATGGGGAAGAAAGTTAACAAGAGTAGTTTGAATAGAAAGACAGTGTGATATTTTTAACACTTTGTGTTAAGCCACAGTGTCCATCCTTCATCTTGTCACATTGGGGATATAATGTAATCTCTTACAGTCTGTTTCCTCATTGATAACTGAGTGTAATTATAGGATGATTTAGACGTCATGATATAGAATATTTCGAGTATGAAGTATTAGGCCAGATGCTTTTCAAAAGATATATTAAAATGGGTTCCTTTTCTATAGGTAATCTCATGTTAAAAGTCAAAATCTCTACCATGTTATTTAGTATTTTCTTTGTCTTTTGAATCCAATAAATTAGAATCCTGACTTGAAGTTTTTAACATGATAAGTTACTCTATCCACATACAAACTAAAAAGCCATATTGTCTGTTGCATGAAGAACGAGAAACTAGCTTTTTCTTTCCTTTAAAAATTAAGTTAGAGAAATAAGTATATTGTCGTTTTATTTTCAATGCGGTTAAAAATAACCCTGTAACGCTGGAATCAGAAGCCCCACAATAGACAAAGTTCTGTATTTGCTCTTTAAGGAGCTAGTGAGGTTTCTTGGAGAATCAGTTTGGTTTTATTATTAAGGAAATGAGTGGGTTATAGGTTGAATTATATAGAAACACAGGTCAACACAGGCTACAATAGTCAATACATAGCATCAGTTCCATAAGACCTAGAGGTTGTACACATGTAGAAATGGGATTCTAAAAGAGACAGGATTATCATGAACATTAAAATAAAATTCTATACTCTGTAAAAATATGATTGTGATTTTTAAAGATCAACCTTAACTTTCATTCAACTCTATGATAACTAATCTGATGATATATTTCTAAAGTTCCCAGAGCTATTACCTTGGCCTTTAAAATTCCACTAAACAATGCCTCCATCCCCTCCTCTGGGGCACCCTCTCTGTGCTCCTCTGTATTCTGCATATATCTCTCTATTCACACTTGGTATTCTTATGTTACAAATATTTAGAAAACAGGACCAATCTATACTTATACTTCATCAGTTGACCTTGAAGGGCAGAGACATATTTTTATTTATGAGACCCTTTTACTTATTATAGTGCTTGTGTCATGTAAAAAAACAAATATTCATCAAGTTTATGAATTAACTAATTACATATATATGAATAAATGTATATATACAAAATAAAGAATGAGTAGATGAACAAATATTTATAAAACTATAATAAAGACATGATTTCAAACAGATAAACATATATTTATACGGGAAAGAGAGAAGAATGGCCAAAGAGTGAAGAAAAGATAAATATATCATCATCACTATGCTAATTTCTAAAGAGACTTTAGGAACATAGATAGGAAGTCCATGTAATATAGATGTCTTCACTCTGAAAATAGGAAGGAATATTTGAAAACTTAACTGTTGATACTTTTTCTGTAAGCCATAATTGTCTGAATACAAATGTCCTTCCTCTCAAAACACACACATACAATCAACATCTTCATTTTCAAGCCAAGTAGAAGCATTAGAAGACTAGACATTCTGCCCTCAACATTATGAGGCACAGGGCTGAGAAGGAAAAAGAGTAATTCCACTAGATATAAAATATATTTTTATATTTTCTATATTTTTATATCTTTGAAAAAATAAAAAGTGTATATAGTCATTATTAGTTATAAAATACTACTTTTACAACCACCTGCTTAGACACCAGTTATAGCTTGTATTTAAGGTAATTGAAACTATATCGACAAAATCAATTCATGCAGAGAAAAATGGGAAAAAATATGAATAGGAGACTTGAAAATGTGTTGCCTGTACAGTGAAGGCTTTTATATCATGCTAATATAGTTTTTTGCATTTTAATTACAGCCCTTGGGTTTTCAAAATCCAGGTTACAGAAAGTAAAAGGAGGTATCTTTTTGACATTGTTAATTACAATTAAGATTCAAATAATGCTATAGTGATAGGGAAAAGCATACTTGATGTGTCAAATCAATGGTTGTTCATTTATTTTGAGCTCGTGGGGATAGAGCCAATTCAGTAGACATAGAGAAAATAAAATATCAAATTCTAGGACCCATGTGACTGTCAGAACTGCTGCTAAGTCTACCCTGCATTACACACCAATTCTTTTTTCATTCTGTTCCTGTGAGTTAATAACTTCAGTTTAAACTTAAGCTATTTGATGTAGAAAATTAGAATTTTTAGCATTAGTATATATTTTTTAAGAAGAGCAAATGCATGTTGAAAGTTCTAAGAGTAATTTTCAAGCTCAGAAGAAAAGAACAGTGAATTCAATAGAGCAAATACAAGGGCCCTGCCCTCCCCTCTACACTCACACTGAGGCCCCAAGGACTGGAAATATCAAGCTGCAGGGGTTTCATCATGCAGCCCCTCAGTACCAAGTAGCTTTGAAGGCAGTAGAAAAATGACTCCTCCAGCATGGCAAGATCCAGCTCTCTTTCACTCTGGCATTGTTCACTATGTCTCATTGGTATCTGAGATGATCGAGTGCCCTCTTATCAGGCCTATCAGAGAAATCGTGGTACAGCACTGGAGCCCTGGGACTGGGCTGGATTTGCTCACTGAGGAAAGCTCTCACTGCCTCCTGAACAGCTCTTTTCTTCTTAACCTGGGAACAGATCAAATGAATTAATATTTCTGATCATTGGTTTGTGGTTAGATTCCTGAGGTCTTCTCAGAGAAGCACAAGAGCATCCAATCACCTTACTTTGCCAAGTAGATATCTTTAGGAATTGCCTGCTGTGGAGGTTGTTTCAGGTTGTTTTGTTATTGACCATAACCCTGCATCCTTATCTTGTTTTCCTTTTTCCTCCCATCATAGAGTTTTATTTCCACTTGGCTCATGGCTTAGGAGAGGGCTCTAGGGTCATTAAAAAGCTGCATAGTGGCTGCAAGGAGAGGCTCAGGCAGAAGTCCTGACTCCAGGGCAATGCAGATGGTCCCTGCAAAGGTTGCTGGGCTCTGGAGGCTCCCAGTTATGCTGGAGGGTGAGCTCTTCAAAACCTACTCACCTAGCCCTGCCTGGGCCTGGCCAACCTATGGAGGTTAGTCAAGTGGCTCCCATCTTCTTGATGGGCTTCACCTCCTCATCTAGGAAGTGGCTCTCAGAGCTCTGTCTCCTTATCTTAATAATGATTTATTAGCAACACAAGAAAAAAAGTTCTACAGCTATATCAACCTGGAAAAGTTCTACTGCGTACATATCATGGAAGTTCTCTTTAATGAGAATATATTCTCAAGGAAGCAATACCCCATGATTCCAAGCATGGATTCTAGAATCATATAGAAATCTGTCTCTGCTACTGCCACTTTGGGCAGCTAAGTCTTCCAAGTATCTGGGTCATTATCTATATAACAGCCATAATAATATCTCTATCAGACACTTTTTTGCACATTGCAAGTCTCAGCTCCACCTCTTATTCTAATTAGTGCTGCAGTGACACATTCTGTATAGTCCATCCAGTTTCATGCAAGTGCAACTTAACAGTGCCTTGACTTATGTTAACTTGTGTGGATCCTGGAAGCTTTTCCAACGGGCAGCTTGGAGCATTCAGAACAACTATCTGGGCATTCCTGTATACTCACCTCACATGTGCAAGGGAATAAGGCTCCATGGAGCCACCTTTGACTAGTGGTAGATAGGATTCAATTAACAAATGGTTCCTCCTTTTTTTCCTTTGGGCAGAAAGCTGTGAAATGTATTTCATGAACTCTTCTAAATAACCTAGTGGGATCACACAACTATTCAACCATAGTAGAGGTCCGCTAACTAATGCATCTTTGCATTAACTGTTCAAACTAAGAGATATTGTTTTCATTGGGGATAAATGTGACCTATTATAGGATCAAAGACTTCTCTCAGTGTCTTAAATATCAGGTTAAACGATGACTACAGATGTCACAAGATAATGTCATGGTAAGAACACCAAGCATAGACTTATCAGGACTAGATTATAATTCTAATAGAGGAATAACATATTTGTTTCCTATCTAAAGACTAAGATGGATGAACTAAGTAATTTCAGTTGTCTGTTCCAGTGCCACCTCACTGTGGATTTTGTCCTAGATCATCACACTTCTCCTTCCTGCTATTGTTTTCTTATAAATCAGTTATAAAACTTTATTATAAAAAATAAATGTTATTTATAAAATTCCCCTTCTAAAATATATATGTTTGTGTATGCATATATATACACATATATATTTATATAATGAAATTATTAGAATTATATTTCAGAATCAGAATATAATTAGAAATTAGATTCAAATTAAGAATACATTTATTTTGGATATGATTGGGGATTAAAAAAAAGCAGTGTTGTAATGATTTGAATAAGCATGCTTCAAAATTAGCTATTTGGATTCAACCTTCTTGAGAGTCAATGAGATTAGATCTTGTTCAGAGCCATGATTTGGACTTGTCTCCCTTTTATTAATTTACTTACAACCTTGGTATTATGTCTCAAGATCTTTTTGTACTGATAGGGACAACTGAAGCATGTGTGTGATATAGGACTAGCGCTACTTGATTCCCTTAGGAGCCAATGTCCACATATCTAGATTCCAGTAAACTTCTTTCCCAAATGTCAGCTTGTCTCTAACAATTTGACCATATGCTTCATTTCTCATTTACCCTTGACTGTTTGAATAAATTAAAAAATACAATCTTATCCTGTTAGAAATATAAGCAAGAGAAATGGTGTGTTTGTGGTTATCAGGGTCAGTTAAAAATGATAAAACTTTTCACAATAATAAAACTTCATTCTGATAAACCTTATGCCTTTGCAAAGGCATCTATCATTTGTCTGTTTTGTTATAATATCTGTTAGATCTCTGAGATGCCAATCAAATTACTAAAAAATACATTTTCTTGTTATGTTCTTGTTCAGCGGTTCTAAGGTTTTCCCTCATGATAAAAGATCTAAAAGTACCATTGGTCTTATAATTGATAATCGATATTCCCCCAAAAGTCATTATTAATTTGTTCAATTGTCTTTCGATCTTTACTATTTAGGTTAAAGGAAAAATACTAATTTTAAAAGAACAAAGAGATGAAATATCTATTCCATGTATCTAATGAGATAATGATTACAAAATTCCTTGCTCCCTGTAACACTTGCTGTTAATGTGAAATAGTAATTTGCAAAGTAATTTCTCCGTATCTGAAAACTTGACTTTTTTACTTATTTACTAAAAATATTTCTTTATTTACAAATACTATACTTATAAACATACATATGTCTGTGCATCTACCTGTGTATCTATCAACTGATTCTACTAAAATAGAATGTTCGTTAGTCATAGACATATAAGTACTGCAAATAATACATAGACAAAATAGAAAAAATTTTCTTAAATATCAAATTTTATTTGCTACTACTAAAACTATCTACACATCTTAAAAGTCCTGCTTCAATTAGATAAACAAACAGATGCAAATGTCCAAAAAATATTCAGTAGACAAGATTTTAATTCAAGGCATAGTCAAGAGGAGTAAAAATTGTTTTTTAAAAATTAGTCAAGTATCCAGGGCAATCTTTGGTTAGATCCTCTTTGGTAATATGAAGGATTCATAAGAGACTATCCATGTAAAACACATTTCATAGGTTTTCTGTAAGAAGGTGAGTTGTTTGGAGCACAGATCTCACTACATAAAGTACGATCAGGCCAGCCTAAGCCTCCCATTTCTGTCACCTGGAAGACCAAAAGGGCCTCCTGATTCTCCTCCCCTACACCCACATACCTCATTACAGCTCAAACTATTCTTCATATTACATCCAAAGTAGTATATACAAAACCACATTTTAACCATGTTTTTCTCATGCTTAATATCCTTCAATAAATTCCTACAGAATTTAGAATAAAATTCAAACTTGCTAAAATCACTTTTAACACAGTGTCAATGCCTACTTCTCAGATCTCAGCTACCTCAAATTTTATTTGTCCTGAAATATATTCTCTCTCACCTCTGAAGACTTTATACAGATTTCTTATTACCTTGCTAATTTTATCATCCAATCCCTGTCTCCAAACCTTATCCCCAAAAGACAAAAGTAAATCCTTATGGCAAATGCTTCAACAAAGCCCTGCACTTCTGCTTTATAACATCTATGGCTATAATAAGAGCTTGTTTATTATTAGCTTTTCTTACTAAAATGAACTTTCATGGGAATAGTTTAGAAAAACATCTCTGCATTATTCACTGATGTAGCATCATTGGCTAGACATAGCTCTGGCACATAGGAGGTAGATGATAAATATATTTAAAAAAATGAATAAAAGAAAGAGGTAGTATTGAGATTATCCTGCCACTAAATTCCTGAAAACAAGTAGCTTGAAGTCATCAAAGAGTCCAAGGAAAGTAGACAAGTTCCAGCATTCAAAAGATTTATATAATTGAATCAAAAACTGGCATTAGCACCAGAGAGAGCTGAAACAAGACAGAGGAACAGCATATTAAAATAAAATCATATGAATAAAATTAGTTGCTTGGCATATTTAATACATATTAAAGATTAATGAGTAGAATCATTTAGCACTATGCTATTTTTGCAAAAGAGCTTTCTGATTATAACCCAAAGGATAAAGAATTGACCTTATTTTGAACTGACTACTTTGACTCGTTGAAAGGTAAAAAAAAAATTGAAAAGGCTGGTTCATTTCTTTTATTTAGCTGACCTTTTAAAGGGGATTGTTTAACTCATTTCGAACTCTCTGATTAACCTTAACTCAGCTACATTTGTCAAAATGTTTTGATTTTTCTTTGCCTTAATATAAATACTAATATTTCTTTGTATACTGTACACTTGGTAAACTATAGATCATGGAAAATATTGAGTTGAGCAATCTCAAATTTAATTATTTACTGAAAGACAAATCTGTGTGTGTGTGTATTGACAACGTGTGTGATCTTTCTAAATACTACATTGTGATCTGGCAAACTGGATATCTACTTGAATGTAATGTGGTTTTATTAATGTAACATGTTGTCACTTCCAGACATAGTTTATCGTCTTTTTTTTGTTTGAAGTTTCATAGTTTTCTCTGATATGAATCCTATTTATTGCTTTATTGCTACTCTGAGAGAAGCATAAACAAGAAACTTTGTCAAAACCTCCTCAACTTGTAAAAAAATGTGAAATTATTAAGGTTGCATTTTCCCCAGAAGTCGATCATTTAAAAAAAATTGATCTTCTATTCTTATTTCAGACAACACAATTCCAATTTATTTCTGAGAATGAACGAATATATTTAACCCAAATCTCTTCTATTAATATCTAATTCATTATATGTGACCTAGAAATTGAATTCAAAATGTGCAAAAATTTTTAAAAATTCTATATTATTCAAGAAAAAAACCAAAACCCTATTTATAGTATTATAAAAAAAAATAAGTACCGAGGAGAAAGTGGGTACTCATTTGTTTCCCTCTCTCAGAGATCACATATCATATGTTCAATACTTGGAAATTGTTGTCTGACACATATATCTCTGTTTTTAAATTGTTAAGAGAAGGACGGTAGACACTGTTCCTCTTAGTCTGTCACAGACAGAAGCCAAAATCCCCAGTCTTGCTAGGATTTTTATCAGTTCTCAAAGTCAGTTGTGTCAATTTTCACACACTTGGTTTTTACCATTATGCCTACATGTATTTCAAGATTCAACTATTAATTATTAAAAGAACAAAACAAACAAAACCACAGCTTTTGTATTGAAACTCATATCTAATACAGGGGTATCCAGGTTAGCAGAGTGAACAAGCTACTGAAAATTTCTCAGTCTAGTACTGTTATCTGTAAAATAAAGGACTATCTGTAAAATTAGGAAAATTATAGTTTCTACCTTATAGATTTGCTGTGAAAATGACATTCCTAACAACTGTGAAGGGCTTGGTATTGTCCAATATAGCAGTTCTCAAGGTGTGTTCTACAGAGCTCTGTGGGTCCCCAAGACTCTTTCATTGAGTTCATTAAGGCAAAACAATTTTCATAATAATACTAAGAAACTATTTACCTTTTTCATTGTTGACATTTGCACTGATGGTGCATAATCCATGGTGCAACAAAATAAGAAATAGGAATAAAGTAAGAGCTTCTGCCTTCAGAAATATTATCTTTGTCTTAAGGAAAAGAGTGCAGTAGTTTGAGTTGACAGTGAACTAGCTCCTTTTTTCATGGAACACTAGTTTTACTTATAAGAATGACAAGGACAAAAATAGTTATTAAAACTTGGGTATCTGATATTTTTTTTAAACTAACAAAAGGAGTTTATCATTTCAAGAAAAACAATTGTCAAGTTTTTATTTGTTGCCAAAAATATAATTTGAGATTTCAAACAAAAATAAGGGTTTTGGAAAACTTGTATCTGCCACAACGAACTCAACATGCTAATACTTATAGAATTTTCTAATGAGATCAATGATGATATTAATAAGTGTGATTTTTTGTTATTATATAATTAAATACATCAGCATTTGGATAGACTGTATAATTAGTGAACTAATAATTTTCCCCAAATCATGCACAGGTAAAAGATTTATTAAAAGGGCAAAGGAGACCAAGGGATTATTATGTAACATAGTATGAAAAGTTCATTGATATGGTTTTAGATTTCACATTGTGACTAATCTTTAAGAAACTATCACTTGCCAAGTTTGGGTATGATATCAAAGAAGAACATTCTTAATTGTCTGAAAGACTTAATATCGCTTAATATCACTTGCCAAGTTTTGGTATGATATCAAAGAAGAACATTCTTAATTGTCTGAAAGACTTAAAAATACTCCTGTTTTCCAGCTACATAGCTAAGTGAGTCTGCATTTTCTTCATATACTGAAATAACATGTTATGGCACACTAGGTCTAGAAGTTAATATGAATATTGAGCTGTATTCTATTGATAGACATTAAAGACATTTGCAAATATATATAACAATGTTACTTTTAACTAACATTTTTATTTTAAAATATAGTTATATTTCATAAAATTTGCTAGTAGGGCACTTTTAATGGATTTAATGCAGATATTTCAAAATTAATCAAAGTATAATAATATGCACAATATTTTAACATTAATATATTTTCAAGTCGTACCTCACCTTGCACCATCATTCTTCTAATCAAAATAATTTACTACAGACTAGAAGCCATCCTATAACCGGGAAACACACTTAGGAAGATCTTTAACATGTTGTTACATCTTTCTTTTTTTTTCTCACCACAGACTCTTGACACTCATCTCTTGATCTTTTATAACTCTCTGACCTTCAGAGATTCAGATATGACAGCTAGATTGTTGCAAAATCCTAAGTGTGATACTACCAGTATTGCTATTCCCATGGCATATTTCAAAACTATTTAAGCAAAATAATAAATAATGAAACAATCAAAAAAGAGAAAGAAACCAAGATGCAGCTATCTTCTTAAATAAAATCATTGATTGCTGAGAAAAAAAAAAAAATCAGCAAAGCAACTGTCAGAAAATTAGCCTAAAACTGAAATAAAAACAATCACAGGCTACCACTTCATTTTGCCATATGTTAAGTAGGTTTTCTAAATCTTGCAGTTTCCAAAATAAGCATTTGAAAGTCTTAAATAGTGTTCAGAGTGAGAAATGAACATTTTGTGGTTTTATACATTTTTCGTTGTTGTTGTTAAATGTAGGGTTGAAAGTGAATATTCCCAGCCACTAAACTGATAGCACTTTATTTACAACATATTGTATTTACCCCAGTAGGTTACAACTATAATCTTTGCTACCAACATCCAGAAAGAAAATTTTCAGTGCCAGGAAGAAATAGTGATAAAAAATCCATGTGGTTATATTTTTCAAGTTTGTGCAAGTATTTCTTTAACAAGAATTCAAAAGTAAATCTCTGGAAATCTAAAACAGAAAAACATAAGAAAATGCATTTTTGGAAAGCTAAATTATGTTTTCGACCTAATGTCTGCAGTGTTTTATTTTTTAACCTTGTAAAATGTTCACTAATACTTTGGAGCCTTAATACCTCTGTCTGGTCGAATAAGTTTTTAGTCCTTTTTTTTTCCTTGAAGACTATGCTTTGTTTTGTTTTTGTTTTTGTTTATTTTCTGTGAAGATATAGTGTAGTTAAAAATCTGTTAACTGATCGTCATTTTTACGTGTGTGAACAACTTATAAATTACAAGAAATAAGACTAAAATAATGAGAGAATGGAAGTACTTCCTACACTTATTAGCCATTTTGGGGTTTCTAATTTTCATGTATAGGGCAGATTTTTATTATGAAATTTTACCTCATAATATATATATTTATAACAATGTATAATATTGTTTGGAGTATTTAGTTCATTGTTAAACAAAATGAGAAATCCTTTTGCTTATTGATGCAATATTCAAAGTGCTTCATTTTGTACTGTTGGTGATTCCCTTAAACAAATGTGTATTTTTGACAGATGTTTAGCATAGAAAAACTTCGGATTTATATTGCCACCAGAGAAATACAGAACATCTGGCATTTTTGAAAATGAACTTTTCTTGATTTATTTAAGTATAATAAATGTATTTACATGACTGCGATTCTGACTTTTATAGTAATAGACTCTAAAACTAATGAATCTGAGACTAACTTAAATATCCATTCACTCCCCAGCTTCACTGGAATGACTGTCTAATCTAGTTTTTTTTTTTTTCCTTTTAAATATTCTTCTAATTCATCATTGCCTAATTGCCTATGATATAAAGAGGCATTTTGTCTAAATGAAGCAGCATCAGTAAAACAAATGAGGCTAGACTTTGACTATGATATCCATTCTAGTGCTTAATCACTTATCCGCAGAAGATTATCTCTGAAGGGCCCTATTTCCTCTTTTGTTTCTCTCCAACAGCAGTTACATACATATTCTAGAAGCATTTTATTGATTTTCATTTTAGCGAAAATAGGCTTATGCATAGGAAAGTTCACAAAGTTCGAACTCATGTGGCAGATAGTTTTTTAAAAAGTATTAAAATGTTATCTGAACTTCTTACTCTAAATTCTACTTTCAGTAATATTTGGAAAATAGTTTTGCATCACTAAATAAAATTAATATAACCTGCTTTTGTATAGAATAGAAAAATATAACTACAAGCTTCCCCGAGGATACTTAGGAACTAGTCAGATTTCACAGAAGATTCTCTAGCAAGGGCATCACAGAACGAAGACAAAATATGTTTCCCTCAGGTCTGTTTTCTATTGGCTATCATTCATTTGCTATGTAATAGAAACTGCATCCCTCTGATTCTATTCCTGAGTTGTGTTACCACATTTTTAATGACGAGACTAACTTACAAAGATGGGGAAAGGAATAGGATGGGATATTGAAGCATGCTGGGACAAGCAAAAATGAAAGCTACTTAATAGAGCCATGGGGGTCACATCTCAGCCTCAGAATCCTGATTAGGGTGAGCCTGTGGGAGCTGCAACACAACACCATCTTACAAATAGTATTTTTAAGTATAAGCTAATATGCAGTGTAGATTATGTACAACTTGTTTGCTATATTTTAGGAAATTTGGAGATCTTAAAATATCCATCAATCAAAAGAAGAGAAATTATCTCCTGGCCCACCTACTGATGATCTTTATGTTAGAACTCACATATAGGGCCTGGTCATGCAGTGGTACCAGTCAAAAACACTGACAGTCCAAAGTCTGCAGCAAAGACCCATTAAGTTGTCTCTTTTCACACTACATATTTCACATTAGCCCTTTAGGTCTGCAAAAGGTATCCTCAAGCTGTGGCAGGGAGCAAGGCAATTCTTTGTCCCTATTAATTTGTTGGCATTAAGGCAGAATGTAAGATGCTTTTAAATTCTTAACATTATATTGTACTTCTAATTTCTCTCCCTCTCTCTCTCTCTCTCTCTCTCTGCAAAAATATATGTTCTCATATAAGGAGAAATAAAAGGTCTGGAATTAAAAGAGTAGGAAAGAAAAGAGCAGGAGCCTGATGAGAGCTGGAGCAATAGAAGTTCCTGAATGGAGATGTACTTTTAGAAGGAGAATCAGACCAAAACCAGAGAGTCAAGGCCTAGAAGAAGCAGAAGAAATAATTCATTCTTTCTCCTCTCTCAACTGGAAGCTCAGAGAAGTCCTAGTGATGCATCTGTGGGGTCAGCCCCCAGAGGCACAGGAATAGGACAGAGAAGTTATTGGGGGAGGGGAGGCAGATAGAGAATAACCAACAAAATTACTGTAATTGTTGCCATTTGTATATCAAATCACATTACAAAGTCAAAAGGGTAAACTGCCTACGTAAAGAAATTGAGGAGTGAATCTTCATTTTAGGCAAATTTTCAATTATTTTATTTTTAAAATATTTTATAGCAATATGCAAATATTTGAATTTATAACTATCATATAAAGAAAAAACTAATTTCTTTTGAGGAAAAAACTTCTACTTTTCCTTTTAGAAGAAAACTTTTTGAAAAACATTGGCTTCAATTTCTTCATCTGAAAATTTCTTCATAATTTAATGTAATTAAAAGACCACTAAATGCTATTACAGAGATACAGTTCTAATTTTATAACATGGAATGATTCAGAATTAAGCATATTTTTCTTAAGTTTTATTCAACATATAAAACCATATAATGCTATGTAACTAAGCAGCTAAGTTAGAGATTTGCTGGTTTCTTTTATTTCTACCTGTTATTCTTTTCAATTATTAAATATAATTTGCATATAGTAAAGGATAAACAATTAAGCACTATAAAATTAGATATATATCCATACATTTCATCTCTGTTTAGAGATATATCTATGTAACCATCGCTAGATAAAAGTATAGGCAGAAGTTAAATTTGACTCAGGCTCTGTCAGCCCTATTTATAAGAGAATTATGACAATGAGTTGCTCATTTTGGGTTCAGGAAAATATCCCTTGGGCCTACTTATTTTTGTTCCTGCCTATTTGACATAGTCATCCTAACATGCCCTACTTAGACAAAGCATTCAGTATCTGGTTTACATTCCACAGTACAAATCGGCACAGGTGAAATGAAAGACAAAGAGGGATTGCCATTTGGCAACCATCACAATAAAAATTGATTTAGACAAAAAACATCAACAGATGTTAAAAAGTGAAAGTCAAATGAGGAATAGGATACTTACCTTGCCTCAAAGTAATTATTAATTATACAATATATTTATTAAATGCAAAAGAAAATATAACTTTACAACACAGAAACTTAGCAGAAACCCCAACTGATGAGAGCTATTGTCATCAGTCATTCTTCCTGATATGAAGAACTGAGAAGAAAGAACACAATGGCACTTCTGTGGTATTCTTGTCAAAACTAAATACATGAATTCAATCATGAGAAAACGTCAGATAAATCTAATTGACAGTCATTCTACAAAATATCAGGCCAGTATTCTTCAAATATATCAGTGACATTAAAGATATTAAAAAAAAAAAATGAACGATTGTTCCAGAATAAAGGAGACTAAAGAGACATACCTGAATGCAATACATGATTTGGAATTTTCTTTCACTGTAGAGGAAAATACTGAGATAGCTGAAAACTCTGAATATGTATTAATGGTAACTGTCCAATTTTAATTATTATACTGCAGTTATGTAAGGAAGTGTTCTTGCTGTTAGGAAATACACAATTAAGTGCTCCACATAAGGAGACCTGAACAGTTCCACATAAAATAACATGAGTTGTATAATACAGATGACACAAAGTAAGAGTGAGAGTGAGAGTGAGAGCAGGAGTAAATCTTAACAATGAGTCTTAATGAAGGAGTGTAGAAACATTTTGTACTATTCTTGAAAATTTCTGAAATAGTGTCAAAATAAAACATTAAACAAAGAGGAGAAAAGAAGAGGAGACTAAACTAGGCAAAGGAGAACTGGGGCAGAACAACAACAAAAAAATCTAATTCTGGTCCTAAAGCGAACCAAAGAACCTATAATGAAGCTATTTGATCAGGAGTCAGCGATATCCTTTCCTCCTATCAACAAAGCAGAGGTTATTTTTCTCTATTCTAGCAAACTGAAGGAAAAAGAAAGACATCACGGTGGAATGACTGGGTGTTGCTGCAAGGCAAGCAAGATACAGGTATGGGCATTTCCATTCACACATACTTCTCCCATGCCTCATGGCACACAGGCTGTAAAACAGCTGCCCCTGAAGAAACCAGGCTTGATGTCATAACGGGTGCTCTCTGATAACAATGAAGATTGCTGGATGCTGATCAAAAAGTACCTCAGTGCCTCAACATTACGCTAAACCTGACAGTGGAATCCCCAAGAATGGCTGATATTTTCTTCAACCTGGCAGAAAGGAGGCTCTAAGTCAGGCATAGGACATTTTAAAGTAAATAGAGAGTTCTAATTTCTCCATGTTCTCACCAACATTTGTCTTTTGTGTTTTTAATAATAGTCATTCTAATAGGTGCGAGGTGATATCTCACTGTGGTTTTGATTTGCATTTCCCTAATGATTTATGATGTTGAACATCTTTCCATGTGTCTTTTAGCCATTTGTATGTATTCTTTGGAGAAACATCTATTCAAGTCTTTAGCCCATTTTAATTGAGTTATTGTTTTTTGTTTGTTTTTGTTTGTTTTACTATTGAGTTATAAGCATTCCTTATATATTTTTGGATATATGTTTTGCAATTGTTTTCTCCTAAGCCTTTTCACTCTGTTGATTGTTTTCTTTTCCAAGTGTTGGTGAGACAATAGAGAAACAAGAACGCTCTTACACTGTTGGTGGGAATGCCAAATTGTACAACCACTATGGAAAAACAGCATGAATGTTCCTCAAAAATAGAATTTAAAATAGACCTACCATGTGATTAGCAATCTCATTTTCAGATATTTATTCAAAAAAATGCAACCAAGATCTCAGAGAGATATTTGCCTTTCCATGTTCTTTGCATGACTATTGACAAAAACCAAGATGCGACAACAGCCTAAATGTCTATCAATTAATGAGTGGATAAGGAAAATGTGGTATATACATATGACAAAATATTATTCAGATTTTAAAAAGTAGGAAATTCTGTAATATGTGACAATATGAATGAACCTTGAGGACATTATGGTAAAATGAAATAAGCCAGTCACAGAAGAATAAATACTGCATGATTTCACTTATATGAGGTATCTAAAATAATTAAACCCATAGAAACAGAGAGTACAATGGAGGGGGGAATGTAAATTTGTTAATAGGTCTAAAGTTTCAGTTGTACAAGATGAATAAGTTCTGGAGACCTGATGTGCGATATTGTACCTATAGTTAACAATAATATATCATACACTTAATCTTTTAAGAAGATAGATCACACATTAAGCATTCTTACCACAATAAAATAAAAATTAAAATTAAAAGATCTCTTGAGCTGGCCTCTCCCCAAAAAAAAAAACAGAAAATAATATTTTTTTAACATTTTAAATTTAGGGTTAAGTTTCTGTGGTGGATTAAAGGTGATCTCAGATTCTTTAATACTCTCTCATAAGGAAAGTAGGTCTGTTTTTTGTTTGTTTGTTTGTTTGTTTGTTTTTCTCAATGATTCTAGAATGAGCCTATGACTTTTTAAATAAAATATGGCAGAGGTGGCACTGGACTAGCTTTCCACCCAGCCTTTAAGAAATCTGGCAGTTTCTATATCCTCTGTTGGAATGCTCGTTTTGGAGGCCCTGAGCTGCTGTTAAGAAATCTAACTATCTGCTAAAAAGATCAAGTGCAGAGGCCATGTGAAAAGGGAAAGAATCTGAAATCACATGGGAAAGAGGCCGAGCAATCCTAGCATCTCAACTAAAACCAGCCTTTCAGTACTACCCTCCCAAGACTCCAGACATATGAGAGAGCCATCTTGAATATTCCAGCCCACCCGAGCCCCCAGATGGCTGCAGTCTCAGATGATATCATGTGGAATAGAATATACATCCAGGTTAGCCCAGTCAAACTTCTGAATCATAAGAGGTCATAAAATGGTCATTACTTTAGGCAACTAAGTTTTATAGTAGTTCTTTATGCAGGAAAAAATAATCAGTATAAATTTATGTTTACTCACATTTATAATTACTTCAATCATTCAATAAATAATTTATCAAGCAATTATTAAGAACTCCAGTGGTAGGCTCCTTGCTGGTGATTTCTGTATATCTGTAAAAGAAACATCAAACTCATAAGAACATAATAACATATATATAATATGAGCAATTGGAGTGAGGTATGTGGTATGATGTGAGGATTTTGGATGAAAGTCAAGGCAGTGAGGATTAAACTGAGATCAAAGGAGGTAGTAGGAGGTAACTCAATATGGAACAAGCAACCACCTGTGAGAAATCATTATAGTTGTACAGAGCATGGCACACTGAGGACTAAGAGAAGGTTATTGTGGCTGGGGTTTAACATACTGGGGGATATGTCATAAGTGAGGCCACAGTCAAAGAATGGGGCCAGAATTTAATAAATGTGTGAACAGTGACCATCTTATTCGCCATGCGTTTTTACTACCTAGTACATTTCCTGACACACAGTAGACATTTGATAAGTGCTAACGGGACAGAATGAAAGGAGAGAGGGAGGGAGAAGTTGCTCTTTGCTTTTGCATACCCTGCTTACACAGGACTATGTCCTCATTCAGTGGTTTACAAATTTTGCTGCATATTAAAATAATCTGCTATTTTAAAAAAATCCCTTTACCCAAGCTGGACCACACACATAATGACTTAGAATCTCTTGAGTGGGATCCAAACGCCTCAGGTAATTCCAATGTGCAGCTAAATTTGAGGAGCGATGGTCCCATCAGTTTGTAATTCTGTATGGTAAAGTAGGGAATGGTGCTCCCTGACTAATTTTCTACATTGACCTTGCAGTTTTAAAGGTAAGCAAGTTAATTTAGGTACTAATGCAACCAGACATTGGTAAGAAATAGGGAACAAAAGACCAGAACTAAGTATTACTGGTTACTACAGAAAATACAAAATCTAATTTGAAAAATATGTCTCCAAGCCTATGTGCTAATGAATTATGTAAGTAAACTATATCGTGGTTATTTACTGAAACATGCACTCAGTGAAATATATTGAATAAATATGCCAGAAAAAAAAATGAACAAATCTGGTTAAATGACTACTATATCATGGACTGTTCAGTGAAAAAATATTTTTGATCATAGGTTTCAGCACCAACCCAACATAAAAATATAATTAGTGTTCCAATATATTTGTTGCTATATTTGTTGCCAATAAATTAGCAAAGCTAATTCCATTACTCAATCAGTAAAAACTGTGGAAAATAGCACAAATGGACACACTATTTTCAATAGTTTATAAAAGACAGATTTGATGTATATGCTACTGAATTTATTCAATTTTCTCACTCTTTACTGTTGCCTATTACTTTCTACTTGTCTTTTCATTCTACATGTCACACTTTCATTACAAGTTGAATGTTTTTCTTCTCCACCAGTCTGTAAGCTCCACTGAGGCAAAGCCAAATTTTGTCCTACTCATCAATATTTCCCCCAAATCCACCAAAATGCCCATCACTTAATAGGAATCTGGTACATGAGTTTATGAATGAACAAATAAACAAATAGATGAATAAATTGCCACTGAAAGACAATTTATATTTTACATTCTTGCAGACCTCTCAGAAAAATTCTAATACTTCCCAAAGAATCACTTCCTGGAAGATATCCAGAGGGAGAGGTAGGGAGGAGAGCTAGTACTGTAGGCTTTCACTATAGCCTGAAAACTTCCCTTGCACAGAACTCTTAGAATCATTCGATTATGGATTATTCTCCTGGCAGTGACTACTGCAGCACATGATTTGGCTTGAGATATCTGCGGCCAATATATCTCATGGAAATTAGTCCCCAGGCCTAAACAGTTTATACTCTGCAATCTGTGACTGTCTTGACATACACTTGTGACACTGATTTGATCAGTGTTTCTTTTGGCTTTATGATAAGTAAATTTATATTAGACAACAGTGACCTGACTTCCTTTTTTTATATGTGAGTATGTTCTTGGGGATTTCACTTCTCAAACTGCAGCTCAAAACCACAAATAAAAAAGAAAAAAGTTAAAGAAAAAATGAGAGGCAACCAAAATTTTCATAGTGATAATAACAATAATTGTAGTGCAGGTATTAATGATCTTTATAAAAGGAGTTTACATTTTCTAAGTCTATACTACGGGTTATCCACTTTGCTAAATGTTTTACGTATATTATCTTATTTAATTTTTACAATGCCCTCATAAAGGATGTTCTATTATTTTCCCCTCTGTAGAGATGAGTTAACAAGTTAGAGGGATTAAGATACCACCAGCCAAACGGATCATTACACAAAGCTAACAGGGACACAAACTGAGATCTCTTTGCTTAGATATAGAGCCAGAGCTTTACTGTTGATTGGGGGTAATGGCTCTAGGCCCAGATCCTAGTTATCCAGGCCATGTAGCTACAGTTTTGGCAAGAAATTACTTTGCTTGCTTCATCTCTTTGGAAGCCTGCAAACATGGTAACTGGATGCAATCTCATACTGACTTCTTTTTCAGAAGTAGGTTCTGTCACAATCTATGACATTCACTCCAAATTGAACAGATAATACTATTTTACATAATAAGAACACTGAGTATGCTTACCAATAACTATCCGATATCAACTAAGAAAATAGCATCTTGTCTGTACAAACCCACAGTGAACAGTTATATCTATCTAGATATAAATGCTTTATGTTAATACAAAAGGCAATAGTTCTTTTTTTTAAAAAAAAGTATTCCAAGACACATCATCTTTTAAATGACTGTCAATATTCTTGGTATCTTGCAGCTTTAATGCTGCACTTAGGCTCTCAGCATTGAATAAAACTAGAGATCAGATTATTTTAATTAGATTTTAATTGTCTTTCAATAAAAACAAAACAAAAAAACTAACAGAAAACAAAATACTATCTTGGCTACAATAAAAGAAGTATATAACATTTTTAAGAACACTTGCTTTTGGTTAATAGTGATTTCTGCAATTTTGAATGTTATTATATTTTCCCAAGATTTTTAAGAATTATTTTAGTCACTTATACTGGGAAGTCTGAAAACATGTAAGAAAAATTTTCATTGTTTGCAAAAAGAAAAAAGTCATCATGAAGTTAAATTGTGAGAACTTCTTTTGAAGGACATGAATACCATACATGGGTCTGACTCAGAATCTTTCTCAGGGTAAAATGTTGGTTGGGTGCTCCTCTCCAGTTTAATACTGGCATGGAGGGTTTTTAGAAAGCTAGACTATTTTCAGGGATCGCCAGAAAGCATTAAGTCTCCAAATTAAAAATTACACCAAGGTGATTTTTTTTCCACATTTTAAAAATACTTCACATCCACCAAGAAATTAGATAACTGCTTTAAATAGTTCATTTAATTTTAACTCTCTCATAAGCACATGATATTAAATTACTTGCCTAGCAAGAGTTGGGGGTAAAGAATTTCTGTTCCAATGACTACAGATCCCTAGTCTTAGGTGCTATACTCTTCTGTGTTCCAGATCAAGATGTATGAGGTTCAGAAAGAAGTACTATACCCTTTAGCATCATAAGACCAAGTTAAAAAGAACAGTCATAAAAAAAGAAGTGATTTAAAATTGACTTAATGCCAGACTGTTCTCAATTATTCATTCATTTGTTCCTATAAGGAACATCTATTACCTGATATCTATTCCCTCAAGAATCAGGACCGTCTTGACATGCTGAAGTATAGTGTTTCCAAGCAGAACTAGGTGAAGTACCCAGCTGAATATAATATTTTCTTTGGATGTAAAGATGTGTCTGATGGAAGCAAAGCTGGATCCAAACTAGTTGGGTCCAAATCACAGAAGAAGATACCTTACTCTATATTCAGAATAATGATAGTCTCAGTGCAGTTTAGTTATTTAAAGAAGGATGATAAGAAATAAATTGGAGCACAGAACAAGAACATGCAACAGTGATATGGAAATCACAAAGTTACACTTAAGACAAGCATGTTCCAAGAAACTTACCAATAAAGATACGAATATTGAAAACCATGGAGTGTGTTTCATGGAAAAAGAGCTATACCTCAGGTACAAAGTGACCAAAAATATGGTAGACCTTCAATGAATCTATGAACTTGATTCCTGATTGACTCAGTGCTACTTGCTCAAACCCAGTACCAAGCATGATGCTTCTTGTTAGAATTTAGGAAAATATTTGTGAAAAAAGTGAAATAAGTTCAGTACAAAAGATCTCACAAGAGTACCTAAGCAGAAAATATTAAGAGTTCTAAACAAACAAACACACAAAAAACATACAGAAATGAAAACAAATTGCACATACAATTATATTTAGGAGAATAAAACTAAATCCAAATTTATATTTAATTATCCCTTTTAAAATGGTCTAAAAAATAAACATTTATCTTCAGTAAGGAATGAGAGAAAGATTGTTTGACTGCACAGCTTGCTCAATTCTATTCTGCTTTCTAGAAACATTTGCAATGGAGAAAGGTTAATAAGCTCCCCTGGTGGTAGTCAAGGCATACTCAGTAGAGAAAAGGAAGAATGAATTCTTATTTTCATCCAATCTGTTTTTCTTTTTACGCTTATGCAACATGCCAAGTGCTCCTATTATAGTAATTTACCATAATATATATGGTGAGAAGACTCTGACACCAGGCAAAACAATGAATGTGTCTATTTCTCAAATAATTGAAAAACAGACTCTGAAACATTTTCTTTAGAAATGGGCCATTAGATTGTCTACACAGCATGGTGACTAGTGGAATACTTAAGGAACAATGCCATCTGTATTTATATATTTCTGGACAGCTGACAGTATAAACTCATTTTATGGAATTGCTAAAACAGCTGTAGGAAAGAGATAAAGACATTTTATCATTTTAATTTGTTATCACCTAAACATAACAGCAGCGTAACAAAATTGCCTGGGATTATTGAAAATAATCTGTCATCGGAATTGATGGTATTTACCAAAGCAGTTTCACTAGAAAACTTCAGTCTGTTCTTGGGTCTGAAAAATAAAAATCTACTTCATGCCACATGAAAATGCCCTGTACTACCTGTACTAATAAATAATAATAACATTAACTGCAACAAAACTAAATTGAGGTAAAGAATATAATTCTTCTGAAAAACAAATAATTATCTCGGAAAGGCAAATTAGAAAGTCTATCCAGACCATCTGATTTCATAAAATTACCACTTAAAGCCACATTTATACTTAGGTTTTATAAGCATTTAATTCTTATTCATCAAAAAACCAAAAACACTGTTTATGAAATATTTAGCATATGTTGAAAACCAACAACTTAATACACTCAACAGAGAAATTTATTCCCAGAGCCTTATTATCATTTTCAAGCCAGATCATTTTTATGTTGAATTTCATACCAAATAAATACATTAAGTGGAGAAGAACCTTTGCTAGCAGAACCTAAGGATTTAAAACACAGAAGCTCTATTTTATGTCCATTTAAGAAACTGCAGCTCTCCTGTGAGAATACTGCCCACCCCTCTTCCACTGCTGAATTATTGCTTCTTCCTTGAAATACCACTAACATTTATTGGTTGTGCAACTCGGTTAAACATAGTTCCTAACAAGAACTGAGAAAGATTTTTGGGAAAAGGGCAGCTGTAAACAACTTTGTTGAGTATTATGTGTCAGATGTGGCTCACTGACAGAGAGCTAGTGTTGGGAGGAGAGCTGAGAAATAGGACATTTCCTCTGACACCAAAACCTTTCCAAAATCTCTCCATAATTATGTTGTTTGTGTCAACAGATACAACCAGTTACATTTGTAAGTAATCTGAAACCAGGGATAAGGTTGTACCTATTTCTGTGTATGCAGTACTACATACTCAGCTGTGCTTATAGAAAGCATCCAGTAGAGATTTAACTGTCAAGAAAACATAGTTTACAACTAAAAGAAATGTAGCTAAAAAGCAGTAGTTGGGGAATTTTACTTTGTAGCATTTTATATTTTAGAGGATATTCAAAATCAGCTCATTCAACTCTTTTACTTTAAGTTAATAGTTATTGTATCAAAGCTAGATCTAGTCTAAAAAGTTAAGTTATAAATGTTTGTAAGAAAATATGAATTCTGCCTCTCCTTTCCATCCAGTGGTTCTCTATCAGGGATAATTTTACCACCTAGGAGACGTTAGACAATGTTCAGAGATATTTTTGGTTGTCACTGTTTGAGGGAGGGTGTTGATGGTGGCATCTACTGGATAGAGGCCAGGAATGCTGCTAAGCATACTAAAATGCACAGAACAGACTCTCACAGCACATTTCACCAAAAGACACCAAAGTTGAGAAACCCTGCCACAGATCCCTCCATAGAAGCAACTACTGTCCACTTTTTAAGTTGTTTTTCATGACTTTCAAACATCTTCGTGTCTAAATAATATACATACCTTGCTATCTTTTGTGTCACTAATTAAGTATATTATTTATTGCCTCTAAATTATTAAATAATAATTCAGGTTTTTTTATTATTATTATTTTCTTGGATTTTCCACAACACCCTCCTGAAACTTGTTGTTTAAGTTATCGATATTCTATACAACCCAGCATTACTTTGGTTGTTTATTTGATTTAATGTTTTATTTTCTCATCATTACTATTTCTTTGTATCTGTTGCTAATTCTTTATACACCCTCCTGAAGTCTTCAAGTCTTTAAATAAAATGTTACACATGGCGGATCACATCATTTACACTATTAGTTCAATTTGTTTAAAGTTATCTATCTGAAATTTCCATGCTCTTGCTATTTGAACTGGCGTCTCTCTAATTTTACTGCAAAGCCGTTATCTGGGTCCTTAATCTTTACCTGGATCCCTGGAATTCTCTTTCTCTTCCTCCTGGATTAATTCCTTTTTTTCTGGAGTCTATGCCTTCCTCCTTCTTGGTTTATTCTCTTGTTTTAATGGAGCATATCCAGCCTCTAATAGTTACATTTGTTTCAAAAGTCAGAGTGATGTCATAAATCTTGGTTATTTTTCCACTCAACAGGCCAGAATCTTGAATCTCACCTGATCCAATCTATGGGCACTCTCTCAATTTCCATACATTAGAATTACTTGGGCACCAAAAATTAGAAACTCTGGGTTTGGCACCTGGTGTCAGAAGTTTCTAAAATTTCTCAGGTAATTCCAGTGTATAGCCAGAATTGAGAACCATTAATCTATTTGCTTCTTAAATATTTTTATTTTGTGTAATTAAATTTATTGGAGAGACATTGGTTAATAAAATTATATAGGTTTCAAGTGTATAATTCAATAAAACATCATCTGTATATTGCATTGTGTGTTCACCACCCCAAGTCAAATCTCCTTAAATATTTTTAAATCTCTACCTTTTACTACTCTATCCAGAAGGAGCTGGTGCCACCTCTTCCTGCATATATACACACACACATACACACATATATACGTGTATATATGTGTATATATATATATATATATATATATATATGTGTGTGTGTGTGTGTGTGTGTGTGTGTATGTGTGTAGAAGATATATATACATATATATACACTGCATATATGTGTGTGTGTATGTGTGTGTGTGTGTGTGTGTGTGTGTGTGTATGTGTATAAAATTATACAGTATAGATCTGGATATCTCTGAATCTTTCCCACTAATACTTTAGTATTTATTTTTAGAAAGTCTAATAATCTCTCTTTTTGTGTTCTTGTTTTCTCTTTTGTTGTTCTCCAAATTATTACATTGTTTGACTTGACAACAAAAGTCCCAGTCTATTAATTTTGGTGAAAACTAAAGGTCTTTACACAATCTCTCACCTTTGTATGGAACTCAGATCTGAGATCTAAAGACCAAGGATTTGCCCAGGGTCACATAGTTAGTAGTATGGCCACAACCAAGAGCCAGATTTCTAATCTTCTAGTTCAGCACTTTGTAAATATTCCACAGACCATCAAATCTACTTCGCTAAGTTTATTAAAAAACATGCTAACGAGTCATAAAAGTATGTCTCTTTTACAACCACAGGATGAATATATTAATACACTTAGAAATTCCATATTGGTTGTTTAATATGTGTGAGGCATGATTTAGACACTAGGGATATAGCAGAAAATCAGACCAAGAAATATAACATAAAAGTAATAAGATCAACTGGTTCTTTTGGAGATTCCAACTCAGCGAGCAAAGATTAGAAATTTAACTAATGAGTAAATCTGTAAAGTCAAATGGTTATAAGTATATGCAAATTATACATACACACATACATGCATATATACTAACACTCTTAACATAAATATTGAAATCTTCATTCAACTATCCTATATTTCTATAATTACCTCAATCTGAAAAAAGTTAAAACTATATTCATCGACCATCCACTAACCAAAACAAAACAAAATATCCATAAAAATCCCTACTCCTTCTACTCTCTTGGTTTTCTTGGTCATGAACACCTGGCACTTGGTTCTTTAAGACACTGCATCCTTCGCCCACCAAATGCAGTCTTATAATTCCTGAAAACTTCTAAATATCTCTGTTTTTTTATCTACTTTTTTCCATTGTTCCTTATTTCAGCCAATTATCATTTGTGAATTAAACTGCTGTTATAGTCTAAAAACAAACTTATTTCTAATCTCAAACACTCTTCTTTTCCTTATTCCTCAGTTACACCAGGAAGTCATCTTCCCATATACATTTATATCACTGCTCTATTTGAAGGGCTGCAATGCCTGCCTGATTCCTACAGAATAAAGTCAAAGCTGTAATTACACCATATATAGCCCTCTATGACTGTTTTTTCTCAGTGGGGTCTCTAGAGAGCCTTTTGGAAATAGATGGAATTGTTTAGGGTAGTCACAATGATTGGGCAGGGGAAGGGATGGTAGATGTGCAGGGCAGACTTGTCTGAAGAAGAAATGTCGTACATCCACATAACTTTCAAATGGCTCAGCAGATAATATATGAGAAAACCACATTTAAAATGGCGTGAACCTCAAAGTACAATATTTTACCCTCAAAATGAATTATTTTTAGATTTTTATATATATTTAATTTTCAAGTAAATTGAGAGAAGATGATAATTAGTTTTGTTCAGAACCTCATTAAGAGTTATTCACCATTTTGTAAAATAGTATCTGTTTAGCAATTTTCTAATGTTTTTGAGTAGCCAATACAATATGTGTATTAACAGGCATTTGTAGCTGTTGTGTGAAAGGTGGCTCTACATATTAGTGTAAACATCTGACTTCTTAATTATGTTTTATAATATGGTCTTTCCAGAACATTTACTGGTTTATGATGAGTTCTGTGGGAAACTGAAATTCTGATATTTTAGTGTAGTATTATTGGGAGTACTCTGAGGAACAACTCCAAAAGGTAAAGGAAGCAGGATCGGGCAAATGGAGAAGTTGAACTGTGATTCTGTTGCAATAGAGCACTCAGCAAGCCCTGCCAGGAGCTCTGGAACTATCCCACCTTGAGGAAGGGGTTGATTTTTCAAAACCACATGTATGACTCATTGGTTGCAGATTATCTCCTGCGATCTATTTTGAGTTAGTTTTTGCATATTGTGTAATATGTGGATTTACATTTATTTGTTTGTTTGTTTTGCCTGTGGAATTCCAATTATTCTAGCACCATTTGATTGGAGGAGAAGAAGAAGAAGAAGAAGAAGAATAGGAGGAGGAGGAGGAAAAGGAGGAGGAGGAGGAGGAATAATAAGAAGAGAACTATTTTTTCTCCACTGAATTGCCTTTGCACATTTTGTGAAAATCCATTGTCTATATATGTGTGGGTCTGTTTTTGGCCTTTCTATGTTGTTCCATTGCTATATTAGTTTGTTTTTACATTGATACCACATTGTCTTAACTACTAGCTTTATAATATCTAGCTTTAAAATAATCTTGAAATTAGATAGCATTAGCTCTTCTACTCTGTGTTTTTTCAAAGCTGTCCTGACTAGTTAGTTGTTTTGATTTTCTTATAAATTTCTTATATATTTTAGAATAAGTATGTCAATTTCCAAAAATATCTACTAAGATTCTGGCTAGTATTTTAATGCATCTATAAATCAATTTGGGAAGAATTGACATCTTAATCTTGGGTCTTCACACCCATAAACATAGTATGTCTCTTTAAGAGTTTCTTAATTTCTTTCAGTACTGCTTTGTAATTTTCAGTGTACAAGTTTCTCATATCTTTTGGATGATTTATCCAATGTATTTCATATATGTTATCTCTACTCGTTTGTTGCCACTATAGAAATACAATTAACTTTGCATACTGATCACCCATCCTATAGCACTGCTAAACATATTTATTGGCTTTTTTTTGTTTTTTAAGTCCATGAGATTTCCTACATGGATCATCATGTCTTTTGCAAACAAAGACTTTTTTACTTCTTCCTTTCCATCTATATGCCTTTTATTTATTTTTTATTGCTTATTTCACTGGCTAAAACCTCTAATCTCATGTGAAAGTAGCAAAAGTAGACCATCCTTGATTTGCTCCTGCTCTCAGGGTAGTTTTGTTTTGTTTTTCAAGGTGCTCTTCATCAGTTTAAAGAAGATCCCTTCTATGCCTAGTTTTCTGAGTGGTTTATTCAGAAATGAATCTTAGATTTTGTCAAACCTTTTTCTGTATTTACTATGATGGTTATGTGTTCATATTTTTTTTTTAGTTTTATAATAATAAATTACATTGATTAATTTTGAGATATGAAACCAACTTTGGATTTCTGTGATAAATCTCACTTGGTCATGATGTATTATCTTTTATATTTGTTAAATTTATTATTAGATTTGACTTACTAAAATATTTTTCAGAATTTTTTTCATATATGTTTATGAGGCACTTTCGCCTACAGACTTATTTTCTTATAATCTCTTTATTTCATTTTGATACCTGGGTAATACTGGTCTCATTGAGTAGTTTGGGAAGTGTTTCCCCCCTATTCAGTTGGTATTATTTCTTCCTTAAATGTTTAGTAGAATTCATCAGTGAAGACATCTGAGCCTGGAGCTTTCTTTCTGTGGGGATATTTATACAATTTCAATTTATTTTATAGGTAATAAAGCCGACTATCAGGACAACCATGTCTTCTTGAACGACCTTTGGCCATCTCTGTCTTTCAAGGAATTTCACCTAGGTTGATTCTCCAGAGTCTCATTTCAGTGTTCCTTACTCAGAGAATCTGTGAAGCTATTCTGGGTTCTCGCTCTCTGAACCATAGCCTGTAACCATTGCAAGGCAGTAAACTTGGGCAATTGTAGGACAATATTCATTGTCCTTCATTTCCTGATCTTCATTATCATGAAAACTGTTATTTCATACATTTTGTCTGCTTTTCTTTTGGTTCAGGTAAATATAGTCCTTGTTACTCCATCTTGCCTAGAAGAGAACATCACAATTAACTTTGAACTACATCAAAAAATAAAATATTGATCGATTGATGTATTTAGGAGTTGATACGATGATGGCTATGTGTTCAAACAAGTTAATAACTGAATACAAATGATAGATATGCAAGTATTAACTTAAAATTTATTTCAGTTTTTCTTTATGTTTAGTAATTTTTATAATAGAACATTAGATAAAAGTTGTCAAGTGAGCTTAATAAGAATTACATTAATCCTATAAATTAATTGATAGAAAATTTTATTATTCCTACTAAGGGACACAGTATTTCTCTTAATCTTAATAAGGTCTGTTACTTAAATTTGAAAAAAAATTTATGTTAGCAAATAATTTTTTCTTCTATTTTCATTTCATTTTGTACTTTGAATTTTTTTACAAAATACTTATTTGTCTAGTTTTCAGACTTTCAATGAGTTTCACTAGAGTTCCAAAAATTACTGTAATGAATCTCACATACATTGGGAAATTTAATTATTTTATTTCCAAACTGAGGGCTCATTTTTAGTCATTTGACTCTAAATATGGGTCCGGTCTCCACGGGAAAGATTTCTGAGTTTGTTGGTATTTAACAGTTTTATGCGAGGATTCTGTGACTGAATTTTATTGAATGTGAATGCTTGTAGCCTTGCACTGTACATGAGTTACTATGAGGCAAGCTACATGTCCTTGATGTCAAGTTCTGTACTCTGAGGATATTAGATAGAGCATTGATTTGTAACAGTATTTCATAGCTTCCTTGTGATAGAATGTATTTTCTAGTGACAGGATTGTTGTCTAAGTAGGATTTTCAGTAAGGTTAACTATATCCATAAGATATAACCTCTGCATATACATGTATTTTGGGACAAATACAAAAGATATTTGTAACATCAAACTTCTTGAATATTTTATTATATGTGGGAAAGCTGCTTCTTGGGGGGTAGCTATTTTTTGGAACTTGGAACTTGGGTGCTAGCTATTTCCTCATATAAAATGTAATTAAAGATTTCACTACATATACAGCTGTATGGAAGCTGGTTATCAATTCAAGAGTTAAGGTTAAATTTGCAAGGCTTAAATTAATGTCACCAACAACATTTGACCAATACTGTAAACTAGAAAATTAGAATCATCTGTTTCTCTCATTTAGTCATCAAATTCTGTTGGCTATAATTCCAAAGTAAGTCCAAAATCTGTTTCTCACATCTATCTCTATTGAAGATGACTTGATTTGGACCTTTATTGCCTCTTATCTGAATGATTCAATAGGCCCTGAAATGCTGTCTGTGTCTTCTCCCAAACAATGTAGGGTGTTTCATGGCTCCTGTCTCATCATCTTGACCTTCTTTATCCGGTGCTTCGAGAATTGATTCAGTGTTATGTTGCGGCAGTCTTTGATCTGACCCCAAGCCCAGGAAGAGTCGCTATTCTTATCACCTATATTTGTATATCACTGAATATATTTCTTTATTATAGCCTTTGTATTATTGTATTATTTGTATTGTGCCTGTCTCTTCTGAAGGGCAATCATGAGGTTTATCACCTCTCTGAATTCAAAGGATTTGATCAATGCCTAGCCCATAGCAGGCAGTCAATGTTTGATTAACTGAATTAAATTCCAAACTGAATTCAAACAAATTGAATCTTAAATGTCTCAGTTCCCTCCACCCTTCAGGAGTAGAGAACATGACTGGAACTGACATGTTGTGCTCTTGTCACTCACTTCTACTTGCATCCCAGCCAGAAGATGTGAGTGCAAAGCTGTGTGAAATTAAAAAAATCATAGTCCAGAGATTTTAGGTATATAAACCACTTGATTATTTTTATTCCATCAACCTTATCAACATACTATATAACAAGAAAGCTATTTAACCAAACTAAACAGAAAAGAAAAAAGTGTTAGTGAATTATTCCAGTAATAGAAAACTGAAAGATATGCTTTGTCAATTTTCTTGGGAGATATCCTCCAAACTCTCATTTACTGAAAAATATTAAGAATTTTGATACCTATGCCAAAATGTTTTCCATGGTTGCACATCTACTTAAATTATATTTTTTCAGTTTATAAACAGCTCTAATGCTAAAAGAACATCTCCAATATATAACATAGAATTCTTTAGAAAAAAAAATTTTATTTTTTTAAACTGATTGCTACACTGCAAATGAAGACAAAATTATTATGAATTTCTTTAAAACTTCACTTTATCGTTAATATTATTAAACCTATAAAAGTATTTTTTAAAAAGTCTTAAAAATTACTTCTTTTATTGCTCAAGTAGTTAATTCATATCTTAAATTCAACTTTAAAGCTGTTTTTTAATATGATATTATTTCATATGAGTTTTAATTTTTTCCTTAGTTTCATAATAATCCCGTGAATGGTCAAACACAATTTAGGTAGGATCTTCTGTTTGTGTTTAACATAAATCACTTGATTATGTAAAGCTCCAATGAATATCTTTTTTTCTGCTTTTAAAATTACTTGAATTTTTTTCTTAGAACATATTCCTACAAGTTTATTATTATATCAAAAGATATGACCATTTGCATGGCTCTTCATATAGTCTGCCAAGTTTCTTGAAATGAGTTATGCCAGTTTCCTCTGACTCTAGAGAATATAGGTATATCATGTTCTCATGTTTTCCTAATGCTCTGCTAAAAATCAAAGCCTTTGACTCCTGGTGCATCCTGGACTGCAACTATCTGGGGAAAATTGGCAGGAGAAAGGAACCTGAGAGGGCTTACACTGCCACTCTCGCCTTCCCCATTTTTTGGTTTATATCACCACTTTTGCCTGCCACAGGGTTGCAATTTCATTACTGAGACTGTCCTAGGGTACAGACAGGAAAAGTCTTAAGAGTTCTGTCCTGCAACATATCTCCTTTCCGGGCCTCCAATTAAAGAACCTTTTCTGTCTGTAACTCTTCACTATACCAGGAGATACAGATGTCTAAGCAAAGAGATATGAAAAGTAAAAACAAAACAAAACAAAACAAAACAAATAAGCAAATAAAATAGAAAAGAATAAAATAACCTCCAAAGTGCTCATTTTTTGAACTTTGATATCACTACCCAGATCACCTGCTCTAGTTTAATTTTTAGAGACCTACAGGAGTCGCTTTATGACTTTTGTCTAAGGTTTTTATGTTACTGATGGGAGAGACAGAATTGAGTGTACTCGTTCCTTCTATACTGGAACCAGAACCTATCAATAAGTTTTTAATTAGAAAAGTGTAAAATTGGATTTTATCCTTTTTGTTACTAAATGATTTCAAAGATAGTGGGCTGGTGGCAACACGTATTTGCTTTTGAGCTGATTTGATCAAGTGACTATGAGATTTAACATTGACTCATTTCTTAGATATACATTATACTAAAATTATACCAGTTGGACAATTTAACCCTGTCTTAAATAGTGCAAGATAAGAAATAGATAAACAATTTCTCCACCCACTATCCCCCCACATGTAGAAGTCTAGATTCAGGGTAATTTTTTTTTCAATAAAGAGCCATACAAACTTTTAAGATTTGTGGAACATATAATCTCTTTTGCAACTGCTCAACTCTGTTATGGTATGTCAGCAGTAACAGACACCTGTGAATGAATGGACATGGCCAGATTTAGCCAACACATTGTAGTTTGCCAATACCTAGCTTAGAACATTGGATTAGCATCTTTGTGCCTTGGCATTGATCCACTAGTAAAGTTGTTACAGTAAAAAGCTTATGTAGATTCAAACATTTCTATTGAAGAAATGTGCATTTGTGTTATTTTGTCGTGAATGATGACTGACATGAGGCTGGACCATTAGTAGTCATGAGTACAAATTCTGGGGTTTCCTGGGTCCAGTCACTAATTCATTTATATTTGCTTTATTATTTACATGTGTGTCCTTCTTGTGAATTCCTCATGAATTAGATACCCTAAATTAAGATTCATATATTATATCTATATAATCTGAAAAAACAAGGCTTTGTAATTTCATTCCATAGGTTAAAAATATAGGAAAATAGCATTCAAGTGGCTTAAATTGAGAGATGCCAGATTCTAAGTTGTAATATCATCTTACTAGAGACAGAATTTTAGAAGGTTCAAGTATATGTGAGCATTTAGTAAAAAATTATTTAAGCTCTCATTTTTAATATAGCACTCCATACAAAAAAAATACTGCATTTGGCTCTTTGGCTATAGGACTACATAAAAGTAAGTCCTTCCTATCTTCAAGTGAAACCCTATTCTAAAATGGTTTTATTTTTTTTTAAATATCTTCACAGAGTACTCATAATTACAGTTGGCCTAAGTTGAGGTTTCTGTATAAATCAAGAGCATTCTTTTTCAAATTCACAGTTGAAAATTGTCTAGCTCTATTAACATCATGTAATCTACCATGGTTCTACTGCTCATATTTCAGGAAACAATTATGACAGGACCAGAAGAAATTATAAGACAGATCATCAATTTTGGAGTGAAAAAGATCTAAGGAAGAGATGATAACCAAAGCCAAAAAAAAAAAAAAAAATATGAAAAATGTCTACATGGCAATTCATGCTATAAACTAAGTCACCACACAAACACTCATTAGACATTTCCCTTTCAATAATTACAATTCAAAATGAAAAGAATGCAATATAAAACCATGCCAAGTACTTTAATAGGGGATCTATAAAGAAAAATAATTGCATAAAATATTAATGTAAAGATGTTCAAACACAGAAAAGAGGGCTATATGGAAAGAAAAATTTGACTTAAAGAGATGTAGGATGAGAGTAAATGAAAGAAAACCTAAGGCATCGGAACACCTTCTGAACTTGTGAAGGAGATGGGCCCTATGTCTCTTTTCCTATTGTATATTCATCTATATCCTTGGCCAAAAAGTTATTTTAAATCACATTTAACACTGTTCAGAGTAGCAGAATTACATACCCATTTTCTTAAAAAGATGTACTAATAATATATATTATTAATGTAAGCCATACCGTGGAGCAGTTTATTGGCTAAACAAAATTACAGAACACCATAAGTGATGGCAATCCAGTATTAAACTGTGTTTTTAAAAATGACACTGCAGAGTAACTTTAATTATCATGAGTGAAAAATTATAAGATATTGCAAAGAATGGCAGTATTAATATTAATAGAATTTCCATTGCCAGATGAAGAATTACTCATCTATGCGTTGTACGCTTTCTCAGGATATGGACAGTACAGCATTTTAGGAATCTGATGGGACTAAACAGCAAAGCATGTGAAGAGAGATTTATAGATCATTTGTTCTGAGAACTTATTGTTTCATGAAATTCTAGGTGTCACAAGATGGGCCATGTTTCTTAAACATCCATATTGTTATCATTATAAAGTAGAAATGAAGAGAATTCAGTCATTATACATATTATTGTCTCCTAAATTTCAAGGCACCCCTCACATTTGGCTTATCAGGACTCATGGAGGGGAAGAGAACTAAGAGAAGCCCATAGACCTTAGGAGTAAAGATTATGGCCAATCCTGCACCATCTCCTCCTAACTCCATTTAATATGACTTGAATGTCTGGACAGATTTTTACTGTGAGCAAAACAAACCTAGCAATGAGCTTTCTTTACAGCCTCATCAATGGCCTGTGGTTCCTTTCTCACACCATTTAAAAAAAAAAATACCACTGTCCCTTAGATGATGATGAATACCAGAAAACTCATTATTATAAACTATTAGAAGAGGATGATAACATGTCCATCCAATCTCTACATCCATTTAAATGTTGATGTATTAATTATTGGACACTTTAACTTCTTGGTCTTAAGTTTCTTCATCTGTAACATAAATATACTTATAATTTCTACTTCATTGAGACAATACAAAAATAGACTCTAGGAAATATTAGAGTAAGTAGAACAGTTGAAAAAATGATTCATTTGACAAATTTTCCTTGGGGATAAAGGGTTGGAAATGGGAATTTCATTTGTTCACTTATTTCTAGACCAGGCAACATGAATAGGGCTTACTTAATGGAGAAGAGTAAAAGCATTACAGAGAGGAAAGCATAACTAACACAATAATTCATAGCTAGAAAGAGACATGGCTAATTTATTGTACAAGAACAAAGGATTACAGGTCATGATGCTAGACAATCAATGTGAGGTACAATTTTGAAGTGTTTCATAGCCTGCTAAGGAATTCAAAATTAATTGTCCATAGGAAATGCATAAAGTATTTTTAAAATGAGCAGAGTGAGATTGAACAGATCTCTGCAAAAGCACAGCAGTTTTTTTGCAGAACAGCGATAGAAATATGTCACTTGACTGTGTCGAAGTAAATCGGACCATATAAAAGTCAATTCTAGATTGTAGAGCTAAGTAAAAAAGGGTTAATAAAGCTTTTAGAAGAAAGTATAGAATTTCTTCATGACCTTGGGGTAGGCAAATATTTCTTATAGAAAGAAGCACTAACCATAAAGGGAAATTTTGAAAAATCAGTCCATTAAAATTAATAACTTTTATTCATCAAAAGACAATACTGAGACTAACAAGACAAGCCACATAGAAAGAAGCAATCTTTAATATTTATATCTGACAAAGAACATATATCCATAAAATATAAAAAACTCTACAAATCAATATAAAGCAGACAACTCAACTATAGAAGGTAGGATAAAAATACACACATCAGTGATACAGAAATTATACCCATAAATATTTACATTAAAAATAAATTCACATGTTCACCAAAAGACATGTCCAAAAATGTTTAGAATGTGACTATTAACTGAATGTCCATTAGAAAGGATAAATTCTCATGTTTACATACAATGGAATCCTACACAGCAATAAAAATAAATAGCTATACATGTACATAATATGAGCAAATCTCAAAAACAATAAATGGAGTGTGAGAAGCTTGGCAAGTAGAGTACATTCCCCTTTGAAACACAGAAAAAACTTACATATGGTGTTAGAAGTCAGTATAGTGGTTATCCTCGTGGGATTGGACATAATGATGAAAAGAGGAATGGTGAGGCTCTTAAGATTCTGACGGTGTTCTGTCTCTTGATCTGGTGTTACATTTTGTGTTCACATTTAGGTTTTGTGCACTTCTCTGTAGTACACATGAATAAAAATTACAAAAAAAAAAAAAAAAAAATAGAGGTACTTTTACTTCCAGTATTATGGCTAACTAAATTTTCTGAAAAGGCCTCCAATGCAAATGCCAAGGTACTAAATAAATTACGATGACTGTTTTTAAATGCATAGCTGAGCTCACAAGAAAGTATAGGAAATATGCATGAGACAGACAGATAAAATCAAGGAGGGAACTGAAACCAGAGATGCGTTGCTTGAACTTCAAAGTCTGTGCTGACGAGAGGGCACACCTTTCCTAGGAATTTAGATTTTGGGAATTAAATTTCCTCTTTGGATTACCAGCATATAGGACTTGACTTTCCTTTCCCTCTCATTGATAAAACTTTGCAATAGCAATGTAGTTAAAACCAAACCAACAAAATGTAAAGAATTCTCTGTAGGAGACATTTCATGAACTTCAAATGAGTGTTTTCCTCAACCAAATTATCCTGAAACATATCAACAATCCCTTGCTCTTCTGATTTTCTGACAGTGAATGGGCTTGCCCTCAGAAGTCTTCTGATTTACATTCATACCACCACGTATGGACACTTTTTTCTTGTCTAGTCCCATTTATGGTACCAGGTGACCATCTGTTTAACGGACTCTTCATGTACATCTAATTCTGAAAGAGAATCGCATTATGAAAGAGTTCTACACTGAAAGTCAGGAGAGAAAAAGAAGCATCTAGTACCAGTGTTAACATTCTCACTAATTTAGTGATGACCTTGGGCAAGTTACCTGAACTGTTCGGGGTTCAGTAATTTCATTTGTGAAATTTAATAATTAGATATTAATTTCCTAGGCATTACGGTGCAGGAGAAGGATCAGCTTTGGGATCAGGCAGACTGAGAATCTGTCCTTTTCTGGACAGTAAATTAATATAAGCACTCAACTGAAACTCCAGGCAACCCTCAAAGACATGAAATAGATCTATGTGCATTGAAATAAAAAGATCTTTAAGACATATTGGTAAGTAATAAAGAGCAAAGTGATATGAATGGCATTTTATAAAAATACATATTATGAATAAAAAATATAGTATCAATAAAAATTTCTGCAAAGAGCTACATAAATCAAGTTTCCTCCGTGGATGTAAAAGAGGAGAGTATATAATTTTTTGGTGTTGATTGAATAACTAATATGTGGATATGTAACTTTCATAATTCTAGAATTATAAATTTAATTAAATTATTTTAATGGCTGACATAAAGTTATAATTAAATAAAATTCAGTTTCCTTTTGTGTGGCAAATAGTCTATGAAGCTAATGATTTTCTTGGAGTTAAAAAAATCCCCAAAGAGTAAAAATACTTGAAATTAGTGGATTATATGACAATGACATAATAATTTTTTTTAATCAAATAAATTTTACACTGAGTCCTACTTATTCAGGGATGGATGGAGCTTAGGTGTGCAATCAAGTTTGATCAAGAAGACTTTGGGTATAGACAAAGGAAAATGACGAAGGATTTAGCCATGTCATTATCCTTTTGGAAAGAAGGCTAGGATAGAACAGGTGATAAATGGGAAAGAGATTGAGCAACACAAAGTACATCATTATGGCATCAGCCTGAAATTAGAGAGGCAGCCAAACAAGTATCCTAGGTGGAAGAGTATAGAAGCTGCTAAAAGGAATTTACATAGCAGCATTGTTGACAGTGGCCAAGAAGACATGGAAACAACTGAAGTGCCCTTTGATAGAGATTGGGCAAAGAAGATGTGGTACATATACACAATGAAATATTACTTACTGTGAGGAGAAAGAAAGATGGCAGCAGTCAAGCTCCCTCCTGACACTCTAGCAGCTTCTGGGCAAAAGTGACTCAGCACTTCTCTTTCTCATGTAACTATGCCCGGTATGCATGCACAGGCTTCTATAACTTGGCAATGTGCCACTATCGTTTAACTTGTGTGTATAAAGGCAAAGCCGTCCTGCAAGCTGGGCCCTTGCTGGAATAAGAACTATGTTGCAGTTGCCTACGGCTCCCTGCATTTTCTTCCAACTGCCCGAGATTCATACCCCTTACCTTGGTACCTCGAACCCGCAGTAACAAATTTATCCATAAGAAAAGATGAAATACTGCCATTTGCGACAACATGAATGGATCTTGAGATTATCATGATGAGCAAAATAAGTTAGACAGAAAAAGTTAAGAACCATATGATTTCACTCATATGTGGGATATAAAACTGAGAGCACCAAACAAACAAGACAAACAAACAGACTAATGGACATGAATAGTGGATTCATGGTTACCAGAGGAAAAAGGGGAAGGGAGGAGAGAAGAGGAAAAGAGAGTCATATATATGGTGATGGAAGGAAATTTAACTGGGTGGTGAACACACAATGTAGTATACATATGACATATTATTAAATTGTACACTTGAAACCTATATGATTTTATTAACTAATGTCATCCCAGTAATTTTAATAAATAAAATAAAATAAAAATAATAAATAAAAGGGACTTTGCATTTTTAATACAAGCTCCTTAAGTAACTATAATGATAACAGGTAAATGATATTAAATAACCTAATAAAAAGTTCTTCTCTAATTGTCAAATTCAATTTAGGGTATAAAGCATAAGGTGGACCAGAGAGAGCAAATTCATAGGTATAAGTTTTTCTGACCACGAGGAGCTCTTTAATAGAATCCCATTTTTGGAGACACATAGTCCAGAAAAAAGAACAGTCAATTTTTCTGGCTATGAGACTGAATCAAATAGCCACCCTGTGCCCTGAATGACATAACTATAAAATGAGCCTTATTTCTTATAAGTGTCCCTTTTGCCAACTGCTCATAAATTGTAGGTTGGCTTATTAAAGGACTCCTGTGTCAACGGTGCTGTCACTTTGTCTTTTGGCCTTTCATAAAACCCGTCATTTCAGCTCTTTAAAAAAAAACATTCTTCTTTTCTCAGATTTATTAGGTCTCTAATATCCATCAGAAGTTCTTGAATTCCTTTCAACTTTTTTTCTTCAACTCTGCTTGGTGTAGAAGAATACAGAGAATATTTTCATGATGTTCAAGTAAGAAAGGCCTTTTTAAGCCTAACAGGAAACTAAATAACCTCAAAAAGATGAAATATGGAAATGGTAATATATTCTTAGCTCAACTAACTCCAAAACTCTCTGGGAAGCAGTCAAAAGACAATCAAAATCTCAAGGAAAAATAAATACTTCCTGAAATGGAAAAATCCCTTACCATACAAAATAGACTAAGAAATGCCTCAGTAAATTAGACTAAGAATATGGCTGAAAATCTGAGAAACAAAGTCATCAGAATATGTACAAATTCTCTAATAAATTAATTTAAATTAAAATTAGGGTGGTGTATGGTTTTTCACTTGAGAATAGAAATTCTAAGAGTGTACATTTTTAAACAGTTAAGATGCAATTTTGTAATACTATATATCAAAATTAAGGGTAAAGGGACTCAAATATATGGTGACGGAAGGAAATTCAACTTTTGGTGGTGAACACACAATGCAATATACATTTGATGTATAATTAAATTGTAAACTTGAAACCTATATAATTTAACCAACATATAATTTAACCAATGTCACACCAATAAATTTAATTAAAAATAAGATGTAAAATGTTTTAATCAAAATTAAACCTTAAGTATCCTCAGATATAGCAAGGAGCAAACATAAGTGTTAGCATCAGATTTGCATGAGGAAGTGAGACACTTACTGATAACTTAGAGGAGTAGAGCGAGCCAAGTAGAGGCCATTCAGTGGTGACAAAGATTGTTTGTGCTCATGAAACCCACATGTTTCTTTACATTTCCCAGCTTCCCATGCATGCAGTTAGGTTGGTGCAATATGACTGAATTTTGCCCAGTGACACAGGGGCTTAAATGATATATGCTATTTTTAAGTTTCCCCTCAAAACCCCTGCTCAACTACCCATTTCCTATCTACAGTGACCATAGAGACCACATATTGGCAGCATTATGAGAAGAAAGAAGCTTAGATCCCTGCACCTGGGGGACAGCCACCAAGGAAAGCCACCTAACCCACATTGACTGAGATGTCACCAAGAATAAACCTTTATTCTATTACATCATTGAGATTCCAAGGTTTATTTAAAATATTACAAGATAGCCTAGAAAAGTACTTCTGAAATTTTGGTGGGCATAAAAATTCTCTGAAGATCTTGTTAAAATACAGGTTTCTGGGTGACCTTCTCAGAGATTCTGATTCTTTAAGTCTGGAGGTTGGGAAACCGATTCTGTATTTCTAACAAATTACCAGTTTTTGTTGTTGCCACTTGTCCAAGAACAGATTGGTATAAATATCCTAAATAAAATACTTGGAATGGGATTATATAACAAAGTTTGCATGTGAGCTCCTAAGGCAGGAAGGAGCCTCAATTTTACATGTACAAGGAACTGAAGGTAGATGAGTACGGAAGAATTATAAGCAAAGATTATAAATCAAGAATGATACTGAAACTTTGAATTGGAAACTTTGGAATTGATCACCCTGATAATTCCAGTACCCACCCTGATAATTCCAGTACATATATATATATATATATATATATATATATATATATATATAAATTTTTTTTAATTAAGAAAAGAATTACCATATGACCCAGCAATCCCTTTTCTGGGTACCTACCAAAAAATTTGAAAATATTTATTCAAAGAGATGTATGCATCCTGATGTTCATAGCAGCATGTTATTTACAGTGGTCAAGACTTGGAAATAGCCAAAGTGCCCTTTGATAGATGATTGGATAAAGAAGATGTGGTACATATATAAAATGAACCTATATAATTTTATTAAACAATGCCATTCAAATAAATTTAATTTAAAAAATATTACTATAATAAACAAAAAACAGTGATTCAGATTCCCTCTTTCACAAAGGACATTGCAAATTAAGAAAGAAAAACACTAAAAACTCTCTAGAAACAAGTCAAAAGCATGAAAAATCACATACAAAACAACATGCAAGTGATTTAAAAAATTTTTACATAATCTTTTTGTTTCATTTTAGATAGTCTCTATGACTATATCTTCAAGTTCAAATAAGAGGCCTAATGTCCTTTATGATAAAGCATTACAGGTTGAAACTACAGTGAGGACTTTCACTTCTAACCAGGATGAAGTAATTGGAAGCAGATTAACTCTTCCAACTGAAACAACCAAAAATGGACGAAATATATAACAACAATTTCCAGTTGTTTCAATATTAGACATCCCACAACAAAGGAGAGTGATCCATGATACATGAGAAACAAACAAGGTGACAGCCCTTTCGTAGCCCCAGCTTACTATTTTTAGACAACTTCCAATCTGTTGGGAGGAGGAACCAAGTGGTTCTATGCTGACAAGCTGACGATTTAGTTAAACTCTCTGTCTCTTCATTTCCTTATGAATATAACACAGAAGATGATAGTGTCTCTTCATAGGATATTTATGAGTGTTAAATGAGCACATAGAACAGTACCTGCCACTACAGTAAATGTGCAATGTTTTAGACCGTATTATTGGTATAAAGTCAGTTAATCATGGCTCATTGCTAAAAAGGGCTGCCTGATTACATAAAAATGCTAAATAAAGTGGGCAAAATAGGTAAACAATTATTACAGATGTTGGAAATCAAGCATCAGAAGACAATGATACTTGAGAAAGGGAAAACAAACAAAATGAGCCCTATGGCTGTGGTAACTTACTGAATGGAGAAAATTACCAGGCTATTATGCAGGAAGAAGAGCTTCACAAGAGCCCAACAGTTTCCATGAAGGAAGGAGATGGAGTTGGAACTTCATGGAGACCAAAATTGCTGGAGTATACAATTGCAGAGAACTAGAGAAAAAAATGTTACCAAGAGAGGAGCTGTGTGTGTGTGTATACATACACATAAATATATACAATGCAAAAGAGGTAAAATTTGTAGCATATGTATCCTAATAAAAAAATTAATAAGCATGCAAAGAAGCAGAAAAATATAACCAATAAGGGGGGAGATAAATTAAAAGAAACAGTTACAAAAATTATACAGAAGAAAATTCATAGACAAGGATATATTAAAAATTGTGATAACTATATTACGTGTATACAAGAGGTGGAGGAAAAATCGAGACTGTTAAATAGAGACATAGAAGATATAACAAAGACACAAATCAAACTTCAAGAGATAAAAAATATCTGAGATAAAAGTATACAATAGGTAGGTTCAATGGTATATTAGACACTGTAGGATAAAAAGTTAAATTAAATTATAACAATAAAAAGCATCTAAAATTTAAAACAGAGAAAAACTAAAAAATTAACAGTTATGAAAAAGCTTCAAGCACTCTAATATGTATATAATTATAGTCTCTGGAGGCAAATAAAGAAAGAGGGAGAATTTTTTAAAAACTTGAAGAAATAATGGTAAAATTTTTCAAAATTTGATTAAAATTATAAATCTATAGATATAAGAAGCTCAAAAAAAAAAAAAGCCAAAGAAACATAAAGAAAACTACACCAAGTCACATTATAAGAAAATTTCTAAAAACCTCTAATGAAGAGAAAATCTTAAAAGTATTCAGAGAGAAAAGCCACATTACAAAGAGAAACAAGGATAAGAATGAGTTGATTTATACTAAGTAAAACAGTATGGTACTGGCATAAAGACAGATATACAGACCAATGGAATAGAACAGAAAGCCCAGAAATAAACCCATGTAGACACAGTTCACTAATTTCCAACCAAGATGCCAAGAATGCACAATGGGGAAAAAATTCTTTATAACAAATAGTATTGAGAAAACTAGATAGACACATGCAAAAAAATGAAATTGGGCCCTTATTTTACATCATACACAAAAATCAACTCAAAATGGATTAGATTTATAAGACCTGGACCTATAAAACCTTTAGTTTAACACAGAGGAAAATCTTTGTGACATTCATTTAGGAAGTGATTTTGTGTATATGATGCCAAAAGTATAGGCAACAAAAGCAAAAATAGGCAAGTGGGACTGTATCAAACTAAAACACTTCTGCACAGCAAAGGGAAGAATCTACAGAGTGAAAAAGCAACCTATGGAATGGGAGAAAATATTTTCAAAACATTTATCTAATAAGGGGTTAACTTCTAATATCTACAAATATATTCTCAAGCTCAATAACAATAACAAAACAAATCAGAAATTTAATAAAATAAATAAAAATTACCCAATTTAAAAAACGGATGAAGAACCTAAACATTTCTCCAAAGAAGACATACAAATGACCAACGGATATATGAGAAGATGTTGAGCATCACTAATCATCAAGAAAATCGAAATCAAAATCAAAGAGAGATATCACTTCACACCTTTGAAGATGGCTATTATCAAAAAATAAATAAACAAGAGTTGATGAGAATGTGGAAAAATTGGAACCCTTGTACAATGATCATGGGGATGTAAAATGGTATAGGTGCTATGGAAAACAGTGTGGGAGTTCCTCAAAAAAATAAAAAATGTAATTCAGCGACCCACTTTCAATTATTTCCAATATAATTGAAATTAGGATCTTGTAGAAAAGTCTGCACTCACATGTCCATTGCAATATTACAAGCATACGTCGTTTTATTGTGCTTTGCTTTATTGCACTTCACAGGTTGCATTTTTTTACAAATTGAAGGCAAGACCCTCCACCAGCAAAAAGATTATGTCTCACTTTATCATAGTGGTCTGGAAACAAACTTGCAACATCTCTGAAGAATGCCTATATTCACAAGAGACAATACATGGAAACACACTAAATGTCTCTCAGTGGATGAATAGATAAGGAAACTGAGACCTATACATTTAGTGGAATATTATTCAGCCTTGAAAAAAAGAGATAAATCTGCCATGTGTAACAACATGGATGAACTTTGAGAGTATTATGCTAAATGAAATAAGCCAGTCACAGAAAGACAAATACTGCATGATTCCACTTACATGAGGTATCTAAACAGTCAAACTCATGGAAACAGAAGGTAGAATGGTGGTTGCCAGGGCCTGAGGGAGAGGGTCATGGGGGCTGCTTCTCAATAAATATAAATTTTCAGTTGTACAAGGTCAATAAGTTCTAGAAATTGTTGTACAACATTGTGCCTAAATCGACAATACTGTATTGTACATTTAAAATTTTAAGAGGGTAGATCTCATGTTAGGTGTTCCTACCTCGATTAAAAGAAAATATTTTCTCTGACATATGAGAGCTGTAAGAATTATTCACAAACTGCAGACCTTCACTTAAGGTAGAAACAAGAATCAATGAAATAAATAGAAATACAACTGAGAACAATCAATGAAACCAGATGGTGATAACTTCAAAATCAATAAAATTAGAAAAAAAAATCTCTAGCCATGTTGATAAGAAATAAAGAGAAAAGACAAAGTTTATTAATATTAACTATGAGAAAGTAACATTACCATAATATTTACATATATTAAAAGGTTAAAAAATAAATTTTGTTAATAAACTTTGCAATTTAGGTGAAATTGAAAAAAATTCTCAAAAGACACAAACTAACAAAGATCACTATAGAAGAAATAGATAACCTAGATATCCCTATGTCTTAAAGAAAATGAATTTGTAGCTGAAATCCTTCTTAGAAGGAAACCCAAGGCACAGATGGCTTTACTGGTGAATTCTAAATAGTATTTAAGGAAGAAACGTTACCTGTTCTACACAAACTCTTCGGGAAAATTAAAGAAGATAGAAAACTTCCCAAGCCATTGGCTAAATGGAACTTCTCTGTACCAAAACCAGACAAAGACATTACAAGATAACAAAGTTAAAGACAATGCTCCTGGTTGCAAAAATAAATACTGAACAAACTTTTAGTAATTTGAACACAGCAACATGTAAAAAGGATAATACATTAAGACCTTTGAGATCTTTGAGATTTCTCAAAGATAAGCAAGACTAATTTATCATTAAAAAACTATATTTTATTTAACATTTTAACAGAGTACAATATATATATACAATCATCTCAATAGATGAAAAACATTTGAGAAAAATCCAGCATCCAATCCAGGCAAAAACTCTCAACAAATTTGGAATAGAAATAAATTTTCTGGACTTGACCAAAGACACCAATTAAAACCACATTTAATAGTATAACTAGTGGTGAAAGATTGAAGGTACTTATCCCAAGATCAAGAGACAAAAATTTCATGGAGAAAATATGGGAGAAATAAGGACAGGTTCACAAAACTCTAGCCTAACCTCTAATAGACTGTAAGGTGATGATCATCATGACTTACATGTCCCAGAGATATACAAGGCTCTGAATGGAGTGTTTGGTTATGAGAGACTTTGAATTGAATAGTATTTTTTTTTTAAGTATAAGCTTTAGTATTTTTGTAATAAAATATACAATATAGTTTACTATTTTCTTTATCTAGCCTTCCTCAAAGAAAACAATTGTGGAATAGCCTAAGACTAATAAAGGGCAAAAATATTTTCCAACTTTTTTGAACATCTAAGAAGAATCCCGTGGTTTTAAAATTAGCCACTATTAGGGAACACCACATCAAAACTATGTAAACTTTTGGAAACTTTTGAAACTTTTGAAAAACTATTTATATACTGTGGCTACCTTATTGAGTTAGGGGACAGAGTGGTTACTTGAAGCCAAGAGAGAGCTGTGGGGAGACGTTTGATTGACTAGAGCTGTGTAATTCAGTCCAGTGGCAATAAATATCGCAGTCTGACTCTTCACTCTTCCTCCAGTTTCCAGTTGATGATTCTCCTTGGCTAAACCTAATCAGGAAGCCAGAGGACAGGATGCAGTTCATTGAAATCAGCATCTTCACAATGCAGAGAAGGTGAAAAATAAATCTGGAGGAACAAAAAAAAAGCTATCCAGAACAATCCACCATTTTTTGCCAAATCAAAATTCTTTCTATTATTTTGATCAGGTAAAGTATGTGGCAAGATAGAATCCCAGGAACTATAATATAAATTACAGTCATGTTCCCACCTAAAATCTCAAATATTATTCACCACCAGTGCTCTTCAAACAAGGTGGGGTCAAGGAAATGGTGAAAAACAAACAACATGAAACATAACTAACAGCATCTGCCTCTTCTACTACGTCTTGTCTTCAGGCCCAAATTGTTCATCATAGCTACCTTCTTCTACCATCCTTTTGATGTTCCCCTTCACCTCTGCCGCAATCTTGGTTGAATGGGCTCCTGTACTTGGTATTGTGATTCAAAATTTCATTCTTCTAGAACCTAAGTTCATCAGCCAACATCGTCGTATAAGAAAGACCCCCAAATTTAGCAGCAATCCATTGGACTCTGGTAATCAGAGTCAATCATTCCAGCTTGTGGAGTGAGCCCTTTTTCTGCCTATTGGTAGGAGGAAATTAAAATGGCTAAGACACAGTGTTAACTTCCAATTTACTAGAACCATGACTGTATTTTCCATATACCTTGGTGGATGCATTCCACTATTGTGCCTCTGAACATACTGAGATCAAAAGGATAAAAAGCATTGGTTAAACAAAAGTTGGGACCACTCTCACATATACTGTTTTAGTTCCAGAACACCTACACACTGGTTATAGGAAAGTGGTAAGATGAATTTATTGGTTTAAAGTATATATTACTTTCCATAGGACTGTAGACATACTGTAGCCTTAATTCAGTCATTTCAAGTACATATAAAAGCCAGCAGCTTCTGCTGCTTCTGAGTAATGACGCATACTGGAAAATGTGATTTCTATGAAAATGAACCATTGTCATTCTTCCTTTGTTGTTAAATGGGATCACCTAGTTGGAAGCAATGTTGTGTGGGATAGATGCCAATGAATAAGTCATTCCATTCATAGGAAAATCCTGATGAAGCCAAAGTTTTAAGCCAGAACTGTCAGAACAGTTACCATGGGAATCTGAGCCATTTGTTCATTAATTTGCTTAAGCTTTCTGGACATGTTGAAACCCAATCTCATATATACCATTTCCATTGTAAATTGAAATCTTACTGTGCATATCTAATATTATGTTCATTTGATCAATTAATACCCAGCTTTTGAAGGACATTTGTTAGAAAATAAATCATGTCCTTACTGCAAACTTTAGGTAGGTTTAAACAGCATAATTGTCCAATTCATATACTTCCAATAACAATAGGTCTACTGAATCATGAAACTCAAGTAGTAGAGCAATTTATATTCAAACTAGACCTGCTTCAGAAGTCAGTTCTTAGTTCAGGCCCCACTCGAAACTGTAAATAACTGAAGCAACACACCCAAAGATTGTGTTTTCTAAAAAATCCAAAGAAGCTTACCAGGATTATTCCTCTTTTTTTGCACTATGCAGTGTAAGGAGGAAAAACATGTTTGTCCTTCAGCAAAGATATCCTGATATAGCACCAGACCCTAGAAAATTCAAAATTTCAATGATCTCGCCTTTCACATGTGTTTCTCTAGCACCCTCTAAAAAGCATATATCTTAGTAGGAAATCTAGAATGATTTCTTCATTAGGTTCATTTGGCATAATGTCTTTAGTGTAACCAGATGTCCTGTGAAACATCAAGATGATGAAGAACACACTTTAATGCATTTTAACTAAAAGCAAGAGAGGTAAGCTATTTGGAAGATAAGACTGTAAAGATATATTGTTGTCCCTAAAGAGTGTTCTTTGACTGTTAGGGTTGAATGACAACAACAACAAAACATATACTTATTTATAATGGGAGCTGTATCAAGATGTTTCAGTAAAATTACCTCATCTGGAACAGTCTGATTGTATCTGTAAAAATAATGTATTTGTGCTTTCACTTTACTTAAGAAATCAAGTAATACAAATAAAGTCAAAGCGCCTGTTGCTATTCTTACCAGAGGTGATTCAGTCATCTGTTTGTGATTCTTCCAGATCTTTTCTATTTTTTTGTTTACAAAAGCTTTACCTAAAGATATATTAAGATGTGTATACAAAAGTTTTGTGTTTTTTTATTTATATAAAGGCTTTATACTATATGTATCATTTTCCTACCCTATGTGTCTATTCTTTAATTATTGCATAGAATTTCATAGTGTGCATGTACTACAGTTTGACACCTATTGTTGGATATATAGGGAGTTTCTGATATTTTGCTTTATAAACAATACCGCAATGAACATCCTCATATAAGCACCAAGTATAAGTGAATCTCAGGAGAGATATAGAAAAGTGGAATACTTGAGTATACACAGTTTAAATTTAATAAAGTCTGACTGCTCAAATGAATAGTCTAAATTTTATTCCCACAGGCAAAGTTTATAAGAATACTGCTCAATTGCTTGATATTTTCAATTTCTGATAATCTGATATATGAAATTAGGAATTTCAGTTATTTTAATTCAGTTTTCACAATAAAAGCAAGGTTAAGCATCTCTTCATATGTTTAATGGCCTTCAGAGAATAACTTCTTATATGTCCATTTTTCTATTATTATTAATTTTTAACTTATTTTAGGAGCTCTTTATTAACTCTAATTATTAACTTTTGTCTTTAATAAATAAACAATTATTTTTATACAAAATATTTTGTTCAAATAGTCTTTTCATTTTTAGGGTGACTTTTATCATAAAGAATATAATTTGGATTAGTCAATTTATCAATGTCTTACTTTATTACCTTTGCTTTTGGTTTTATTTATGTATGCTTTCTATAACCTCTCTCCTCTCTCTCTCTCTCTTATATTATTATATATATATATATATATACATATATATATATGTATATATGCACATAGGTATATATGTATGTATGTATATACACATGACATATATGCATATATACATATATACACACATGCACACATTATATTAATAGGGACACCATTTCTGGAGTAATTGTTATGCATTTGGAAAATAAGTGCAATTAGATTTGTACCTCCCACCATACATAGAAAAATAAATTTCAGATGGATTCAAAACCTGAAGGTAATATATATAATGTTAGAATGAGATCGCCGCTATGTAAAATAGGTATCAGGCACATACAGCCAGCACAGTGTTGACCCGGCTTAGATTTAGAGCAGTATCTCACCTGATTTAGAGCAGTACCTCACCTGAAATTCTAGTAAATCACAATTACAAGAGACTCTGTATACCTACAAATTTAATAATTACATTATACAGATACATGATGCCTAATGAATTTCATCCTTGCTAGAAGGAAAAAAACATGACTGCAAGCATACTTTTTACTCACATTTCTGTGAACATAAGCTAGCTTTCATGGAGGAGAGGTCATGTATTCCACTGAGAAAAAATGAATTTTGGAATAAACCCATTTCTTTAAAAGAAATTTCTAGGTTCAGGAAATAGAATAGTAATTGATTTTTTTTTTTTAAATGAAAGGCAAAGTTGGCTTCATGCCAAGTTAGATGACTGTCAGTTTTGTACAATAAAATTCATTTAATAATTGGTACCATCTGGCCAGAATGCAGTCAAAAGAGAATGGATATGCTGTTGGAGCATGGAAACTAGAATAGGTTAAAAATGTTGTGACAGTTTTTTTTTTAAAGGCTTCATATCCTGTATAAGGCATTAATTTTCAAGACAGTGATTATGGTTTGCCTTTTATGTACCATTATGTCTAATTTGCTTTATGCTCTAGCAGTGAAAATTATTTTCCTCCCTCCAATTTATATGGCAAACCCAAATGAACATTCAAGTAAAAAAACTCATTGGTTTAATTTGACCAAACACTACTTCACCATAAAAAGCACGTACTTTATTCTGAAGTAAGTGGATAAAAATAATAAGCAATCTTTAAATCACTGCAATTCATTCAGCTGAAAAAAGTGAAGCTTGAAAATAAGTTACCATCCTCATTCCAGAAAGGTGAAAGGGAGTAGCCAAAGCAATAGTAATATTTCAAAACTAATGGCTTGATGTGGCCTTGGTCTTAGTTAATGATTTATCAGAAAGATGCAGAAAACCTAGATAACTAGGGAAACGACTAGTTATATCTAATAAAATTAGGTCTGAAAAATTTTTGTTCAAATAGTAAACAATCATGCACATGCTTATTAGTTTTGTAAACAAGCATGTTCAGACCCATTATTGTGACAGAACTGAAGGAATTTGGTGAGCCAGAGATTTAAAGAGATTTTTATTTATGCTGTAAGTTTCTTTGCATATTTAATAAGTGCATAAAACATCGGTAAAACATAAGGTTAATTACCTATGTCAACTATAAATTTTCAGAGACCAGTTTGCACATTTTCACCAGTCTAAGGATCTTACTGTTTACTGTTGGGAATGGAACAAAGAACCTAAGCCTAGTAACACTATCCATATCCTGAAAACCAAGTGCAATAACATATTATTCTCAAACTATGTTACAATTCACTCCAGAGGCATGAGATGTAAAACCGATATAAGATTCAGACTCTGATGTATATTCTGTGAAGATGTCTTTCAAATGTGATTCCCAAAGGAGTGCTGAATCTAGGCAAAACTTCACCATGTCTTGGGAAGTAAGAATAAAAATAGATATGAATTATCAAAAAGTTACATATATTTTGATTACAAAATTTCCTCTTATACTGAGATAATATTTTTCAATTATAAAATTGTAGTGATATACGTAATAAGCCCCTAGTTCTTATTTGAAAAAGATAATTGCAATTAAGGTTTTTTCTTGTGATATATAAATATCTTGGAAATACTAGTTTATTACCAGTAAAAATTAGACCAGTAATTTTGGGAGGCTGAGGCAAGATTAGTAGATGTTGCTGTTAAAAAAAAAAAAAAAATTGCTATTTTTGTTTTGCTTTTTGTAGTCAAGGAAACAGATGTGTTTGTTATATCAATTCATGTGAGAAAAGCACTTTAGGCAGAAAGAAAATGATAATAAATGGAATTCTGGATTTACACAAAAGAATAAAGATCACTGAATGTGTTAATTACATGGGCAAATACTAATTTGTTTGTTTCTGTGCAATAAAACAGATCTCAATAATTTTAAATAATTCAATTCAAAAGATACTCTCAACAGAATGAATAGACAAGCCATTTACTAGCAGAAAATATTAGCAAATCTCATGTATCATAAAGAGCTTGTATGAAGAATATACAGAGTTCCAAAACTCTAAAATAAGAGAACAAACAAAAAATAGGCGCAAGTTTTGAAAACACATTTCACTAAAGAAAATATATGAAAGGTTAATTAGCACATGAAATGATGTCCATTAGTCATCAGGGAAATGCAATTGTAAATTAAAAGAACAGCAAGATATTCCTACACATCTACTAGAACACATAAATTTAAAAGTCTGACCATATAAAATATTGGTGATGAGTCTAACAATTAGAGATTTCACACACTGCTTATGAGAATGTAAAATGGTAGAACCCCTTTGGGAAATAATTTGGCAGTTTCTTAAAATTTACACATACACCTAGCATATGACCCAGACTCTCAATTCCTAGATATCTGAACAAAAGAAATGAAAGCATGTCCATAAAAAGACTTGTATGGGAATGTTCATTGTAGCTATATTTGTAATAGCAAAAACCTGCAAGCAACCCAAATGTCCACCAGCAAGTAAATAAATAAATTTATAATTGCTCTTCTCAAATTCTAGAGGCCACTCAATTCCTCAGCTCAGGCCCAATTATCACATCATTCTGACCTCGGTTTTCATTATCATATCTCCTTTGACTCTGACTATCCTGTCTTCTTCCTGTCTTCCTGCCTTATATAGAGCCTCTGTCCATCCATATAATCTAGAATAAGTTTTCCAGAAAAAATCCTTAATCACATCTGAAAGTCCTTTTTGCTCTATGAGGTATTATATTCACACATGTTTGAGATTAGAATGTAAACACCTTTGGGGGCCATTTTTCTACCTACAAGAGTCCAAATAAGCCAGCCCTCTCACTTTGTAGGTGAAGAAAAAAAAAAAGGACAGAGAGTCTGTGTGGTTAGTAAAGATCACCAGAGTAAATTAATGACACAGCCTGGAATGAAACCAGTTTGTGAAATTCTCAGGGAAATTAACTTTCTATGACCCAGACTAATTCTAGAAAAATATAAGCCCTTTAATGTTTCCCCAAACACTAGAGCTATGTTTTATGTCTGTGTTAGACTTTTCCCTTAACTGAGTTTTACATATTTCTAATGTCTGTGTTAGAATTTTCCCTTAACTGAGTTTTACATATTTCTAAATAAATTTTCATTTTCCCCTACTAAAATACAGCACGATAAAACCCAGCAGTTTTGTACTCTGTACTAGGTTCTGTCCTAGTCTTTCCTATATGCACAATTTATATATTTTTAAATAAAAATGTTTAGGTTGAATACACAATATTTAATTATATTAAACATGTATTCTTCTTTGGTTTTCATGATCACGGATCATTCATTTATACAAGGCACTGAGTTAAATGCTCAAATAGGTCAACTTACTTTCTCTTTATCTAATTCTAACTTCAGTTCTATAACAGCCATTCGCCAATGACAAAATTTAGTTTCAGAAATGGTAAGAAACTTGATATAGTTCCCTCAACTAGTATGTGACATAAATATTTGAACTCAGAATTTCCAATGAATCTAATAAGACATCTATTATAGGGTGAGGGACAGTCAGTTATTCAGTGAATTTTAAATTAAACCCTTTCTTCCCCTCCTCTGCTCCTCTACAAAATCATTCTGATTTAAAAAAAATATGTTAAAAATAACAGATATAATACCTCATCATTTATAAAGCATCTCTACACATTACATAAAGGAGAGACACATAAATACAAATGCAATAATAAGTAGACAAGTATAAATGAGTATAAATAGTATAGGTAAAGAAACTCCCTCTTGGTTCTCAGGAAGCACAATAATCAAGTCTTGCTCTTACATACATGACCCCTTCTACATCTTTCTCTCCTGACTCCCCGGTGATCCCAGTGACATCTGCCTCTTACGCTGCTCTCCTGTCCTCATGGGCTACACGCTGTGTGTGCTGTTCAGACATAACCCGCCTTGTTCATCCAAATAATCCCTTCTTTTCAGATGACACAACCTATTTCATTCTAATAAAAGGAATCTAGAGACACTTTCTTTATACTGCACAGGAAAGCACTTATTTTTCTTCTCCATTAAATCCTCTGAATGAGGCCATCCTCTCTGTATTTCAGTTATTATTTCCAAAAGTAGGGCTGGTTTTCTTTTTCAATCTGCAACCGTAAACTTCCCCTTGTCATGTAATGTCTTCAGCCCAGTATTGTCTGCTGATCATATGACTTATCTACTATATGAATTGTGTTTCAAGAATTCTAAGAGAAGTCCATAAATCACTTAATCTTCTTTCTCAACCCATTCTAGTTGAAGCTTTAAGAAATCACACTCTTTTATGAACACTTCTTTCCTTCTGAATACAATGAGGTTTGCATGAGATCTAGCAAGCAAATCAGCACATATGAATGTTTTATGTGATTGAAAAACAGAAATGCCAAGACAGACTCATGCTGCATTGGAATAAATGCAGTGAAACAGGAGGGAAGTTGGTCTTACTTTTGGTACTAATAGAGTGTTGTTCCTGTTGATTAGGAAAAAAACAAAAAGCATGACTTTTATGGTACCTCTAGGAGACCTTGACATAAAAAATAAAGTCAGAATTCCTAGCTGTATTGTAAAACCTAAAATTTTATGTGCTGCCTTAATATCTGTGAGCCTCTCAGGGCTCTGAATACTTAACCATGAGTTTCCTTTTAGTGGCCAGATATTCTTCTCACCCTGTAGGTAAGGCTCCCCACTCAGCTAGTTCCTCTACTAGCTGGATAGCTGCACTCTATCCAGTTATTAATCTAACGACCTTAACTTCCCTGGAGCCCAGAGAATTATTCAAATAAGCCAATCACATCTTCTCACGTAAACCAGAAAACACCTCACCTCCCTGTTACTACAAAGTTTGCCTCCCACATTTTCTATTGGAGTTCACTTTATTCTCAAGTGCAACTCCCATGTGGATGAACATAGTATACAGTGTCCTCATCCTCCCACATGTGAATATATGTAGTTAATAAACTTCTGTGACTTTCATCTATCTGGTGTTGAGTGTCACTTGCTTGACCATCTCATACTATTTAGGGCAAGTGTCTTTCCCTCACCAATGAGGTGAAAAAGAGGCAATCAAAACATAAGCCCATATCTGTGAAGTCGGAAATAAAAATTTTTAAGAGCAAATATTTTTAAAATAATGTTTTAATTCAAATAATTATTCGTTGTTGTCACCAGGAGACTGGCTAGGTAAAACGTATATATGAATACCCAGAAATAATGTACAAGCATTCAGGTAACTACAATATTTTGCATGAACAAATTAAGCATGTAAGAATAGTGACTTATTAGGACATTAGGGAAATAATAGGTGGAAACAAAGATAAAAGAAAATAAACAAATAACTTTGCATAGATCACATGCTATAGTGTACCATGAATTGAAGACAAAATAAACATGTTCTGAAGCAACTACTTTTATATAAAACCTGTAAGTTCCACGAAGGCAGAGAGAGAATTTGTTGTATCTCTAGTGCCTTCCTATTATAGCACTTGGTATCAAAGATGCTTAATAAATATTTGATTATTTTTGTTTGAATTTGTCTTGAAACATGGGTTTTCATCATAGAGGTTATATGGTTATATCTTTAGAAAATACTAATTTTATAGGTAATGTCTTCTAATGTGCTATAAGGAATACTGTAAGAATAATACTATACTCCATGTGTCTTTTTCTAACTTTACTGAGATATAATTAACATATAACATTGTGTAAGTTTAAGGTGTACAGCATGTTGATTTTATACACTAACATACATGAAATGATAATCACCCTAGCATTAGCTAACACTCTCATGCCTCAAATAATTGGCATTTTCTTTTTGTGGTGAGAACGTTTAATATATTTTCTTAACAACTTTCAAGTATATAATATAATATTGTTAACTATAATCACTATGCTGTACATTAGATCTCCAAAACTTTTTCATCTTATAACTAGAAGTTTATAATGACTTTAAAAGTGATTCCATGGCTTAAACAAGAGTTTATTACTCTTTAAAGTGAACAAAACATTTTCATATTTTACTTCAATTGATTTTTCAGACCCTTTGAAGACAGCATCCTTTCTACCCCACTTTAAACATAAAACAAATGAAAATCACGGAGATTATATAATTTACACAATAGCATTAACTTGGTAATCCTTGAAAAAACACAAACAGCACTTTAAGTCCCAGATCTCTGCATCTTCCACTAAATGTGTATTTTTATAAAACATCCCTGCTCTATTTATATCCATCTCCAAATATCTTATTTATATAAGAAAATAACACAGAATAAATACTAAAGTCAATCAGAAAGCCAAATGGCAAACGAGATCACAAAAACAGTGTTTGGCCTCATATAAGGGCACTTACATGAATGATAGTAGAAGTGTATTATTGGTAGAAAACAAGTGTATTTTGGGATGCTTTCAGATGAGAAAAAAATAGTATTAAGCAATTTCAAAAAAAGATAATCATCAGAAAAAATCAGGTAATGCATTTATAAAAAGTCCCTTGAGGTCAAGAATGCATTTTTATTTTTGTTTTCCTTACACCTAGAATAATTAATATTTGGCATTCAGAACATGCTCAAAAGTGTTCTATTACTGAAAGAATAAATAATCATAATGATTTATTTATAGGTTTATATAAAAATTTTGAAAGTTGCAGTAAAATTTCAAAAAGATTAAGTTTGCCTTTTCTTTTATTAAAAAAAAAATATCATTGATGACTTAGTTGCAGTTAACCTAAACGTTCCCAAAATACATCACTTGAAAGTCAACTTTTACAGGTTTATTTTTGTCTTCTTAAGTAAGGACAAATGCACAAGTCTTGCCATGTAGAATTTGATGTTTAATGCTGGAGTTTCTGTGACCCTTCAGGACTTCTTGCTTTTGGGTTCCCATCTGAGGAACTAGATGATCTCCCTACAACTGTATCTTTTGATAGGCCCTTTCTCTTATACCATGTACACCTCAGAAAGTAAGATATCAGTAGAAATCCACACTTTGGAGCTCAACAAACCTCATGTGAAGCTCAATAACCCTCCCTCCAGGTATGGAAATTAAATACAAGTGCGGGGACAGTAAATAAAAGAGAGATTACCACCATTGTGTTTTGAGTTGTTGAAAGGAAATGTACACTCAGTTTATTCCAATCATTCACAGAATGCATAAAGGTGTACTATAACAGCCTATAGGATGGCCTGGTTAATAATTATTGTTATTTATTTGTTTATTTTACTTCATTTAGTATTTTAAATTGCAGAAGTAATTCTTGCTTATTTTAGCTATCAAGCAATTCAAAAGTATAAAGTTAATCATCTGTATAAGTTCATACTCATAATATCAATCTCTTGAGTACCTATTATTATTAGTTTGGTATGTATCCTTTTATACTTCTTTAGGTTACATAAACATCTACAGTCATACTCAAAATTACTTTCGAGCACAAGTTTTCTCTCCTTAAATGTTTCTGACTTTAAGAAACTTCCTAAAATTTTATGATACCATAAAAGCTGAGATCTATTTTAATTAATTATCTTCTAATAAACAAATTTTATTTTAAAAGAAATATGCTCTTTGAGTTTATGCATTACTATACTTAATATAAAGGAAACGCAGTTGAGTTAACACAAAATAGTAATTAACATAATTTTTTAAACCAAAGTTTATTTTAAAATAAATTAAGTGAAAAACATAATTCAAAATTTACCTTAGACTGTATGGATTTCTATTACTATACAATTAAGCTAGGATCAAGACAAGGATGTCTCTCTCACTACTTCAATTCAAAACTGTTTTATTTCAACACAAGAAGAGATATAAGATAGCACTAGAAAAAAAATTTTTTAAATGACAATCCTACTTGTTTGCTGTTTATGATTGCTGTAAAAATGTAAGCATCTACAGGTACATGATTAGATCAGCAAAAGTTCAGCAATGTTACTATAAATGCATATTGAAAAGTTACTTTTCTGTATATCAGCAACAACTGATTAGAAGTTATAATTAAAATAGATTGAAATAAATAGCACTGATAAGAGTAAACAAAAATTGATATTTAAGGATAAATTAAATCAAATGTATGCAAAACCTACATGGAGAAAATTTTATTTATAAACATTAAATAATTCCTGAATAAATAGGTTCCTTGTTCCCAGTTAGAGAATAAATAAAATCTTATGAATGTCAAATATTCAGTAATTAATTTATAAATATCAAAAATCCTCAAATTTTGTTTTATTTTTGAATTGCCCACTGATCTACGGATTCTATGGAAGTCCAAAGGGTCAAGAACAACTAAGACGCTCTTAGAAAAGAGCAAAGTGAGAGGAAGTGGAGGTGCTAACCCCACTGGATCTTAAGGCTTCATATAGTGACTTAGATAACATGCTATTTACAAAGATCTAGGTAAATGGATGAATGCAACAAAAGAGCATCGCATAAGACAAAGTCAGTATTATAATTAGCAAAGAAAGAATAGACTGCACAATAAATCATTCTGCTGAGACAATTGTATATCCATAAGAAAAAAAAAATGGATTCTTGCTGTTTTAAAGACCTAAATTTAGAAGTAAAAACCTTTGAAATTTTTTGAATATGTTTATTCCAGCAGAGATTTTTTTTAATAACCCACAAAAAAGAACAACCATAAGACAAACTGTTGATAAATTTGACTACGTTAATAACTTTTAGCATTGCAAGTTTTTTTAGAGACATATAGATGATTATTTACCCAGACCTAGAGAAACATACTCAGTTGAACAAAGAACCCTGCATGAGACTGTACATAGTAGCATTGCTTGCAGTGGTAAAAGATTGAAAATAAAAACTCAGTGGTTAGCCACAGAAGAATGGATATGTAAATTGCCACGTATTTATATAATATGATACCACAAAGCAAGTAAATGAATTTTAACTAAATGTACAACTTGGATAAGTGTCAAAAAGGAAATATTGAATGAAAAATCAAGTTGTAGAAGGACATGTGCAGTATGATATCATTTACATAAAAGTAATACCATGGAAAACTAAGACATTACTTATGTTTCTTCACAGACAACTTCACAGAATAATTTTAAAGTGTTAAAATATTCTTGAGTATATTAAACATTGAATTTAAGACAGATTTTTTAAAAGTGGAAGAAAAAGAGAGTGGAAAATGTTCAAATTTGATAGAGCAATGATTGGTTAAATAGGTGTTATATTTATCTGTAATGTTTGAAACTTTTCCTTAAAAGCACTCATATATAGCAAAATTGTTTGCCATCCTTAAAAGGGATAATACTTATTCTTAAGTTGCACAGAAAATAAAGCATTCAGGTTATATTTAAGGATTACATTGTGTAATATCACTATATACTTAAAATTATAGTATTAAACATAATTAGATGTCCAGAATATGAGAGAAACACTAAAACCAAGACTCTGCTGTGAGCTTGGTAGATACAGGCCTCACTTATCTTAAACTCAGTTCAGGGCATACTGGTACACCTATCATTAAATAGGATAATATTTTTTGTTCTGTTTAAAATCCATTCATTTATACATTCATTCATTCTCTGTCACTATCACTATCACTATCATTCTTGCTTTCTCCTTCACATAGAGTTGGCAAATAACTTGATTTATAAACAGTAGGCTCATTTCTGTATTCTTCAATTTACCAATAGCACTTCCAAATCCAATTCTTCATTCATTCAGTCTAAGAAACCTAAGCAAAGGGTATTCGAATGTCTTCTTTCATAATTTCCTTCCTTTCCTAATTACCTATCTCGGATACATCATTATTAAAACCCATTAAGATTGTGTAGTAGTTCTCAATCAGTTGTGTTTCTGACACTAATGAATACTGGGACTTCAGATGGCAAAGGCAATGAAAGGCATAGCTAACATATTTTTAAATCTTTAGCCACTTACCAATGTTGAAATAGGCTTGTTGAATACCCTACCTAGCTTACTCACTCAAAAGCTCTTAGATGTTTTCATTAAACCCACAAAGTTTCTGGATTGCTGGCTTGACATTTCATCATTACATTTGCCCATTCTGTTTTGACAGGCTTTGTCATATATGTGTGTGTGCATAGACATAGATATTTTTATATATGTACATATACATAGATTTATGTATATGGCATATATGTATGGGTATGTGTGTTATACTGTAGCAAAAATAAAATCACTAAAATATAACATGCCTATCAGCACAACATGTCATACTACAAATAAAAGTTTTGAGAAATGTTGTTCTTACCTGAAGTTACCTAATTGAACAGATAGCCACAAATCTATGTCAAAATCTATTTTAATAGATAGCCACAATTCTATGTCAAAATCTATTTTAATTCAGTAGTCAGAATGTAATTATTAATTAATAGGGGCTTTAAATTATACTATTTTTCACAAGACACATTCTTCTTTAATTTATTAGGTCTTTAAATATTTAAGACATTTCTTCAATCTAAATCTAGTCCCAATACAACTCCTGTTTCCATCAAAACAAAGCAAAAGAACACTTTCGAATTTTCCTGTTTTTCACTTTCAAGAGTTTATGTTCATCCAACTCTAACCAGAGTCTTTGTCTTCTAAAGTTAACATGCCTACATCATCTTTCTAACATTGCATTTGCTTCTAGTGGTTAAGAGTGTGGACTCAGAATACCTGAATTTGAGTAGAGTTTCTGCGACTTTCCTATCTGTGAAGTTAAACCTCATTGAGTCTCAATTTTCCTCAACTATAATATGGTGATAATAATGATACTCATTTCAGTGGATTGCCATATGAATTAAGTGAGTAATATCCTTAAACATTTTAGAACCATACTTAGAGTTTAGTGAATACTCAATAAATTTTAAGTATTATGTTTTTATGATCACACTAGATTTCTCCATTATCAGTGGAAAAAAGCAGGTTTCTTTTATAATCTGTAGGAAAAGCTATATTACTTGTCTAGTCACTTTGGTTGTCAACACAAAAACACAGTTCTTGCATCAATATCTATCAAAATCCACTCCCTCTTTGTTTAATAATTCGCTTCTTTGGTCCATATGCACAGATTATCCCTTCTAAACATTCCATTGCTAATCAAGGTCTCAGAATATTCTCTTTCTATTGAAGTCTACAAAAGTATTCTTGTCCTGTTTTTCTCATTGGAATGTAAAGTCCACAGGAGCAAGAACTGTGTCTGTTATATTCACCAGAACTTGAAAAATTTACCAATATCAACAGTAGGCCTTCAGTAAAAAACTTACTAAATAAGCGATGGCAAAATAGTATGTAAATTCAAAGGGGTTAGGATTTGTCTGCTGTATTCACTGCAGAACATCTAGTACCAAGAACAAATTTGAATTGAATGAATAAAATTTTGAAACTATAAAATAATAAGTTTAAGAGAGACAGACTAGGTATGTCTCCCTATTCATCCACCTTCAAATACTTGATGTGCAGATCTCAGATGTGTTTGTTTGCTAGGCTGGGTATTCTCTGTTGGATTATAGCTGTTCAGTTGTAATTTTAAGAGGAGAGATTGGGGGAGATCTCTCCTCTTAAGAGGAGAGATTAGGAGATCTCCCCTCTTAAGAGGAGAGATTAGTAGATCTCCCCTAATCTCTCCCCTTAAAATTACAACTGAACCGCTATAATCCAACAGAGAATACTAATGCCAAGCAGAAAGCTGAGTCACCCTCCCAACCCTCACAGAGCACACCTCCTCATACTCTCCTAGAACTAGCACCAGGCCCCATCACTGCATCTGGCTGTTGAGGTAGTACTGGGATTTCAGGAGCTCCTCATAGGCTCAAATTTCCATCACTTTCCACATTCTTCCATGGGAGTGGAGCCCTGGTCACAGAAGAGACACACATTCCCCAGGAAATAAAGGACATTTTCTTCACCACAAGCAGAGATCCAGGAGCCTGGAAGTGCAGGAGGCTTGGGCATCACCTAATGGAACACAAAAGGAAAACATCTTCTTATCAATCTGATAAAAGGAAAGATCACTAAATAATAACATTTTTTTAGAAATGAAAGCAGAGTTCATTCCCGTTAATATCTAGGTGGAGAAAGACTTCATCAAACACAATGAATAACCAAGGTGACAAAGTATCTCAGAAAGAAAATAAAAAATCTCCAGAAAATAAAAATATAGAAATATATGATCCAAATGATAGAGAATTCAAGATTGCATTTCTGAAAAAACTCAAAGAGATGCAATAAAATTCTGATTTACTGTTCAATAAACTCAAAAAAAATTAACAAAAAACTGGAATACTTTACCAAGGAGAATGAAATTCTAAAGTAAAAACCAACAAGAACTTCTGGAACTGAAGAACTCAATAAAAAATATGAAGAATGAAATAGCAAGCTAAGAAATAAAGCTGAGCGGATGGAGGAAAGAATTAATGATATCGAAGATAAAAATTTGGAATTGATGCAGATGAAAGAATAGAGAGACTTGTGGAAAAAAAAGTGAAAGAGCTCCACAAGAACTCCCTGATACCATAAAAAAAAGAGCAATATAAAAATAATGGGTATATACACAAAAAGGAGAAGAGAAGGAAAAGGGAATAAAGAGTCTATTCGAACAAACAATTGACAAAGTTTCCCAAACTTTTAGAAAGAACTGGATCCTTGAATCCAAGAAGCAAACGGAACACCTAATTATTTCAATTTTAAAAGTCCTTCTCCAAGATACATTATATTAAAACTGTCAAAAATTAATGACAAAAAAAAAAAAAGAGAATTCTCAACACAGCCAGGGAAAAGAAGATGGTGACCTATAAAGGAAAATCCATTAGATTATCATCAGTCGTTTTAGCACAAACTTTACAAGCTAGGCGGGAGTGGAACCAGATATTCAAACTATTGAAATTACCAACAAAGAATGTTGTCTAGCAAAGCTCTCCTTTAGATATGAATAAAAAATGAAGACTTTTTCAGACATACTGAAACTGGGGAAATTTTCCACCACAAAGCCTGCATTATAGGAAATACTGAAAGCATTCTTTTACCTAAAACAAAAGGACAAAAAAACCCACAAAACTATGAGTAAAATGACAGACAGAAATAGGAAAGTGCAACCCCTATGAAGAACAGGGTATTATAAATTTACATATTATATAATGGCTAAAGATCAAAAAACCTTTTAACCCATTTCCTGTTTGCCCCAAGATTACTTGCTGACGGTGCTTGCAGCTGCGGCATTTACCCCAAGATAACTCATGTATTACAGTCCTAACCTTACACCCAAAGTTTGTCATTTATCTCCCTTATACTTTTCAGAGAGTTATAGCAAAATAGGACTGATGCAGTAGGAACAGCTCATTTGAACAGAAAACAGATGCCAAATGATCTGGAAAAAAAAAAAAAGGATTGCAAAGAGGACAACTGTAGCCAGATTCTGTGGTGAACTTATGGCACTGAAATCATGTGACAAGGAGGTGACAAAGTTGTCAACATTCCACAATGATACTGTTACTGAAGTAGACAACAAAAATGGAAAAGAAACTAAGAAGCCATGTGTCACTGTAGATTATAATGAAAATATGGGAGCAGTGGACTCTGCTGAACAGATGCTCACTTCTTATCCAACTGAGCACAAAAGGCACAGTTTTGGTATAAGAAATTCTTTTGCCACCTTCTAAACATTACAATGCTTGAACTCATACATCCTGTTCAAGAAGGATGATCCAGAACACATGATTAGCCATGTAAACTTCAGACTGACGTTGACTGAAAGAATGCTGGAAAAGCATCACAAGACAGGGCAGCAATGTTTTCAAGGTCGTCCGTGCTCTGATGATGTTACACCTCTTTGCTTGTCTGAATAACATTTCCCGAAGAGCATACCACCGACATCAGGAAAACAGAATCCAACGGGTCACTGCAAAGTTTGCTGCTCACACGACAAGGATGGCAAGATCCAGAGAGAAGCGCCATATTTTTGTGCAGAATGTGATATTTTGCTTTGTGTTGTTCCATGCTTTAAAATTTACCACATAAAAAAAAATTATTAAATACTGATCATCATATACATTTCTGTTACGTTAGGATTAGAGACAAGTTCTACTTAGAAATCAATTTGATAACAGTTTTCATATTTTATTTTCAGATTGAAAACCAGTCAGATTTGCTTCAGCCTCAAAGAGTGTGTTAATGTAAAATTAAATTAACGCTGGCAGCAAGCTGTACTTTTTTTTTCTAAACAGGAAATAGATTAAAAAGAGAAGAAGACGACAGCTACTATAACCTAGAAATGAACTCACGACATAAATAGGAATAATTTGAGACAACAAAAACAGAAAAGATGAGAGAGTAGAGATCTGAATCTGCAAAAGAAAATGGAGATAAGACACAAGCAGCAGAAAAAGGTCTACTATCTATATAAAACTTTCCTTTACATAAACTTAATGATGACCACACACAAAAAATCCAAAACTGAGATATATAACACAGAACAAGAAGGGGAATGGGGGTGGGGGGAGAGGGCAGAAAAAAACACAGAATACCACCAAATTAAAATAACAGAAACACAAGGACAAAGAAACAATGAAGATACTGAGTTACCAGAAAACAAAAGATAAAATGGCTACAGGAAAAATCTCATATTACATTAATCACTCTAAATGAAAATGGACTGAACTCACCAAAAAAAGGCACAGAGTAGCAGATTGAATCAACAAACAAAACCCCACTATATGCTTTCTTCAAAATACATATCAGCTGCAAAGTCAAATAAGGACTCAAAGTGAAAGGATGGAAAATGATACTCCAAGCAAATGGCATCCAGAGAAAAGCACATGTAGCCATTCTTATAGCTGATGCAACAGACTTCAAGGTGAAAAAAACAACTAGAAGGAAAGATAAACACTTTATAATGATAAAGGGGACAATACATCGAGAAGACATAACACATCAATATAAATGCTCCCAATCAAGGAGCACTAAAACATACAAAGCAACTGCTATCAGAACTAAAGGGAGAAACAAAAGTAGGGAATATAAATACCCCACTGTCAACTTTGGATAGATCATCCAAATAGAAAATCGATAAGGAAATATCAACCTTAAATGAAACCAGTTCTTTGAAAAGATTAATAAAATTAACAAATCTCTGGCTAAATTCACTAAGGAAAAAAAAGAAAGGACACAAAAAATCAGAAATGAAAGGGAAGTTATGACAGATACCACTGAAATACAAAATACCATAGAAGAATACTATGAAAGATTACATGATACTAAATTCAATAACCAAGACGAAATGGACAAGTTCTTAGAAATATATAACCTTCTTAGATTGAATCATTAAGAACTGAAAAACTTAAATTGACCGATTAACAGTAAGAAAAATGAAACAATCATCAAAAATCACTCAAAAAGTAAAAGTCCAGGACAAGATGTTTTCACTAGTGAATTCTACCAAACAATCAAAGATGATTTAGTACCTGTTTTTCTCAAAGTTTTCCCAAAAATTTGAAGAAAAGACAATACTTTCTAACTATTTTATGAGGTTGATATTACCCTGATACCAAAATCTATTGAAGATAATATACACACAAAAAAAAACTACAGACCAATATCTCTGATTAATACAGATGCAAAAATCCTAAACAAAATAGCAAATTGAATACAACAATACATTAAAAAAATATACAACATGACCAAGTGGGCTTCATCCAGGGGCACAGGGATGGTTTAATATACACAAATCGATTAATGTGATATACCACATAAACATATGATTATATCAATAGATGCAGAAAAAGCATTTGACAAGATACAGCAACCATTTATGATTAAAACATTTAATAAAATAGGTATAGAAAGAAAGTACTTCAACATAATAAAAGTCAAATATGACAAATCCACAGCTAATATCGTACATAATGGTGAAAAACTGAAAACTTTCCCTATAAGATCAGGAACAAGATAAGGTTGTCCCTTATCACCACTATAAGCAATATAGTGTTGGAAGTCCTAACTAGGGCAATCAGGCAAGAGAAAGAAATAAAAGGCATCCAAATTGGGAATGAAGAAGTCAAATTGTCACTTTTTGCAGATGATATGATTCTTTATATAGAAAAACCCTAAAGATTCCACACACACAAAAAAAAATCTACTGGAAACAATAAACAAATACAGTAGATTTTCAGGATGTAAAATCAATGTAAAAAAATCCACAGCATTGTTATGCACTAACAATAAATTTTCAGAAAAAGAAATGAAAAAAAAAAATCCTTTTGTGATTGTAACAAAAAGAATACAATGCCTAGAAAGAAACCTATTGAAGCATGTGAAGAACCTGTGTACTGAAACTATAAGACTTTTTTTAAAGAAATTGAAGACATAAAGAAATAGACATATATTTCGTGTTCATGGATTGAAAAAATCTACAGATAAAATGACCTATTACCCAAAGCAATGTACAGGTTTAATATAATCCCCATCAAAATACCTGTGGCACTTTTAAAAGAAATAGAAGAAAATATCATCAAATTTGTATGGAAACACAAAAGATCCCGAATAGCCAAAGCAATCCTGAGAAAAATGAACAAGGCAAGAAGCATTACTCTGCCTGACTTCAAATTATACTATAAAGTAACAATAATCAAAACAGCATGGTATTGGCTGGAAAACAGACACACAGACCAATGCAACAGAATTGAAAGCCCAGAAATAAACCCACATGTGTGGGCAAATAATTTTCAACAAAGGGGCCAAAAACATACAATGGAGAAAGGAAAGCCTCTTCAATAAATGATGCTGAAAAAATTGGAAAACCACACGCAAAAGAATGAAACTAAACTGCTGTCACCTTTATTTTCCCATTATTTTGGATACTGTGAAGTACAAGGCTAAATACGTGTCTCTCTTTCAATATTTGCAGAAAATCTTACCGTGTGCATGCTGTATGAGTATCACCTTCATTTTTATTTTCCACTTATATTTTTCTCTTATCTCCATTGCAAAGTCTGTCATTTTCATTAATGTTTTAAATTCTGATTTTCTCTAAAGAATTATAAATCATTTTCAGAATATAACTAGTACTTTATAGTGTAGTAGATTGCATTATTGACCCCAATTCTTCACTCTTTCCTGCATCCACACCTTTCGTCATATAACTTTGAAGTTCTTCCCCTAGACTTTAGGTTCAATCATGTGTCTTGCTTTGGCCGGTCCAGTGAGGCAGATATGAAGTGTGCCAGTTCAGAGCCTAGGCATTAAGAACTTTTATCTATTTTGACACACATTCTTGTGCGGTCATTGCTATTGGAAGAATACTGCTGGATAATCTGCTGGTCCAAGGTAAATAAGAAACACATACAACAAACCCAAAGAATTGGTACATGAAACAAGGCCTCTCTAGCTGTTGTAGCCTAGATTAACAGACCCCAAAAGAGTCCAACTGAGATCAGCAGAGACACGCCAGGTCCTATTTAAATAAGACCTTCTTGTTATCGTCCATGTGAGTTAACTAAATAAATTGTTGAATGTTATTGATATTTTTGTTAGTTTTTTACAAAGCATTATTTTGGCAGTAGCTAACCAATAAATATACAGTGTGTGTGTGAGTGCATGCGTGTGTTGTGTGTGTGCTTTCTCTTAAGCTTGCTTGGTATTTTAAATTCTGTTTCTTGGTTATGTGTCACCCATTATCAGCTAAAATGGAGCTGAAATATTAATGGATATTATTAATTAATAAATGGTTTGACTTGTCACTGATGAGAGATTCATGACCTTGGTTTAAGCTTTAACTCTAGAGTCTATCATCCACATAATATTGTGACCTTGAATAATCTTTTATCACTCAGCCCTTCATTTTTATCATCAATAAGTAGTTGATGTTTGAGTATGTGACCTCAAGCCTCGTCTCAGGATTCTCCACAATTTTGTAGGGTATGACCAATCGATGATATCTGTCATTACCACAAGACTGAAAGAAAGCAGCAGAATATTTGTCAGGTATTTGCCTTCTCTCTAAATATAACATGAAGTATCACCTATTTACTTATTCATGTTTATAGCTAACAACATTTAACTCTCATACTCCATATTACTTAAATGAAGATTCCTATAAAATCAAATATAATATTGTAAATAATCAAAGTCAGTAACATTTATACCTGATTTAAAATTCTATTCTCATAGTGTGGTCCATGAAGATCATTCCATTACAGCTCTTATTTTATTTTAATTTAAGATCAAATTGTTATCCCATAGTAATATATTTATTTAGTAGCAAAACTGGAACTAGAAATCTCCTCATTATCACCAGTCCAACACTCTAACTAGGAGGCCTCACTAAATCTCTTGTGCCTCTAAGTAATTTCCATAATTTTACTAACTACTGCTTTACGGAGCCTCTGACCTAATTTATAGCCTTTTCTCAACAGACTAATGGTAAAGAAAATAGGAGAATTTTATACATTTGGGAAATAAATTCATAGTTAGCCAATAATATTTTCTACATTACTGAATATTAAAAAAGCAAAAACTGTAAAAAGTGAAAGTATCTTCCAATGTTTTTATTAAAGGTCCAAGTATTTCATCATTTTTTTCTTTAATTCTCTCATTAAAGTATATATAAATCATACTTTAAATGTAACTCTAGGTTTGAGTTTCTAGAGAAAGAAGCTATATAAGAATTCTATAAGAGCTTAAATTTATGATTTCTCCATGAGGAAAAAACAGATCCTGAACTGTTTTTAAAGGTGTTATAGAATAGGAGAGCCTCTTAGAATGACTCTAATTCTGAAATAATTAAAAATAAAAATGACTAGTTAGAGATTTTTAATAAAAAGGAGTAAAAAGAGATCAATTAGCAGTATCACTACATACCTCATCCAGTATTTGGTTCCTGAACTTGGTTAATTGAAGAATTGAGTTCACGTCTCCACTTGATCCAATGCCGATTTAATGTGAGAAGTAAATTTATTGTTAATGTGCTGTGGAAATAGCCCCCAAGAGAGGTTAAGTGATCTAACAGCCGACTTGTCAGGTAGCTTCATTTACTTCAAGACACATAAAGACAATTCAGAGAGGACAAAGAATCAGATGTGATATCTGATTCAGGGAGATAATGATACATCAAACGGGAGTCAAAACAAAACCATAAGTCAACCTTATGCATGTAGGAAAACTTGTCTTCTGGTATTAGACTTCCAAAACTGTTTTGGCTTGCTAACTAGAGATTTCTAATTATATTTGTATCAAACCGCTGTTTCCTGGTTAATTCTAACAGAATTTGTATCCCTCCCTGCAAACTGTGAATGTGCATACACAGGCATGTACAGTACAAATGGGCACTTATTTCATATTACTCTCTCTATGTCTGTAATGAACCATTTCTATTGACATGATGCTAACTGCATAGATCTGGTACTCAAAAGTCTAATTCTTTTGCTGCCTGGCCACCATCTGGAGCTACCACCAAAGCCAGTTATCTTATAGATTTACTCTTGATACTCCAGGAATCTAGACTAGAAAATAACAAAGGCTTTACAGTAATTCAGGGCCAATATTGGAAAAGCAGTGTAAGTAAAGTCCAACAGGATTTTCGAAAATATCCAGTATTTGCTTAATGCTGGGTTGGGTGCTCTAAATAGAAAGACGAATAAAGCACAATATCTAATCTCAAAGAGTTTGCAGTCTGGTAAGGAAATGTCATAGGCTGTCCTGATGGTGTGTCAGTAGGGCTGGTTTGATATATGAAAAGTGGAAAGCCATTAAATTAACAGAGAGGTTCCTAAGGTAAGGTGAAACAAGATTTTCATCCTCCCCTGAATTTACTGACAATGGCAATACAAGGAGTAGTAGATATAAATTAACCACCTACCTTTTAGAGCTGGTTCTAAAAAGGATTCAAGACTGTTATGGATATAATCTGCCCATAAATTGCAGTCATGAAGAAAGTAATTATCCTTACTTTAACTTGTTTTGCAGATACTTCTTAGATTGACTTGTGATTGTTCTCTTCTTAAATATATTTTAAAACCATGTTTAATTTTTCAAATTGTAAAATATTATGTATTTATTAGGTAATGTTTGGGCTACAAAAAAATCAAAAAAATAATTCATAATTCCAATACTCAAAGAAAATCAGTATCGACATATTCTTATTCATTTGGTCATTCATTTATATTTTCAACGAATATTACTAAGGGCATGATCCATACTTGAGCTGGTCTCATTATTTAAAAAGATACTTATACCTGGAACTAATATGATATTATATGTCAACTGTAGTTAAAAAATAAATTTTAAAAAGCTTTTAAAGATACCTTCTTTTCTAAAATTCACTTTCCCACTGTGTTATAAATATTCTGTTTATTTGTCTGTACCATCCAGCCCTGAAGAAATTATAAACTCCATGAGGGCAGGGACCATGTCCATATAGGTTATCACTGTGTCACCAGTGTCTGGTAGATAACAAATGTGTAGTAGTTAAGAGAGGAAGGAATAAATTGTCCAGATGGGAAGCTGAAATGTTCTGGACCATGGTGGTAGTAGTTGGGCTGGAAAGCTAACATGGAAAGTACCAAAGGTTTACAAAATATCTGCATTTATGCTGCTGTTCCTGTTCACAGTGGTCTATCTACACTGAGATGTTCTCCCAGCAACATTTTTCCCTTCCACCACCTCAGTGCTCTAGCCAACAACATTTGGGGAAAGGGTTCTTTCCCTAGAAGGAGGCTTGTTCTTGAGATAATTTTCAAGGATGTTATTGGATTTCTTTATCTAGATTCCTGACTCACACAGTAATTTCTCATTCCTGACCTATTGTCTGCTTTGAAGAAAGAGAGGGATGTTGACACTGAGTATGGATGTTCCAAACACTGGTTTCTGGCTATGTTCTTATTTTCTGTAGCTGTGAGCTCTCCCACTCTGGACTTCTGTCCAACTTAGCTTGGAAAATAGAAGTGATGTGTGAGAGAGAACATGGGTTGTGGTGTCATTAAGCCCTACATATGAATTTTCACTTTACCACTATTCAGGGTATAACACATGTTTATCAACTTTTCTGACCCTAACATCATCATCTATCTGAAGGTAATAGAGATTTTCCATAGATAGCTGTGAAAATGAAAATAGGTGATGTGTGTCTGACATATAGCAGGAGGCAAGTAATATTAATCCATTCTCTATGCCATAATGACCATACACAGGCATGATATCTATATTTTTATATCTACACATATATTACTCAGAGCCCATACTTTCACCTCAACGATAACTTTGTAGAATTAATTCACTATATCCATGTGACATGTTACAAAAATTACCTTAAAATGTGAGCAATTTAAACTCTAACGGCTGATAGACCAAAGAAACAGATGTGGTATGTTTTCATGAGTGATTATACCAATCTCATATTTAGGTTTTAAATAAAAAAAAAATCAACAATTTTTAAGCATGTTTTAATTAATATTGTAACTTTGTATTAGTGCCTTTGTTCTGTTTTTAACAGTAAAAAGAAAACCACGATTAATGGCATTATATCTGAAAAAGCCCAATTAGTGTTTTATTGTTTGCCAATTTCATATTACTAGTACAGGTTTTTTTAATTATCTAATGATTTTTAGGTGTAGTTCAGTAGCATTAAGTATATTCGAGTTGATATTCGGAATATGATTTGTTCATGGTCTCAGAGCATAATACATGTAACATGATTTTGATTCTCTAAGAATATGAAAAATATAAAATAGTGAATTCATTTCAGGTAACATTTAATTTGACTTTAAAAATTAATGATGAAAATAAAAGAAGGCTTATGGATCTAATTGTCATTAAAATTTTAATGCCTTTATTAAACATGTCCTGAATTTGGAAAATAGACATTTTGAAGGAGAAAAAGAATTTAATGGTCTCTTGCCAAAAGAACAGTTAAAGAATTTTTGAGAGTATGGCCAAGAAAATCTTTTGTGTCTTCTGTAAGATTCCTAAACAATATCTAATTGGAGATTTGTTTTGTTTTGTTTTGTTTTTTAACTAACATAAGGTAGGGCTTTTATGACCGAAAAAGCACTTCATTTTTAAATTTTCTTAAAGGTTAAGCCTCATTAGGTGATAGAGCAAATTAGTGAATGGCGCCGTACATAGACCATATATAGATAAATATAGATATGAATAGATATAGATATCAATACATGTATATCATTTCTACTGACACAAAACAATTGTAGCAATCTGTGAGAGAAATGATAGGCCAGTCTACCAGAAAACATCTTCACTGCCTGATGAATGCAAGCTCCAGTTAACCTTTCTATGCTTAAGTCAAACTTGTTTACCTTCTTGACCTCATTCTTGGTGTCATTTAGCAATCCCTTCCAATCCCTGCCCCACCCCAATCCCTGACCCCAGCTCACCCCAGGACGAAGCTAACTGAGATCCTCTGCCCTTAATTATTGAAGAACTAATGTCCTTATTTGGTGTTTGTTTGCTCGCTCGTTTCTGATGCTGTTATGTTAAAGCCTACTCACTTGGCGAGTGTTTGTAATTTGCACCATGAAGCTTAGGCTGAGTCCATTCATCTGCCTAACCTTGTTCTCCTAGACTCAGCTACCTTCGCTCTCATGATTAAAATTAGACAAATATCCCATTGTTTTGTTTTTCTCTTTTTTATATTTTGTTTTGTATTATTTTTTCCTCACCCAGGTTCTGCCCCATGTGCAGTTTTCCTAATTCATTAGTTTAATTCATTCTTCTAGCTAACCTTCATGCCTTTTCCTTTCCCTACATAATAGATTTATCTAATCAATGTCTCCTTCAACATGATTAATTCTGATAACTGTTTTCAAACACTCCGCTAAAACAGTTCTTACTCTCTCACCAAGAGTTTATGATAGTTTCTCCATATCCTGTTAGAACTATATATTTTTGAACTTTTAAAAATTTGACGATCTGATAAATTTTAAAAAATAGCATTTCATTGTTTGACAAAACTTCTTTACCAGGAAGGTTTATGTTTTCATATCTTTTTATATATGTGTGGTCTTTTTACTTTTCTCAAAATTATTTTGTATTATTTACTCATTTTTATTAATTAATTTATATTTCTTTTCTAACTGATTTTTATAAGCTTGTCATAAGTAAGTATAGGAAAATAGACCTTTGTAACTTTAAGAAAAATGATATTTATCTGACAAATTTTAAATGTTTTTTTTTCTGGAATGGAGGACGACTTTTATATTTTTTATTAAAATAGCTTTTTCTAATATATCTTCAAATACTTTTCTGTCCTATTGTTTTTATACTGTTTACTTTTTAATTCCAAGACCATTAAAAATTCTTATAGTGATTTGTCTTTGTCTCTATAATTATTATTTTATCTTTGTACTTAGAATCTACTGTGTGTACTCTTTATATTTTCCCTCTCTGAACTCGCTGCGATTACCTCCAGTCTTTCCTTTGTGATGGAGCAGGTGCTCAACTGTTTCTATTCTGTTCCTTGATATTCAAAGTTTTTAATTAGTCCTGTATGTATTGTTTAAATCATTGTTTCCTGAACTTTCTCATCTTCATTTTTATCTTATTTTGCACTCACATGCATACACACATGTGTTCTCTCTCTCTCTCTCAAAGTTCTTGTTTTATTTAGTGTTCTCATTAACTTTAATAACATGAAGTAGTCCCCAGAGATTTCTTTTGTTTGTTTGTTTTGTTTTGGTCTGGTTTTGTTTGAGGAATGTGTCTGATGCCTTCCAGAGTTGACTATTCCTCTGTCTTTGGTTTGTCCTGTGTCTTTTTAAAATCAGATTTTATTGTGATATGTTTATGTAGTTTTCATGGTCTTTCTCATTTTTTTTCCTGACAATTCAAATGCCAACTTTATTAGCACTGTACAAAAATCTAGTCTTAAAGGGTTAAATATAAATCAATACGATGAATGATAAGAGGAAAATTTATGATGTACATGTTAACTATCAGAATAAGATACCAAAAAAGAATATTTTTTGTCTTTATGAAAATATAATAGACAATTAGTTGCTTGTATTTACATTGAACAATTCAATGAGTTTTTTTTCTGTTATAGCTGGCATACAATAATATACCAGTTTCAGCTGTATAGCAGTGATAAGAGATCCACATAACTCACAAAGTGATCACTCCAGTAAATCTAGTATCCCTCTTCCCCTGTTACATATTTATTACTACATTATTAATCATCTTCTCCATGCTACACTCTACATCTCCATGTTTATTCTGCAACTATCCATTTGTACCTCTTAATCCCTTTGCCTTTTTTCTGTCCCCTCTACTCCCCTCCCATCTAGTATCCCTTTAAATATTCTCTGTATTTATGAGTTTATTTCTGCTTTTATTGTTGTTGTTGTTGATTTTGTTCTTTAGATTCCACATGCTCATGAAATCATGTGATATTTGCCTTTCTCTATCAGACCTATTTCATTCAGCTCAATATCCTCTAGGTCCATCAAGCCAGTATCTTTTACCATCACCTTCCTTTAGTCTCTGTGTGTCTTTTAATCTGAAGTAAGTCTCTTGTAGGCAGCATATGTAGGGATCTTGTTTTCTTATCCATTCATCCACTCATCTTTCAGTCAGAGCACTTAATTCTTTTCCATTTGATGTACTTGTTGATAGGAATAGAGTTCTTACCATTCTTTATTCTTGTTTTTGATACATGTTTTTTTCTTCTTAAAGAAGTCCCTGCAACATGTCCTGTAAGACTGGTTGGTGATGATAAATTCCTTTAGCTTATTTTTGTGTAGGAAGCTCTTCATCTGTCCTTCAACTCTAAATGATAGCTTTGCTGGTTAAAGTATTCTTGGTTGTAGACCCTGGGTTTTCATCACTTTGAATATATTTTGCCAAGCCCTTCTGTCCCACATGGTTTGTTTTGAGAAATAAGCTGCCAGTCTTATGGATGCTCCCTTGTAGGTAACTAACTGCTTTTCTCTTGCTGCTTTTAAGATTCTCTCTTTGTATTTAACCTTTGGCATTTTAATTATGATGTATCTTGGTGTGGGCCTCTTTGGGGTCCTGGTTTTTGGGACTCTCTGAGCTTCCTGAGGTTTTATGTCTATTTTCTTCACTAGGTTAGGGAAGTTTTCCATCATTATTTCTTCGAATAGCTCTTCAACATCTTGTTTTACTTCAGGTTCCCCTATGACATGGATATTTTTACCTTAAATAGTGTCTCATAGGCCCCTTAAATTATTATTATAGTCTTGGCTTCTTTTTTCTTGCCATTCTGATTGAGTGTCCTTGGTTTTCCCATCCTCTATATAGATCATTTGATACTCTATTCAGTTTGTTTATTCCATTTAATATACCTCTCATCTCAGATAATGTGTTCTTCATTTCTGATTGGTTCCCTTTTATAATTTCTATTTCCATTTTTGTTTTTTATCTCTTTATTGAAGTTCTCACTGAATTCATCTACACTTCCCCTAAGTTCACTGAGCATCTTTATAATCAGTGTTTTGATCTCTGCATCTGTTAGATTGCTTGACTCCATTATTTCTGGATCTCTGTTCTGTTCTTTCATATGGTTTCTGCTTCTTTGTCTTCTTATTTTGGCTGCCTTTCCATGTCTGTTTCTATGTACTAAGCAAAGTTCCTAAGTCTCCCGGTCTTATTAGTGTGGATTTGTGAAGTAGTTGTCCAGTGGCACAGTCCTGAGAGGGGTTTAGCTGCAGGCCAAATTTAGCCCAAGCTTGTGACCCTCCAGGGCCACCTTTTAAGATTCAGCAAGCATTCCACAGATGCTGTGCTTATAATTGGCTCAAAAGTCCGCAATATAAACCGAGGCCAGCTGCCACCAATGAGAGTCTAGACACTGCTCAGCAAGGAGCACCTGACTTGTGGAAGACACACCTATATGTGGCTTGGGTGGGGCTGTGAGTTGGGGTAGGCAGAGTTTCAGGAAATCCTCTGGGCAGAGTGACCTCTGTTATACAGTTTGATGTCTTCTCAGTTATGGGGCACTGGGTCCACTAAACTGGTATTGGGAGGGCTCAATGGAGGAACAATGGATGCTGCCAGAACTTCTCTACAGAGTTCTGCCTCAGCCATCATTCCATCAACTCAATGTCCCCCTGTAAGTCCCTGGTGTCTCCTGTGCAGCCCAACCAGCATTGGTGCTCAGAGTAAACAGGTCTGTCACTGGGAAAGTCCACTCGTGGACACAGCCCCTTTACAAGGCATCTGCACTGTTGCTGCTGCAGCCTCTGTCATACTCAGCCACGTGGAACTAGGCAGTCTCAAATCCTCACCCTGTCCTATCTTCTGTCATTGCAAGGTGATTTCTTAGATTTCTCCCTAGTTGAATGGATTGTTTATTTGGATCCCAGGTGATTTTTCCTAGCTGTTTGTTCCTTGTTTCTGTCATAACTTTAATTTGGTTGCCAGAGGGATGAACAGAGCCTCTATCATCTACGTCATTTTTTTTCTCCTCCACCAAAGAAAAATCTTTATTTTTAACATCAAGATTAAAAACTAATATGTAATTTTAGTTCAAGTTTTAATATTCAAGATGCATGGAATGGTCCAGCTTTAACCCAGAGAACATTATGGAGAACATCTGTATTAAAATTTCTATTTATAAAAAGTGTAGATTCCAGCCTGCAAAACCAAAACTATTCCTGAAACTTATTGAGAGCATAAGAATAATTAGAGTGTGGTCATCAATCATGGACTTTTTTTTCATTCACCTTGACATCACTACAATAAGCTGCCAACATTGCATATTTTTTAGTATACACTTTACATTCACGAACCATAGGGGATTAAGAGGTGGAGAAAGTGAACTATAACTGAGCCAATGTTATGTTGTCTCATAAAGCAAGGCAACAGTATTTTATCTTTCTGGTTAAGTAGTCTCTATTATTTTACTGAACAGTCCTTTTCTTATGATTAGATATTTAGGCAAATTTTAGAATACTTTCAAAATGTTTAACTTGTTTTTCTGTGTTCTGTAACTAAGAAATGATATATTTGGAAATAATAACTACCATGTCTGCTATTTGTTTGATAATCACTAATAATTTGGGGGAAGTTTAATCATCTTAATCTAGCCTGTGCCATAGCTGAATGTGAAAGATAAGAGATAGCATACTCATTCATTTGATTGATGTATAGTCTATTTTAGTCTAATTATCAAAGTCACTTAAAGTTCTTGGTTTAACTGTGAAAGTAGAGATTATTGTCAATAATTGAAATCATTCACATTTGAAAATTGAAATCTTGGGCAAACGTGGATGGAGTAGAGGTACCTCTAGCAATACTAGCTATGAAATGATCCTTAGTTGTACTGATTAAGTAAACCAGTGTTTCCACCAGAAGGGCCCAAATTTGGTCCTCTGTTCTCTTGCTGCTTTCTGACTTCAGCTACAGTAACAAGGCTCAGTCTTAAGAGATAATTTAGTATAGAATTCAACCCATCAGATTCTCAGTCTAGATAATTGTCAAGGCAACACTTAATTCCTACTCTAATTTGGAGATATTGTTTACAAAGTTATTATTTACAGTTTACAAAGTTATTAAATTTTTTCTCACAGCTGAACTAAAAGACCAGTTCCATATTTTGACTTTTTTTTCTGGATTCTATTACCTTTTTAAATTAAAAACAAATCATTTTATTTGAGTTATTAATTTCACTCCATCTATGTTATAAGCTGCCTAAGAATAGATACCACTGTAAACACCTTTTTTATTCAGGTGAAATTCAAATAACATAAAATTAACCATTTTAAGCAAAACATTGGGTAATAATTACTATATTTGCTGTGCTGTGTAACCATCACCTCTATATTGTGTTAGCATCAGCTCTGGCAGGGAATTTGCATTTGATTAAAGGGCAAATCTAATGCCAGATCCAACCCTGGAACCACTGCTGGTCCTTTTCTTACCCCTTGTCTTAGCTTTAGTCTCAACACAGTAGTGTCCAAGAATGGACTCAGCCTTTGCCTTGGCCATGACCTGAGGCTCTGCCTAGGATTCTGTGTTGCTTTTAAACATGGCATTCACCATGGCCAGTTCTGTGATCAGAGGATTGACCTTGGTTTGGGTCTTTTTCCCCTCAGCTATTGCTTAAGCTTAATGTGCAAGCAATAACATCAGTTTGAGACACAACCATTTTGGCAACCATCCTTGCTTCAGCCAATGGCTAAGACTGTCATTAGTCTGCCTAGGCCTCCATCTGAATCACTGCTTATTTTGACCTCAGCCCCAGCATTTGACCTCAGCCTCCTTTTTATTTGGTCAGTTTATAACTCAAAAGCATACATCAGTACCAATCATCAGCCTGGAAGTTTCCAGGCTGTGCAATGGATATTTTACCCACTGTGAACAGCTTATTCAACATCCACTGCCAATAGCAAAAACAGAATGCAGAGAGAGAATCTTAAGGTGGGATAAATAGTGGTAGACAAGAATATATACAAGTAGGGATGGTAATTTTCAGTTCAGGTGCTCTAAATGCCCACCACTTTTTGAAAAAATACTGTATCAGGTTAGATTTCTTTCTTCATTCACTTTTTTCTGTCTTTATTCAAGAATATCTTTATTTTACCTTCACTTTTTATTTTTTATTTTTTTATTAAATTTATTGAGGTAATATTGGTTAATAAAATTATATAAGCTTCAAATATACAATTCTATAATATGTCATATGTATATTGCATTATGTGTTCACCACCCAAAGTTAATCTTTGTTCAGGTTTTATTGCTTAATATTTTGCTCTGTGTGTGTACATGTGTATTCTTACTTTTATTTAAATAGCAGAGCTTCCACAGTTACGTGCACTTGGAAACAATTAGTTTCCATTTTACAGTGTTCAACTAAATGGCCCCATGTCTACGTCTTAGTGTAAATGATTCAAATATATGTTGTTTGACACAGAGGTGAAGACATGGGTCACAGAGATTAAATCAATGGCTTCAACATGGGTAAGTAGTCCTGACCAGGCACCTTGGGTAGCAAATGGTTTCCAGGGAAGGTGAAAGAGATGTTGAAAAAAAGACTATGTAACTGTTCAAGGTGACCACACCCAGCTTACATCTTCGGTCAAGGCTTTAAGCATGATTGCTCTAGGATATCAGTCTTCAAACATCTTTTGTTCATATACCCCACACAAATTTTGAAAATCTATGTCCTTTCTTTAAAATACATTTTTGAGTTGTCATCTCATAACTTTTATTATAATTTGAAGTAGTTGCATCTTATAAATACTTGCATTTTTAAAAATAAAATAGTTATAAGCTTTGGAGTAAAGTTGACTAGGTAGGAATACTCTCTTGTATCTACTAACAATAAGAAATTTAGGCAAGTTATTTACTCTCCCTCTGCCTCTGTCACCTCATTTATGAAATGAGAATAGTATCCACACATATGATTATTGGGTTATTATAATGTTTAAATAATTTTATACAGGATAAGGCATGGATTGTGCCTGGAACATATATATACTTACACGAGTGTTTGCTTTTATTATTGTTATCTATTAATATCAATTCTGCAAGTTTTTTCTTGATATATTTTGGGGTTCCTTTGTTAGGTGAATATATGTCTATAAGTGTTATATATTCATAACAGATTGACCCTTTTGTCATTATAAAATAACCTACTTTGTTTCTAGTAACAACTTTTGTCTTAAAGTCTACTTGGCTTCCTATTTTGCATGATAGTATATTTTTCTTCCTTTATTGTCTGAATTTTAAGTGAGTGTCTATCAATGGCATATAGTTGGAACATATTTTTCAGTCCATTCTGCCAGTTCATTTTTTATTGGAGAGTTTAAATCATTTATATTTAATGTAATTTCTGCTAAGGCAGGATATAACTCTGTCATTTGACTGTTTTCTAAATGTCTTATCTTTTTTGCTCCTCAATGCCTTTAATACTGCTTTCTTTTACATTAAATATATATTTTACGATGGACTATTTTGATCCTCTTATCTTTTTTTGGTACTATATATATTTGAATTATTTTCTTAATGTCCTGTAATTATGATTAATGTAATTTGTAACAATTTATTTCAAACTAATACCAACTTAACTTCAATAGGATATAAAAACCTTTGCTGTGTATGGGCTATACTTTATTCATGTGTTTCATATTTTTTTTTGAAAACTGAACATTTTAAATAATTTAATGCAATACTGAAATCTCCAGACAGTTAACTTAATAGTCATGTTGTACAGTATTCTTTAAATACCTGAAACCAATAATCTCCCATCCTTTGTCCCTTTGGTCTGCGAATGTTGGAACACACATTTAACACTCAGTCAGACAGTTTACAACTTTGTTTGAACAGCCAAGGTCAGCCAAAGGTGAAAATGTAAAGCCTTCTAAAGTCTTTACAGCCCTAGGCATGTGGACGGTCTTCCAGGTTCCCAGGAATATATTTGAGGTTTTCAAAGTCCCAAATACATCCAATTTTCTTTTAAGCCATCATTTTCTATAAATGTTATACTCCACTCCTCTGCAAGCCCAACACCAGCAAGAGGTTTTTAACACTAGGCAAGTGTCATCAGATTAGATAAAGACAAACATTTTGAGTGGGATTTTCCAGAGAACCACTAGATAAGTCAAACAATGACAGTTGTTCTGAGAATGAGCTGAAACTGAGTTTCAGCTCAGTTCTGTCATCTTTGGTACTGGAAATGTGAGCTGTTATTTTTCAAGGCTACTTTGAGCTGTGGAACAGGGGATGGGTTTAGGGTAAGTTAAAACATCACAAAGCTTGCTGTTCATATTGAGATTCTCCGTTTTTCTTTAATAAACACTCCTAGGTTGCTATAAGGCTTTGGTTAATTTCCAGTTTTGAAAATTTTAATCTTTATGTATTTGGCAACTGTTTCATTGCTTTAGTGGAAGGGTGAATTTTCAGAGGTACTTGCAAAAGACTGTCATTTTCACTAATGTCACTCACTTCTGTTAAAGTTTTGATAAGCCTTGTACCAAAAGTGCACTGCAACCTGGATAATGGAGCGTATTCCTCTGGGAAATCCCCTACTGCCTTGACACAGTCTCAGCAGTCATTCAATGAAGGTCATCTCCTCCAATGGGCAACTTGGCCAGACAGAGAGTTCAGCAGTAGGAGAAGCATCCAAGCCTGGGAGGGCAGACAGATGTTAAATCTTTCTCCATGGAATACTCCTCAGATTTTTTTCTTATTATTATTGGTCTTCTACTCTTGGTTTCACCATGATCTGTGGCTTCCTGGAGCATTTCTAAGATAATATGAGCCAAGACCACTTGAACTCCATTGTACTTCTGATTATGCTTAATGATCTTGAATATTAACATGGATTTTGCAATATTATATGTAGAATATAAATAAATAAATAATAGTTCTTTGGCTTCTGTGGAAGCTAAAATAATTATTATTTGAATATGGCTTATCTTTATATTCATCCCAAGAGCTGGATTTTTAAAAATTCTCCTTTCATGTTTTATTTTACTTGCATCTTAAACTGGCCTACTTTCTCAGGCAAGTCTTATATTTATCTAGGTTACATCTATTTTCCCTTATGCTGTGACCTCCCAAGTAGCCTCCTTACTAAAGATTCAACCAAATCAGGAAATACCTTGGAGAGAGACACAGTAATAAATGTTTCCAAGTAAGTAGTCATTTTTATGTATTTTGAATAAATAACTCTCAAAAAGGAAGACAGTTTATCCTTACCTCATGAGAACACTTCCTTCTATATATAATATAGAAGGGGCAAAGTCTCTGCATTTATATCATGCTCCCCAAACCAGAGGACCAAAACTAAATTTCAGAAATTCTAGGCAAACTGTTCATTATTTAGTATCTGATAAAATGAAATCTCTGTACTTTTTAATACCATGTATATGAGGCTGTTCATATTAAATAACATGACATTCATTTCTACTCATGCTTTTCTTCTACCCAGGCTCATGAATTTCTGAACAAGTGATAGCAAAAAAAGACCTTCACTCAGTTCATCTTAACATCAATAATCAAAGCTTTATTTATTTCAAGATCATAGACAAGTGGACACTTAGGCTTAAGGTTTCACTTGGAATATCCAACTATACTTAAGACAGAGTAGCACTTTAATTGATAGCAATAAGAGTGGAGCCTTACAAAATGCCTTTCTGCATCTCCACTGCTACACCTTGGTCTGGCTACCGTGATTTCTTGGTCAGCAGAAGTAACCTATAAATTGATTTCACCAAATCCATTCCTACTGGTCTCCAGTTCACTTTCCAAAGTGTATCCAGGGAGATTTTTAAAAAATATGCACCTGGTCATTCCCATTTCTGATTAAAAGCCTTCAGAAGACCCTCATTGCTCTTAGTATAACAATCTGTCAAGGAATTGAATCAGCCACTACAGCCTTCTTAAGCTTGATTTCATACCACTCTCATTGTATTTTCCGACCACTTGATTTCATACCACTTTCATTGTATTTTCTGACATTCCAGTCTCACATTCACATTTTTGTTCTAATAATATAGGCTAATTTTTCCCACCTTAGTGAATTTGAACATGCCCTTATCTTTCTTGGAGCTGGTTTCCTGTGTGTCTAATTAATTCTAATTCAACCTTCAGAGTTCATCTGAAGCATCACTTCCTCAAAGTAACCTTTACTGCCTGCCTAATTCAGATCGGAACGTTGTCCTTTTTAGCAATGCCACAATTTTAAATAATTGATAATATAATTTGGTGTTAGTATCTGTTTCCTCCAAAAGAATAAAAGTAAAAATAGAAAGGAGAGTATAGTCAATAATATTGTGATAAGTCTACACGGTGATAGATGATTACTAGAATTGTGGGGTGATCATATTATGATATAAAAATGTCAAATCACTATATTATACACCTGAACTAACATAACTAATATAAAGATTGTATACCAACTATACTTAAATAAAAAGTAAAAAGTTTTAAAAATTAAAAAATAATAATATAAGTTGTACAGATGCTGGAATTTCACCATGATTATTCCTGTGTTCCTACTTCCCAGTGCAGAGCAGTACTTAATAATTAGATATGGATAAATAAAAGTTATTAGTGAAGTTTATGAAAAGTTCACAAGATGCTTTCACATAGTTTATCTTATTAACTCTACCCCCATAAGTTAAAAAACAGTTATTCCCATTTGATAGATGAGAAAACTGAGCATTAGTATGAGGATAAACAAATGTTGTCCTGAGTGAGACAAATAGTTCATTCTGCCCAGTTTCTCTCTGACAGTAAAATGGAAGAGTATTTCATGAATAAATATTATTTCTACCACTACAGATGAATAATACACTTGGATAAACTTATGTATCTTAGTAATATGATCTAGAATCTTAAAATAAATTATGTATTCATTGAAACTTATATAATTTCTGGGCCTTAAGTTTAGTCTTCTTGATTTAAAAATAGAACTTCATTTTACTTATTTTAAAATATCATTTTGTTTCATAATTGAAAATAAATGTAATTGAAATCCCCTTGTTCATTTTTATTGTTTCTATATTCAATGGACTACCTCCGTTAATTTAGTAATGCCAATGTTTTCTTTCATATATAATAGAAATTATGTATTCATAATATGAATATCAGTATACAGGCCACAGTACTCCATATGAGAAATCAGTGTGGATTTCTTATGAGGCTATGCGTTTGAATACGTGAGTGTATGTGTGTGTGCACCTCTATATGTGCAAACTTAATTTTCTTTTTAAATTTAAATGTCATCTTTAAGCATTTACTCTATTTCCTCCTCTTCTCTAGAGTTTAAGGCATTTTCTTCTTTGGTATTTTACTAATATGCCTAAAGTAACAGTTTCAGTGTGTTCAATCATGAAATTCCACTTCCAGTTTGCTCTAAAATCTATAAAATAGGCAAGTCTGAATTTTCAAATATTTAAATCCTCAAAATAAGATATGATATTTAGAAAGTAGGTCAAGTGCCCTACTGCTGGTTTGACATGCATCAATACAGTATTCATAAACAATTTTAGCCACTAGGCACCACAAATGAATCTTTAAATTTGTTTCTAATACTTCTTATATGCTTTTCTACTTAAGAGGATAGAGTTTTACAAAATATTAAGCGTGAAATAAATTTTAAAAGCTTAACCCATAGCCTATTTCGAAACTTTTAACAAATTCTTTTGTCAATGGTTTTTGGCATTTCAGAGAGGCTAGTGTAGAGACCGGAATTTGAGCCCTGCTTTCACTTCTTAATTATTGACTTTAGGCATGGGAGTAATCATTTTTGTGAGTAATTTCTATATCAAAAAGAAGATAATAATTACACAAAGATATCTAAGGGCTCAAATTACAATGATCATCACAGTATGCAAACCATTTCAATGTTTCCAAACCAAGCTCTGAATTTACTGAACTATTAAAGTGATGCTGATAAGCCTAGGTAACTTACAAATGATTTTCTTACAAGTTAAAGAAGCACAAAAGCTAACTGTCTTGTCATTACTACAAACATACAATCACCTTCCCCCATTATTTCTGGCCCATCCTTTCCCATGCACAGTTTTCTCCTTCTCTTACTCATAGTATTTTCTCAATTAAGTCAATATTATTCTTTGAGGTAATTACTTTAACCTAGGTCTGTAATATTTCACTCTTCTTATAGACACCACTCTGTTTTTTCAGATAACTTTCTAAGATTGTCCTTCTCTTCCACTTTGTACTACAATTCCTGAATCACGGGATTCTTCTATTGCTGTTTTGCCTTTCTAAAGTAACTACTTTATGTAATAATTAAAACTTCTTATGCAATGTTATCTAAAAAATATGAAATGAAAGAGAATGCACAACTCTTAAAATTTGAGATCTAGGCTATATGGAGGTTGAGAAAAAAACTGTAAAACAAACTCTTTTCTGAAAACATGTATCAAAAATTAAATTAAATGAACATAAAAATGTCATTTGAAAATAGCGATTTTTTTTATATTTTTGTGGCTATTTATTTATTTATTTTGTATTAAGGTACTGATTAACAGCCTCAGTAAAATATTAAATAGATGTATTTGGAGCGAATGTCTTTGCCTTCCTCCAACATGGTTTGTACGTAGGACATTCAAAGCAATCTTCAAATAAACTATTGCAGTAAAAAAGAATTTAGCAAAGTCAAATATACAAAGTTAAAATACAAAAAATCAATTGTGTTTATACACCCAAACAATAAAAACTTAGTAAAGGAAATTTAAAATAATATTATTTACAATACCATCAGAAGCTATAAAACACCTGGAAATAAATCAAACAAAAGATTTGCAAGACATCGCCACTTAAAATTATGAAACATTGCTGAAAGAAATTAAAGAAAATCTAAATAAGTTAGATATACCATGTTCATCGATTTAAAAACTCAATATTGTTAAGATGTCTATTTTCCTCAAATTAATATATAAATTAAATGTAATTCTCTATCAAAATCTGAGCAGCCAATTTATAAGAAATAGATAAAATAAAATTTAAAATGTACATGAAAATGCAAAAAATCTGAAATATCCAAAATATATTTTTAAGTGGAAAATAATTGGAGGAAATGTAAACCAAAGGAAATGGAAATATATGTCTAGAATAATCAATGTAGATTCTTATTCATAATAGCCAAGAATTGAAAATAACATGAATATCCATCAAAAGAGGATTAAATGAAACATTCGTACAATGGAATACTAATGAACAATAAAAAGAATAACTATTGACTCATGTAGCAACATGAACAAATCCCAAAAACATTAGGTAACAGAAAAGCAGTCAGACAAAAAGAGATCAAACTGTATGATTCCAATTATATTAAATCCAAATACAGGCAACCTAATCTATTGTGATTCTATTTTGTCGGGAAGGGGATATAAAGACTGGGAAGAGTTATAAATTGAAATATTTGGAGGGAAAAATATTGTCTATATCTTGCTTTGTGCAGTTGTTACAAAGTTTCATACAGTTGTCAAAAACTCGTCAAAGTAAACACAGTTGGGGATCAAAAGACTGTACACATGAGACTGCCTTTCCCAAAGTTATTCTATTCTCTGAAATCCATATAATAGGTTAAATCTGTACTTTATTGTATGCAGATACAGCATGTGTTCTTTAACCAAATGAAATCCATAAGGTAAATTCTGCAAAAATTCTGCTGCTTGATAGCATAATTCAGAAGAACATTTAAAAATGGAGGCATAACAGTTTATTTTTTTAAAAGAACGACTAGTGTGAAAATTATCAGTTTCCATAACCCCAAGGAAGAGTTTCAGGCTAACTCCAATTTAAATTTAATGTCCGTAAATAAGAAATTTCCATTTGTGAGCGCAAATGCCTTAAGTAAGAAATTTTGGTTCTTTTGTCCACACCTAGCATGGGAGATCGACTATGAGACACCCTAATCTATAGGCGTCACTGTCACCACTTATCTTTGCAAGACCTCATACAAATAATGTTATTGTGATAACATTTTTAAAAGAGTACTTTATGCAAATAATTAGCAAATTAACTTCATGGACTAGCAGTTAGTCACCATTATTGAATCTGTATTGGATTTGCAGTGTTATCTATGTGTAGGCTTACTGTTATTTTAAGGCAATGGAAAGGTGAGTGTGAAAAGAGGAAGATTCAAATATGGGGAAATCTGAAGAATCCTAAGGGGAAAGTCCAACTGTACCATTAGGAAATCTGTAGTGGATAATGTTGGAGCTTGTCCGTATATTCCTCTTTTCATTTTTGTGTACACTCACCCCCGCCCAGTTTCACTGTACTTCCAAAGGCCAGCACTGAGGCTCTTTTAGAAGATCTATTCTCAGCTACTTAGGTGAAAATAATTTAGGAACCTTGTTTTTAACTGATAAAAAAGAGGTAAAGTTAGAACTTGGTATGCAAGCCCAGTTCCCTTGCCTTGAGTTCCTCTATGAAATCAGACTGAAGCTACCTTCTCTGGGATTGCACATGAGATCCTCCCCTTCTCTACCCTGCTTCCCTCAACAATTTCCCCTGAGATCATTTCCTTAGTAACTCACTCAGGAGTCCTCATTCCACAGTCTGGTTTGGGGGGACTCAACCAAGATTTGATCCAAAGGCCCTCTGGATGCATAGACACTAATGGACTGAAGAAAGATCTGGATACAATTCCTGTTCTTAGAGAACTATACATCTTCTAGCTGACTCTCACCTCATGAAGCGGAGAAGCAGAAAAGTTTCAGAAAAGTAACTTCAAAAAATGACAGGGGTTTATATTCCAACTTCACCTTATAGAGGCAGTTCAGAAGAAACAGTGAATCTAAAATATCCTCAGAAATGCAACCCATACCCCTGAATTTTTAAAATATAGTCTAAGAGTAACTTTAGTATAAGGCAATTAAAATCCTAAAATATAAGAACTATTGGGGCTTGTGCTTTGCTAAGGTGCTAGGACGAATGGGAAGAATGAGCCATAGTCCATTGGGTATAGATTGTATTTTGGTTGGGTAAAATAATTCCTAATGCTAGACATTTAAAGAGACCACAAGGAAGATTCACAACAAGGGTGGCATGCAGCCTCAGAAGAGCTCTGTCCCTTACAAACACCTAATTTCCTGAGTTAATAAAGATTAATAAAAAAGCAATATCTAGCACTCAAACTATAGGTCAATCCCCAGATAAAGTAGAAAGAGAGTCAAGGGAAGTTAACCCATACCATTCCATAACAATTAGAAAGTCTGGATATTGAGCATAAACCACTGGGAAAAGAAATGACTATGAAAAACTATGAAAACGTACAAAACAAAGGAGGAATGCAATGGACAATAGGAAACAAAGCCTGGAATAAAACAGAATCCAAGTGACTTTTATATTTCTTGCTATTTGTCTAGTACAAACAACTCCATGAGGCAGGTACTATTATTATAGATTAAAGAAAGATGTTGCAAGCAACAAGCCCAAGGCCACAAAGCAAGGGGAGGATCTGGTACTCATACAAATGTCAAAAATAGACACAGCAGGTGATGAACATTGGGAAAAAAATCAACACTGAACAATGATAATTATGTTTGTAGAACAGAGTATACATTGTAATTTGCCTCAACAAATAAGCAAATGCCGCGGTCCAGTCACGACAGGATCCAGGGGGCCCCGAAGGTGGGCAAGGTGTCGGCGTGGGAGACAGTCGACTACACAGCTCAGAGGCAGTGTGACACTGTTCCGTTTTATTGTGATTTGAGTACAACTTTTATACTTTTTATTTTGGCATTTGATTATACTTTGTTGTTAAGGTAGCAGGGAGTTAAATTTCTGTGGTTAGGCGAAGCAGAAAATCTTATAGAGTATATTATTATTAATGTTCATGATTAACTAGTACATTTTTCTCTCAATCATTAGAACAGAACTACCTGATGGAACAATCTAAACTTTTCATTCTTATATCTATTACGTAAGATACAGTTTGATTTAAGTAAAGGTGATAGATAGATGTATTCATAACAGCAAGCATTGGCTTGTGGGCAGACATTGTTCTTCTTTCTGCCTGAAGAAATCTTTTAAATGCTATTTGATTTATGCTATATCTAAAGTTCAAGCTGAACCTTTCTCATAGCTGTTCAAAAGTTTCCTTGGTGCAGTAATGAGGAAAATATTTATAAAAATCAGTTTTACAAAGCTGCTTTCATAAGCTAAGTTTCTGTTCCTTTGTTTTTTAAGCACCAAGGAGATCCTGACCTAGCCAGCCTTTCTATGAAACACTACTATAAGGCACATGAATTCTATCTTTATTCACTACATGTATACTATCTTTATTATAAGCTTCTGTATAAGGCAAAGGAAGATCAGGTAATCTTTTCATACTATTAGCCCCACTAGGTGGATACCAGAGTTTTCTATTTATCCACTAGGCCACAAAAGGAGGCCCTTCTATAGCAGGCACAGGCTTATGAGTAAATTTCTTATCCTTTACTAATTTTTCTACTAACTGCGTGGGAACAGGAGTATAAACTGGTTCTAGTAATTCAGCTTGTTATAATTTATTCGTAATATCTTTAAGAGGCGCGTCAAAAGGAATTTCCCTTAATAATTGTTCAAATAAAGGGTTTACGCATTCTGGACACGTCAGGGTGACTAGAGCTGATTCCATACGCAGGGAATTTACTATGTTTTCCTCAGAGCCAATTTTGAGGAAATCCATTTGTACAGCATTTACACTTACTAGAATTTGTGCTACCCAAATTCCCCCTATTAATAGGATCATTTCTAAGAAACCAATTATCCCTAAACACATGCCACGTCCTCGTTCTTGACGATGCATTCCTTGAAGCCTCTGTCCCCATCTCCGGATCTTGTCACACAGTAAGGTAGAAAGAGGACGCGGCAAGCAAACAAAAACATAAGAAACAAAAGTCAGGATATGAGAAAATTTTCAGAGGGTAATATTCTTATCTTTCATAGCAGTAAATAAATTGATGTTCTCTATGATTGAACTGCAGTTGAAATTCTAAAGCTCCAACTTCTTAACACAGAATAAGTGAAATCATATAGGATTCTAGTATCCCCTACCATGAAAAATATTAACTGGAGTTTAGCAATTCCTTTAGTTTCATCTCACATTTTTCTCTATGTTAAGTTCTGTTAGAATGATATGTAATACATTTTAATGTAAAATTATATTTTTATATTATTACTACTATTTTTTATGCATCAAGAAATGACTAGAATAGTGTTACCAAATGTTAACACTTAAAAATTCTGAGTGGTGGGATATTGTATAATTTGGTGTGTTTCTTCTGGGTAGTTTTTAGTATTGTTTTATTTATATAAATTGCATGAAATTTTAAAAATTCAAACAAAATAATTGTATTGCCTCTTAGTTATTGATTGACTTTTCTAATACTTAATTGAACAGGGTCACAATATCATAATTATAATTTTCTAAAAGGTCCATTTGTGTATATAATTTCATCCCAATTGAAATCTTTTCATTTAAGTCCTCTAGATCATTCTTTTTTCTTTCTTTCCTATTGATGCATCAAGAAAAGAATTAAAAAGATGTAGAAAAAGTAATCAATGATGTTGGTGAAAATATCACCAAAATAATTCACCATGAGATACAGGCTGATGAAGGACGAAGGACAGCAAAGTCGGAGAAGTGATAACTTCACAGAAATATCCTCTATATTGACTTTTCCATATCTTACCAAGCAATTTGTTAAGCGGGAATGAAGGGAGAAAGTACATGAAGGAGGTAGGCTATGAAATGTGGTCTGAGAATTTTAGAGAGCAACATTTCAGTGAGAACAAATCTACATGGTAAAAAAGATTTCAAATGTAGTTAGATGAGTGGATTGCTAAAGTGAAGATGGAAGTTACTGAATCAGGTGAGATCCTAGAACTGTGTGGCAATATTGGGATCATAAAGTCATTCATTGTGAACTAAACCAGGAACTGGGGTGGCAAAGAACTTGTAAGGTGTAAAAATTCATGTGCTTAAATGTAAGGAGCATTACAGAATGAAGGTGTAAAATATGGGACTTGCACAGGAGCCAGAGAAATGCTGACTCTACATGATGCTTCAAAGTAATTAGATATAAATGTGTGATAATGTGAGTGAGTGTAAATTAGGGTCTCTAATTGAGAGATTGTTCAGACTAGTATGGTAAGGGGAAAGGTAATTAAGGTCCAGAGGTAAATCCAATAGTCAAGAAAAGTTTAAGGGTATAAAACTACTTTATTAGTAGTGGGGTTTCCAGAAGTCACATTGAAAAAATTAACAATGGGACCTGCAAGGGTAATGCAACAGAAGGGAAGGAAAAAACAGGATGGGGTCAACAATATGGGGATCTGGCTGATCTATGATGGAGAGTAAAGGATGTTACGAGCATTTGTTTCAGTGTAGAACCTGGAACATTGTAGGTGCTTAGCATTACTGAGAGAGTAAATGGAAACAAATTAAATATCAGCCTCAAGTTTGCAAATGAGAATTTGGTATGAAGTTTTAATTACTTTCCAGAGGCAAGCACTTGGCTATAAGAGACTAAAATTATCATCAATTTTACATTTCTTGTTAAAAAGGAATGCCAAGAAATTAGAGGATGTCAGTCAAAAAGATAGATTTCCAAAATGACAGTTAGGAGAAAAATAAACTCACTGTTTCTATAAAAGGTCTATCTGAGATGTGTGAGCAAAAACAGAGGGGTGAGCCAAGAAGAAGAAAGACAAATGGGATATTTTCATCTTTCTTAATGAGCAATAGATGTGTGGAGGGGATGCTCATAAGTTGCAAAAACTTGGTCCTTGCTTATCTGATGATTCTTGTTAGAGAATATTTTTTTACCAAATAAAATTTTAAACTCAGGAAATCCTAAAGGCCTGAACTTTATAGGCTATTAAAATGAGTGAAACTAGTAAAGTTATCTTGGAATTAAAACTAAAACAATTTCCTTTCTGGTTAATTGCCAGATACTGTCAGAGTTTTAGATACTTAAAAATTCTACTTTTCATCTCTCATGGACACTCAATGCAAAACTTTACATTATAACATTCTTTCTTAATCCATCATTTTAAATTAATACATCTTGAATTTAGTTGTATTGAGCATACTTTTTAATTTAGAACACAATCATTTTATTATAAAAATTAATTAAAAATGAAGAATATATCAATTAACTTTTACTACCACCCAATAACAGCTTTATTTCATTGGTTCCCTCCTTTCCTCTCTCTCATGCTCTTTTATAATAATTTCCAATAGTGGTTTGATATCTTATTGAATATTTACACTATCGTTGATTAAAATATTTCCCTGCCATTAAGTACTTATCTCCTCCTTTCTCCTTTATTTTTATACTTAAACATAAATATTTTATAAATATATTCATTTTCTTCATTCTAAGCAATTTCAAAGATTAGATTATGAATGAGGCATTATTTAATTAAATGGCATAAATGTGTTCATGACTCTTGCAATCCATTGGCAAAATATATAAATACAAACAATTCTTTGGAATACAGCCACAGGTGATAGTGATGAATAACTCTGCCAGTTTTTTTTTCTAACATCAAGAACTCTGAGTGTTATAAATAGTGCTTTCATAATTGCTAATTAAGGGTAATAAAGGTTAATTGAATTTCTTTGCTAACTAATATAATTTAATTCTCCCTCTCTCCCTCTGTCCTTCTCTCCCTCTCTTCCTTGCTCCCTCTCTCCCTCTCTCTTTCTCTCTCTCTCCCTTTCCACCCCAAAGTATATTATTACTTGTATTCTGATATGGAATATGCTATGGCAATTGTATTAATGTGAATGTTGATGTCAGAAAGACCTGGCCTTGAAATCTATTTTGTCTACTTTCATATGACTGTTTTCTAGATTCCACACTAAACAACATGTAAATCCATTTTTTAAATGTCTGACACATAGTTCAGTATCTATCACTAGCAGGGAGTCAATAAATGTTTGTTGATTTGAGCTGTGCCTTCAGGTGACTTACCTAAACTCTGTTTCACTTTTCTGTAAAATGAAGCTACAATGATAAGGAGTCCGAAAAGTAACCTGGATAAGATCTGAGCCTCTTCTGTTTACATTTCCTTTTTATATAGAGATTATTTGTTTATAACAAAAGTAGGTTTTCTGTTTGTTTCCCTCTTTTTCTTCTATGGATTGTTTTCCAGTTCCCTTTGTCTGAGATCTTTGTACAATATAGTTATCAAAACTCTTTGTCTCTGACAAATTTTTCATTTTTATATACTTGCTCAGTAATACATCTAGGTAAACATACTAATGCCAAAGAAAACTTCTTTTTGAATGCTGATTGGTACAATATTCGAACTAGAAATTTACTTAACAAAATGTCTATTTTACAACTTTTGATGGAACTAAGGACATGATACAACTCTCTAGTTATCGTTTATATTCTCTCTTTCCTTTAACCTCAGGGACAAAGAGATGAAGTAATCATACCCATGTGTTCATGATGTGCAATTGTCGTTGGTCTGGTCAAGGACTTCATGTATGTCCCTTCCATCATAACACATCTCTCCTCCACCCTGCTTCATGGACACCCATTCTGATTTATAAAATATGAGTCCTTGAGCATGTCCCCACTTTGCACTTTTCTTTATATAGTTCACCCAGATTGCTTATTGTCTATTCCACAGAATATTTATCTTGTTGCTATATTGTGAGTGATATTTATCAATTACATAATTTCAGTATTTAATTATTTTCTCTTACGCAGCTCCTTAAGGGAAGTTTTTTTTATTATATCTAATAGTTAACTACTCAGGATCTTCTGTGTATGCAATCATGGAATCTATTAATAATTTTTCTACTTGACAGTATTATTATTATTGCATAAACAAAAATTTCTACAATCGCAAAGAAATTGTAATTATAATTATATTAGTTATTGCTATTTTTAAACTTTAAAGCAGTGTATTGAATAGTCTACAATAGAATTTGATAAATACTAATAAATTAGAATAAAAACCTTTTTCTAGCTTCATCTATTTTAATATGTTTCTTTAAAATTCTTACTGAATTTTGGCCAACATCTTTACCATTTCTTGTATAATTATCATTATTTTCATTTAATTAATTACATATCAATTATAAATCACATTTAATACTTTTTTACCTTTAGAGATTTTCTATAAGGGCAGATGGGCTTATGGTATAGTGATTGATGAAAAGTTACACATCTATAAATTCCCTCATATTTTCAACTGGAACATGAAACAAGAGAAGAGCAACAGTCTATTCCAACTTTCAAAAATATTACCATCCACCAAAGCCAGAGCCACAAAGAAATGATTCAACAACAGCTTTCTGCTCAACACATTAAGATGTTAACCAAATCATGTACACAACTGTCTGGAAGAAGGAACTTCAAGAAGATTGCAAGCATTTTCATTAGCTAGTTACAATTCTCTAGGAAGCTCTGATATTGCCATTCATTGATATATTAATTGTAAATGCAAGTACATTAGGTGTTGATTGGATCATCTCTCACATGTGTAAGAATGAATTTTAAAACTTTTAGATATCAGTTCTTCATTACTAATTATTAATTCATCAAATGTCTTCTATAAGTTCTGATAAAGAGTAAAATTGTATTCCATACTATATACTTACAAGACTGGATCTCTCCAATTAGACCTAAAGATACTAAGAAGAAAATTGCTTTAAATCTTCTGATGTGGCTTGACACTGATCACTACTATTAGTGAGAGTAATTAATATCTGTAATAGACTTAGTAGCCATCACTATTATTTGAATCTCTGTGACATACAGCCCCCACAATGAAAAAAAAAGGTTGAATGATTATATAACTTAAATTTGTATACTACATATTTAAAATAATTTTTTAAAACTATTATTATTTTCCTTAGATAAATTTTTCTAATTTGGCCTGAGAAGAACAGTTTATCTTCCTTTTTATATTTACATGTTAAAACTACTGCAAAACGATATTCTCATAAACTCATTTGTCCTTTGACACAAATTTAGTGCCAAACTTTATAGAACGAATTTGCATAATTAAACACAATAAGTTATTTTTAAATCTTATCAGATAATGTACTCCAAATGTTGTGTTACAAAATATGCAGATTGAGAATTCAATTAGAATTGTATAACTTGTATCACTATTCATCTCTAACAGAAGATGTTCAATTTCAAAAGCGATCGTTTTAACATTTTCTGCGGAGTACCCGTGGTCAGGTTCTGCATGCCCTTATATCGGTTAGAGTTTTCATATAAGTTAACTGACATTACTTTCAAGAAAATTAACCTATATCGCAAATGCTTGGACAGGTTCCCTCATATTTCAGACTATTCATTATTCCTACATTCAAGAAAAACAGGAGTTGAAACTAGGAATTAGGACTTGTTCCCTGGTTTTAATTAATAATTTTATTTTCTACCGGGGAAATGATAGGTTAGTAAGCAACAGGCCTCACTCGTATGCACTATTAGTAATGTTGAGAGAAATACTATGAAAGATAGTATCCTGATCATAGGAAAGGACTACTACAGTTCTTATTTGACTTACTTTTGGTGGGGTCTCCATCGAGACAAACTCTGATCCAAGGGAATTCATTGCCTTTATATCTACATCCAGCACAATTACTTTGAAAGATTCCTGTGCTCTGTGGTGTTTCTTAGGACCTAGACATGAAAGGAAAGAATATGGACATTGCTTCTTTCTATACACACTGAACACCCAATAAAAGACTTGAGGGTACCATGTGTTACTTATACTGCTGAAATAATTAGTCCTTGTTTTAAATCTGCTACCTAATCAGTCCAGAACTTATCTGTGTTTATCTGCCACAAAGAAGCCAGTCATTGTGTCTGAGAACCAACAGAAAGTACATGCCCACGGTGTGTAACTTCTTGCATTAATGCACAAGATCCTCTGGGTAAAAATATATTATGATAAAAGTGATACACAAACATGAGTGTTTCCTGTGGCTGGTCAACAACCTCTCAGGAGGTGACCAGTATCATCTCCACACTAATTGAATCTTGTGTTTTAGCCATAGAGTTCCTCTCTTATCTCTGTAGTTGGAACATTTAATTTAATACGTAGCTCCAGGAGTTTATTCTTAATACTGTCATTAGCTGACCACCTAATGGAATTAACCTTTTCCTCTATCTTTATGTGAGATTATTTACTTGAATTTCCCCATTATCAGAAGTATAAGGACCCAGGCAATTACCGATGTGGAGATTTGATTTTTGTCTCCAATTAGTTGACTTTCAGGATGATAAAATAGAATAATGAAATGTGCATCCATATAGAATAATCAAATAGAGCCCACAGCCTGTTTATATCCATAGTTTAAACAGAACAAGGTAAGTGTATTCATTTCCAAATGTTGCTATAAGTTACCACAAATTTATGGTGTTACAGGTTTGGAGGTCAGAAGTCTAAAATAGGCTGCATTCTTCCTGGATATTCCAAGGGAGAATGTTTCCTTGCCTTCTCACCAATAACTATCATTAAAAAAAAAAAAAAAAAAAGCAATTAACGAGCAAACTGTGTAAGTTTTAAAATATCAAATTTTAGTTGACATTTTTACATAATCCATATCAAAATTTCATTATAATGAGTAGGTCCAAAGAAAGATTCTCGTGATATATATATATATATAATATTACATTTGGTTAAAACAGAAATTTGTTTCATTTACCCATCCCGTTCCTTTCAGCTCGTTTCTTGCTTTTTAATAAGCTGTGTGTACTCCATCTATTATTTGATAACTCTGTTCAGTCTGGAAAGCAGAACCACACCAGGGACTGTAATTCAGCAAACTAGTCAGAGAGCTTGCAATAAAGCTAAAAACATGAAAAGATGAGATACCCAGAGATAAAGCATCTGCAAATCACTCTTAAAATGAGAGATATGAAGGAAAGAAAGGGGAATGATTTCGGAGTTCAGAAGCCAGGGTCATCAGTAGGGAACTGAAACCCCAACGAAGGAGCTGCCCAAGGAACCACCAGATAAGCCATGTAGAAGGAACCACCATCTGGGAGCTGGAACTGTGGAGAAGAGACCCAGAGCAGGAGTTGAACCCATGGTTTGGGTTTCCAGGTTGGAATGAAACTATATGGGAAAGAAATGGTGGCATGATGGGACTGTCTAGAAGGAACTAGAATCAGGGAGGAATAGCCACTGCTGATTACACTGTAAGCAGAGAGATGGAGAATTAGCCTCCCTCCCCACCCTTCCCCCACTCCAATCTCCTGCCATTTAAGTTCACAGAACATAGGTTGTAAGTTAAAGTTAATAAGCAATGGAAATTGAGAAATGTACTTTTCAAAGATCAGCTTCCTGCTACAGAAAGAATGGAGTGAAGTATAGGTAAAATGGCCAGAACAATGACTCAGGGAAGATAAAAGTAGGTATTACCCTTTTTTAAAAAAATCCAGTCTTAAATGATTGCGATTTGTTCTATTGTTTATTTTCCACCGTTGAATGGAAATGATTTCTAATATGCTCTAATGTGCACTAGTATCATAATTATTAATTTATCTCAGCGTTGGATATAAACTTTTAACTGTCCTGAAAAATATTTAGGACCCATTAATAAAAATTCACTTACACCATTTTTATGCACTGGGGAGTTACCATTCCAGCTGATATATTGATTAGCCTCCTTATTTTGATATGTAGACCTTAACATTATCCTCTTCTTAATTCTAATTGTCAGAAAATATGCATATGACCATCATCACCAAAATTAATAACCACATTCACATTTCCCCTAACAGAGTTCATAACAATTGTGAGGAACCAAGAGACTGGTTTTGTTCCTCTTTTCAAGGAAGAAGATACAAAGATCGGAGACTGACTAACTTCATCTGGGTCAAACAACTAATAGCAAGTACTAGAGCCGGAAATAAAATCCAATACTTAGGAAAAGAAATTCTTTGTTCCTTTGTCTGTACCATTATGTTAGAATACATAATTAACTCCAGTTACATTCTATTAACTGCAAGATCCAGAAGCTGATTTACAAAATTAATTGAATAAGTGACATAGTTGGGTAAATGACTTCAGTGACACTATAAAGAAGTAAGTACTGTGATAAACAATTTTGGCTTTTGAAAAACCACCGTATTGTTTCTTTTCAGATAGAAGATACAAAAATTAAAGAACTAATTTACACGAGCATACTGATTTACTGATTATGTAAATTCAATCCGAGAAACAAATGATTATTATGGGAAGAAAACCTATGGAAAAAAACCTATAGAAAAAAATATGTTTGCCTTCTGCTTAAGCAGTGTAAAATCAATGACAGTATTTATTAGCTTTTATTAGTTGTTTCCTTCCTTAGATTCCCACACCAATATCTTCAATTTTGCATGGCACAGAATTTGTTAAATGCCATTTGTGTTCCTCAGATTTTCTTTAGTGTATTTTTCTAAATGTCTGCTAAACATAGAAAATAAGTCATCTTATTTTTATTTCTCCAAAGCTAATTTGATTTTTTTATTTTATCTTAAAAATATACACTCTTTTAGTCATGTGATAATTCAGTTTACCCTAACAAATTATATAATGATTCAAAAAAGTAGTATTGTTTTTAAATGTATCTATTATTCTGGAGCACTTTTCCTCTCTTTGGCATTAGAAGAAAAATATCATTATCTTAAACACATAGCCTCATTTCTGTAGTCATTATAAAACTAAAATAGTTATATGGATAGTAGTGAAACATACACATACATATTAATTGATATGCATATGCGTGTGCATGTATATTTTACAAATATATGATTATGTATTTATATGCATGTATATCTTTTAGTTAGATGTACACACTTATGTTTACCAAGATAGGAGAGTGTAGACAGAAAGAAAAAAAATGCTGGGAAAGTAGATATATCAGCTGTACAAACAAAAATGGGAAGAGAAAGGCATAATTATTAATAAATATATATGCACTCCCTGGGCGTGTATGTGTGTATACATATACACAAACCATAGGGTCAGTACTCTTTTGACATGATTTCTCATATTAGATTCACCTTTTATTTGCTCTGTGGTTGTAGAATTGGTTTATGTGTATATGTGTGTGTGTGTGCATATGTGTGTGTAAGAAACTCTTTAGCACTGTCACAGCAGCAGTTTGAAACTGGGAATTTATTACAGAGAATGAGAAGTTTTTACCTGAGACATTTGACCCAGAGCATCAGGAAAAAATATAAAAAATTCAAGGACAACCACACTGAGGACCAAATTATCAAGGTTTGGGGCAAAAGTACAGAAACCTGGCTCAACAGAGATCAGTAATTGCTCACTCAGACAGAAACCACCCATGTACTGGCCCCAAAAAAGAGTGACTACATCTTTCCTCTCTTAACCTTTTGGCCTCAATTTCATTCTTTTCCCCTTTAGTCTCCTTTTGATATGTGAAGAGGGCTCGTTTATTTGTTTTCAGTGTAGTCCCACAAGAAATGGTAGATGCAGAGAAGTAGCTAGCCAGCAAAACATGAAATTTTGTTGATGAACAAAGGAGTCTGCCTCCCACTGATGGTTTAAGGATGAGAAGCTGAAAACTATTGAGGCATTAAAATAATACACAGCTTCCAGATTCCTAAATATAATATAGAAACATGGGTCTTTGTGGTTAAATTTAAGAACCAATAGCAATAACTATGTAATTCTGAGTTCTTAGTTTCTTTCCCCTCATGCTTTATGATTTGTTTAATCTTTATTCTTTTCTTATTTTCTTTCCTTTTTAAATTATACAAGTGTATTTTAATTTTAAACTATGTCAACTCCTTTTAAAAGTCGTTTAGGCAATGGTTACGAATATCCTAACATGGTTTAATTCTATTGCTCCCATCAACCCCTACCGTATTTATTTTCAAACCAAAGATCCGCACAGGTAAGTTCCCCCCCCCCGCATTGGTCTATTATGGTTTTTTTCCTACTCTCTAGTTTCAATAATAACTACAGTTAGAAAAATAAAAGTAAGCAAGCATTTCCTATATTCCGCCAAACATGGATCATATATGGGCATTCACATATATTATATCTAAACCTCACAACCAAGGTTGTGAGGTTTAGATATAATATATGTGAATGGCAATTACTATTAGATATAATATATGTGAGTGGCAATTACTATTTCTGTTTAATTTTATAACAAAACAAAGTGGAAGGAGTGGTAGGATCTGTGAATAGTACATGTGAGGAAACTGAAGCTGCAATGAACTCTACAAAGGAAATATTCATCCAGATTCTCAGAGGGAGAGAAAATTCAAATCTCGCAACTCAATTCAGTGAAGAATCATTCTTCTGAGATCATCTGGCCCAGGAATCATCCTGCTAGAATAAATGTGTGAAATTCTGATAAAAAATGTGCAACCTTGCTTGTAGCAGCCTCCATGTGGTGAAAAAATTTAGGAATTAACCTAAAATGTTCATAAACCAATAAATGGTCAAATAAATTATGGTTTATCTAGACGTGAAATACTATGAAGCTTAAAATTAAATAGATATATTTTTATACGTTGATGTAAAAAATCTCTAAGAGATAGTAAACCAAAAAAAAAACAAAGAATAGAACAGTGTACAGAGTGTAATGTTTTTGATGAGATAAAAGTAATATTTATAATTTAGGTAATATGTAACATAATATTAATATTAAAGGTTATTATCTTTTCATAATATCTATGATTATAAATGATATATAACACATATACATGCACTTATACACATCTAGAAAAGATAAAAAATAAAAAGCCTGTAAGTGATTTGGGAGGATAGAAGTTTGGAATATAAAGAAGTTTACTTTTAACTTATAAATTTGTATGATTTGAATTTTTGTCATGTTAATATATTATTTTTATATTAAAATATGTTGTTTTTTAACGGTGTGGAATTATGGATTATTCAACTTGTCAGAATTCTGCACATATATTGTATGCAAAATAAATATTATTTTAAATTAAAAGCAACAACAAGATTGATGAAAACAAAGCATAGCACTTCTTTTACAATCCTAAGAAAAATTTATTACTTAAAACACACACACACATCGGAAGCAAACAGAAGAAAACAGATGAGAAAGAAAACGTTATTAAGATTATCAAATGCTGAGACAATATGGAGAAGAAATTACTTTAAGACATTTTAAATAGTATTACTCAGAGCTGAAGGACTGTGCTTTGAAACTGAAAGAGTCAACAAGTACAATGGTCAGAGAATGAAGAATGTCTGTGGCAAAAGATGTTAAATGACATTCTAGAATACCAGCTATCTGTCCGAGCTGCTGTAACAAAATACCATACACTGGATAGCTATTTCTCACAGTTCTGGAGGCTGGAAGTTCAGAATCAGAGTTCTGGTATGGTTGGGTGGAGGCTTCTCTCCTGGGTCTCTAACTTATTGTATTCTCACATGGCAGAAGGAGATAGAGAGCTGTCTGGATCTCTTTTATAAGAACAGTAATCCCATTCTTGAAGGCTCTGCTCTAATCCTCCCAAAATCCTCACCTCCTAATATCATCAGGTTGGGAGTTAGGATTTCAACACATAAATTCAAGGGGACACATTTAGTGCTTAGACCTAGATTAAAGGGAAATATTTATAAGTATCAAGATAAAAACATGTACACAAAGTCTAGAGTAATCAGAAAGACACTGGACATTTAATCAGCAGCAGAGAGATCTAGATAACAGTGAAGAATATCTTTAAATTTTTAACAGAAAAAAATGATTTGCAGCCTACAATTCTCTACCCTGATATACTACTGATTAAGAATGACTATAGACTAATAATAATTTTCAAATACGCGAATTTTCAAAACTATTACCTCTCATGCACATTTCCTAGGAAACCAGTGAAGAGCCATTGCTACTAAAACTAGAGAGGAAAAAAAAAATACCAAGGAGAAGGAAAACACTGGGTCTAGAAAATAGGGTTCCAGTTATAGAAGAGCAGTAAAGCAAAGTTCCTAGATGACAGCTGGGAAATTATCCCTATTAGGCTAGTAGGATGGAGCACTGTAGGAGGGATATCTTCAGGGAAAAAATGCAAAATATTATTTGATGATATAGCTATGTAGTCCGCAGGCCTGAGAGACTATAGGTGCATAGGAAACTATGTAAGCAAAAAATTGAGAAAATTTTTACACTGTAAGTAAAATAAGGTGTTATATAGGAAAGGAAACATAATTTTAAAATATTATTTGGCATTATAATGAATAGTTATAAAATTATAGTAATATAAATTCAGAAAACTGATTTTACTTAAAAGACACTTGAAATAGTGTTTGACACTTGAAATAATGTTTATGTCTTACTCTGAAAAATATGAGTGCGTGTATATATATATATATAATTACAGCAAGCCCCCATAAGTATTTTCCTTGGAGTTATATTTCAAATTTGCTAGTATGCCTGATATGAAATCCAGTTTTTTAAAAAATCAAAATTCATGAGATTTCTTTTGCAAAACACCTAAATGCTGCTTCGGTTAGAGCTAACATACCTTGAAAAGCATTGCAGAGCTCACAAAACAGTAAGGGAAGTCCTCTTCCTGAACCACAATGCCAGCAACAACAAAAACTCACAAAACAGTACAAAAAACTTTGAGCCGAAACTGGAATGTAAAATTCACACAGGAGCCAAGGCTTGCTTCAGAGTGTGTCCCACTCAGAAACCTTGAGCTTTGCTGGTTATCAGCTGTGGAATAGGATACAGGCCTGACAAGTCAGGGAGCTGAACCTGAGACCCTCCACATTAAGACAAGTACCTGACATATGTATTATTGAATTATATACTTGAAACGTATTTGATTTTATGTCACCTCAATAATTTTAATAAGGAATTAATTAAGTAATTATTTTAAAAGACAGGTATCAAAAATAACTGTATCTTGATTAAAAAGGGGCATATCAAAATATTTGCATGTTAGCCAAGTGAAACAAAGAGAAACAGTCTGTGTCTGCTGGACTTTAGCGGGAGAAGTAACAGTTCCTTCCCTAATAATTTGCAGCCAGACTTCTTCTCTCATTCAGTCCTAGGATATGAATTATAACACACTTTCCTGCTGTGAAATCTGAATCCAAGAAACGAAATAAAAAGTTCTGTCTCCAGATCAGTAGAGCTCCCTGGTCCTGGTAGAAACAAAGATGAATCAGGTCCCAAAGTTTCCCAAATTAAAAGCTCCACCAAATAGCTCATAATTAAATCTAGAAAACATGAGGAAACACAATACCCCACCCTAATCAACAGAGACTGCAGAATGATACACTTAAAATATAGATACCGAAAATATAAGAAACAAAGTACAACATAAGTATGTCTAAAGTGTTTAAAGAAATAATGGGAATTAAAAAATATTCTAAAGAATGAGACTATCAGAAATGACCAGGAATATTTTAAAGGATACAAAATATAATCACCAAATTTTTTAATTTACTTGATATACTCAAACAATAGATAGAGTATAGCTGCAGAGAATATCATCAAACTATAAGAAGAATATGAAGCTATTATTCATAATACAACTCAGAAACAAAGAAAGCAAAACTGTTAAAGAGAGACTAGGTGAAACCAATTAACAGCATTAATTGGAAATCCATATGGAATAACGAGAAAGAAGTAAAACCATACTGCAATGCTACAATTTTTTCAGAACTGAGTAAAAACAATTTTCAGATATAAGAAGAATGACAAATTTAGAAATCCACTTCAATCACAATATAATAAACTGCAGACCACAAAAGTGAATGAGAAGACACTAAACCACCAGAACTTTTCACAATCAGCAACGGAAGCTAAAGACACTGGCTGACTTCCTTACTCTATGGTACATCTATGAGAAAACTGGAACCACAGCCCCGACCAATTGTCTAGTCTATCAGATGCCTCTTCATCCTTCTCTTGTCTTCCAATTTTCCATCTCCATCCTTTCATCATATCATTGATATAATGTAGAGTAATTTTTTGTTTATTTCACACTTTCTGCAAATTGCCCTCCGGTCGTCCTTCTATCTCTAGATTTTTTGGCTTGGAGCCATAATAATAATAATTTCACAGTCTTTGAACGCTTAAATTTCTTCAAGAAATTTTTGCTAATCCCTAGATATTTACCTTCAGGGCTTTCTTTGCTCTTATCTCTAGCTTCCTGTGTAATATTTTTATGCCTTATGTCAACTTAGGTATAGACTGTCTCCACATTAAATTTCCCTGAAAATAATCACTTTCATAAAAATAATTATTGGGAATTAATCTTGGTACCAAAATATTTTATGGCGTAATAAGAAGTGAAGAATTTTGTGTTAGTACCTGGTCAGAAGTCATCTGCCAACAAAAGAAGCCAGATAGCCTCCTCCTGAACAGTCACCAACTGGTTCTGGATGAGCTCTGGAGGAAAGGCTAAAGTGAAAGCAAGGACCATGAATGTATTAACTAATGAAAGTATGGGGAGCAACAAAGTAACATCAAGTCTTAAGCCTAGACCTGGAAATGCTGTCTCCTGCTATGTGTGCCCTATCCCCTTCCTGGAAGCATAAGGAAATAAATAGACAGGAATTATGTGGACATACACTAGACAAAGAAAGGCATTACTGAGGTTCTTAGAGGCCATATTCCTTGGCTCTAAGTGAAAAATCTCCTGCTTCCCAGCAGGCAAGATGAAGTAAGAATAATGAGTTTAATAATTAACTCTGCAGGTTACTTGCTATAAGAGAGTCTCATTATATTCTTTACTCTCTCCAAATTCTCATCTGTAAATCTGTATATGGGGAGTTTTCTTAAAGATAAATTATGTAAGATATAAAACATATCTGACATGTTCTAAACCTGACAAACTGATTATCAGCCTTCACACATTCTCCAATGTTTTTCTGGCAATGTTCACAAGTTTAACATACTTATCTGCTACCTTATTAGTTCCTTATATTTTGCTTTATTTTTTGGACCCTGATAGACTTCAGGGACTTGTTCATGGGTTTTTTTGTTTTTTTTTACCTTATTACTTTGAATGCAAGTAATTAGTATTTGAAGTGACCGTGTTCCCAGTGTGATACTAGACAGCAGATTTTGCAAAGATCATGGCTAATGAATATTGAATTACATGGGCTAAAAATTCTGTTGAAATCAGTAAAGGGTGGGATCTATATTGCACAGAACAAATTAGAATGAAAGAAAATAAATGTGAAGGTTATCTAGAACCTAAAGAGTTAAGAAATAAAGGGAAACCTCATTACATCTTTCTATCCAACCCATGTCTCTTTGTTCTTTACCGAGGGGCAGACAATTAGAAATATTATTTAGTTCCCCACAAAGAAGATGACGAACCTGAAGAACTAATCTTAGAGATCCGACCTTTGAATATTAGATAGTGCCAGAGGAGAAGAAAGACTGACTATAGCAAGATTGATAAGCACATATAGTTGAGGATATTTCTTCTAGATTAAACAGGAAATAATCCCAAAATAAATGAGATTCACTGGGATTGTTATCTACAATTAACAACAACCAAAAAAGAATGATCACAAAGATATAGTCCATTGTCAGTTAAGATAGAACAGTTATGCTAACGTAACAAAACAATTCCCAAACCTGAACATAGAAAAAAATTAAATTCTTGCTCATGCTTCATTCAGGTCTAAGGAAAACTACTTGGGGGAGGGGAAGATGTTCTCTTTTTATTCCTTCAGGGACTCTGCCTGACAAAAGTGCTATCAAAATTAGGTGATTTATACATGTCTTTATAGAATTCACACAGAAATACCGTGTCACTTCCTTTCACTTTTTGTTAGCCAAAGCTAATGACATGACCATGTCTAAATGAAAAGGGGGCAGAGATGTACAATCTTATTAAGAACCTAGAAAAATTGGGAAAGCAGAATATTTGTAATGCCCTCATCTTCATGACTGTCATATAATCTCATAAAATTTTAAATATAAAATAAATAAATGTACAAGCTACTAAGGAGAAAAATCATGCTACTTAGAAATAAATTAAAAATAGAGTTAAATGAGAAATTCTGGGAGAGAAGGGCATATTTCAAGAATTGCCTTTGCACCCATACTGATCTTTGTATATGGAAGCAAAAGAAAGAATTATAAAATATATCTTTGGATAGTTATAAAATATGCCATTTCACCAAACTCTTTTTAAGGAAATACCTCCAAATATTAAAGGCTGAATTTCAGAAAGAATTTTTGAAAAGGGATGTTGTTGATGAAAAAGGATGCTGACAAATCCATTTACGAAGAGGTGAGTAAATAAGAACATGAAAAACAATAACTGCAGCTGGTTAGAATTATTTAACTGTTGGAACAAACACATCACAAAAAAATACACAATATAAAAATCTACAGCAATGTTTTCTTAGTTCCATTTAGATTAATAAGATGGTGGAGGACTAAAAAGATATAATCATAAAACATAGCACTTCTCTTTCCTATATAATCAAATCCACAGTTATTATTGAATATTTGAGTTATATGAAAGATTAATAGCTCAAGAAGTTTAATAATCAATTCCACATATATAGACACACAAATATATGTATATATAATTGACACTACAAATTGATTTAATTTCTAAATTTGAAAAATCATACTTAATTCAATACAAGATAAAAAGCTGAATAAAACCTGGTGCCAGGACCTTTTATATAGTATCCCTAGTGCTTAGCACAATTCTTGGTAACACCACGGCATTTAAGATATACAATTCTTATTTGTTGAGATAAATAAAAGGCAAGCTACGAAAAGGCAAAAGGTAGGACATAAATCAAGTATGATTTCCAAAAGTAAAACAATATATCTAAATTTTTCCATATACAAAAGACATGCTAAAGGGAAAATTCAAAGGTTAGAATAAAACAGTGGACAAAACTATTCACCTAATATTAATATTGCCACCATAGTTTTTCTCCTTTTCATATTTAAATCAGTAAAATTTAAGAGAAATACTGTAACGTGGAAAAAGAAGGCAGACTTATATAATGATGAAAAGGAAAGACAAATGTGAAAATACTGAATCTATTTATAACCAACAAACAGTAAGGCATTCCAATACATAAAGCAAAAATTCTGTTACAAATACTCAGAATAATGGAAAAATCCAATTGCAGTGATTTTTTTTTTCTGGTTGAAGAGGAATTTTCCACTTAAATGGCTAAGCTTGTAATCAGCTCTTTGTTATGCTGCTGTAGACATGCTTGCCAAGTAGGCCAAAAGGCAGGGTGACCTCGAAATCAACTGAAGACTCACCCACCCCTTTGCCTGTTATGTCTAGATAACAGATATATCCCCTTTGCTTGTTCTGTCTAGATAACAGATCTTTTGCCTTAGCCTGTTAAACCCTACAAAAGTAAGGTGACCCCTGGGCTTGGGGCCCAGATCTTCAGAGCCCTAGCTCTTCTGGAATCATCGACATAATAAACCTGAGTTCTCCAACTCTCCGAGCAGTACTTTGTTTCTTGCCGGTCTGATTTTTCTGCAACATAGTGAACATTTTTTAATTAAATTTAGTGGAGTGACACTGGTTAACAAACTTACATAGATTTTAAGTGTATAATTCAATAATATTCACATTGCATTGTGTGTTCAGCACCCAAAGTCAAATCTGCTTCCATCACCATATATTTGACTCCTTTTAACCTTATCTACCTCCATCCCTCCCCACCTTCCTTCTGGTTAACACTAAACTGTTATCTGTGTCCATGAGTCTCTGCTTTTCTCATTTGTTTGTTTGCTTTCAGTTTTATTTCTCACATATGAGTGAAATCCCATAGTTCTCAACATTTTCTATCTATTTTGCATGATAATAATGTATCAAAGGACACTTCAGTTGTTTCCATGTCTTGGCTACCATGAGTAATACTACAATGAACATCGGGGTGCATATATCTTTATGGATAAATGTTTTTAAATTTGGGGGGTAGATACCCAGAAGAGGGATTGCTGGGTCATATGGTAATTCTATTCTTAATTTTTTGAGTAAACTCTATATTGTTTTCCATAGTGGCTGTACCAATTAGCATTTTATAGTTCCAAGAAGTTAACAAGTTCATTTTCAGAATAACTAGTTAGAGAGCCAAAAGGCATTAATGCACTTGATGTCCCATTGTCTTAAATAGCTTTGTTGTTTTGTGATTAAAAAGCTAAATACTGCATTTGATCTCAGTAAATTTCCTCTAGCCTAAATATGTTAGATTCAAATTTCTCATGTGTGAAAAAAGGAACTAATGTACTGTAAATAAATGAATATAAACTAAATTGTTGGAATTTATAATGAGAGATGAAATTAAGGACTTATTCTGCCTCTTAGCAGTGAAATGAGTTCTAGTCAATCGGATTATTTTTCAGTAAAAGTTTTACAAAAGTCTAAATTAGAAAACACAAACTAGACCAAATTAGAAATCATGTGTAAAATACAAATGCAAATTTATTTTGTGGAAGTAAATGAATGTTTGATGGGGAACATGAGCATGGGGGATCGTGATTAATTCCTTAAGCATCATAAAATGAATGGTAATACACACCTTTATTTCAATGAAAATTTGTTTTCATGATGACTAGAAATTTTTGGAATCCAACCATATCTTAACAATTATAAAGTCTAATTCATTATTTTCTATGCAGAGAAAGCAAACTGGAGAAGTTCCCTCTTCCAAGTTTGTGTAGCCAGCACAAAGATTAAAATCCAGGCTTTAGCATCCAATACCTTTCTTTCCAGAGATCTGCAGATTATTGTCATCCTTTATTATCTGAGTCATTAATCATATTTTGGGTTAACATATTTTAAAATTATCTTTGGAAATATCCAAACTGAATTTTATTAGAAAATGCTATGGGGACTATTTATAAAGAAAGAAAAACAGGGTGTTAGCATTGGAACTTCCAAAGACTGAAGAAAGAGTGGTTGGAGAGAATAAAGATCTGACCTGGAGCAGTAGAAAATAATTAGAGAAGCCCAAGCCGAGAGCACCCCTGTGAGGAACTAAAGAGAAAGAACTACATAACATCCCAAAATGACAAGTTTCAAAGTCAAGAATTCATGAGTGAAAATGCACACAATACTCCTAGATTCAAGGGTGAAATAGAGTGGAAGAAGGTTCTGCCTTCGAAATTGCAAAGTAAGTATGGCAGAAAAGTACTCTGTAGCTAAAGGAAGCTGCAGGTGTCCCTTGATGGATGTGTGACATGGCTATGCTTGATGGCCATGCCCTAGAAAGGTATGTGATTACAAGAGTCAATAAGGAATTAGAAGTGACATGACTATGTAATGATATCTGCATGTAGGCAGGATTATTTTATGATTAGTATCATTGAAATGAATAACAAATTTACCCTCAGTTTTGGGGTTTTTGTCTTGCATTGTTTGAGTCTGAGGTGAGGGCTGAACAAGTGTGTCTGATACTGTAAAATCATCGTAAGATGCTCAAAGATGTAGTTTCTCCCCATCAAATGAGAGACTGATTTTTTTATCTAGTGATTTAACTGCTCTGAAGGATGATGAAGGTAGTGGGAGAAGGGAGACGATTCCTATTAACTGACCAAGTCTTCTTAAGGAATAGGTCACTCAAGACCCTGAAATGTGAACGTGGCTTTCACATGTTCTTGTTTGTTTTAGGCAAAATAACCATGTTTCCACTTTCGATTAACAATGTCAGGAAGAGAGATGCAAAAGAAAGAGATATATATATACAGAGAGATTCGTACATACACACAAACACAGAGAAAAGTCTACACTGAGTTAAATAGAAAACCAAAAAGTGAGCACACATCGAGATACAGAGAGACAGACAGTCAAAGAGATACACACTCACAGACAAAAGCACAAAGACACACAACCATAGAGAGAAATACATAGATATACTACATGTACACAGAGACACAGACATAAAAGAGATACACAGGACAGTAAGAGACAAAAAAAAAAAAAAAAAAGAAAGAGAGACTCAAAATCAGATAACTCTGGCATACAGAAAAATTCACATGCAGAGACAAAGATATGCTCAGAGAGAGATATGAGCCACACGCATGTAGAGACACACGGAAAGACAGAACAAGAAGAGGTACATGCAGGGAAAGTCACACTGAGATATAAACTTGTGTTGTTCTCAATAATCCATAAAACTGTGCAGGCCAGGGCCTCAGTCACCTCTGCCTTATCAAAATTGCCAGGGCTGAAATCAAGAATGAGTCATTTTTAAAAAGCCGCACAGATAGTTCTATTATGTACCCTTGGCTGGAAACATCCTTTATATGAAATCTTCCTTACTCCTAAAGTAATGTGCATATCAGCTGTTCCTTTTAATCTGAAAGAGCCTTACCAGTACACTAGAATTTTTTATGGTTTTTTAATGATTTCGTTTGTCACTTCTGCCCAGTTTTAGAATGTTTCACCAAAATGATTCGTAACTTATTTCCTACTTAGCCTTTTTATTCTTATTTATTTTAGCTTTGTAATATTTTAGGTTCTCTGATTTTATTTTTGTCTATTTTACTATTTTTGTTTGTTATTTTTAAATATTGTTGCATTTTATTTATCTTCTTAGGCTAGCTCTTTTTATACTCAGTTGTTAACTATTAAATTAATTTAGAATGCTTTTGATTGTAAGCAATGGTAAAGTCAAGTCAAACTGGCTTAAACAATATTCCTAATATATCTTCCAAAGGCCTAAAGTGCTATCTTAAGGGTTTTCCTTAAGAATAAGTTTCCCAGAATTCCCTTTTCAAAATCTCCCTAACATTTCACTGGCCCAAATTAGTTTTGTTCCCTTTCCTGAACCTATCTCTGTGGCCTAGGAGTAACCTACTATTTATCACAGGTTTGAGTCCTTAAACCAGTCACTGGCTGGGGGATGGGATTTTGTTAATTGACTACTTTGAGCTCATTTGTGAGCTGGGGCCAACCTCCAAAACCAGGAGAGGAACAGATACAAGAAGGAAAATTAAGATGTTAGTAGAGAAAAGGGAAGGGTACCCAGCTAGCTGCTGGGTAGGTAACCAATAATATCTATTTAATATCATTATCACCATCATCATCACTTTTACTTTTCTATATGTCTTAACAGAAATAAAAATCGCAGATGTGAAATGTTTCACATTTGTTCTGATTTTTTTAAATTAAAGTGACAGTTCTATTGACTATCCTCCATTTTGTTTTTTGTTTGTTTGTTCATTTGTTTGTTTGTTTGATTTGTTTTTAACTAGAAAATTTAGAGATCTGGTGAACTGTTTACCTCCTGTGTGAAATCTTCCCTGATTCTTAACCCCCAGGCATAATTAATGACACTTTTCTGTGATATTTCATTTATATTTTTGTCAGAGTGTTTTTATTGATTTATATTAGAGTGTGCTGGATCACAATTCCATGGGGGTGGTATGAGGCACTCATTGTTGAAGCCCCAGGACCTATTATAGTCCTGGAATATCTGAAATACACAATTAACATTTACTGAGTTGATTTAAATATTAGGCAATTGGAATGTGTATAGAGCACATTTATTGACATACATGATATTATAAAGGATGATTGCAGATCACGATAATTTTGAGGAAAACTCCATGAGGGCCACATCACTTTGCTTTAAGCTATTTTGGAGAAATTGACTGTCCAGATTTTAAAACCTACAAAAAAATTTCTAAAATTGGGAAACAGCTTTAAGATAAAAGAATGAGATGCTGGGTAAGGAATGTGTTGTTGATAGTGTATTACTCATCCTTAAGTCAATAAATTATTACTTTTATATTCATAGAATATCTCAGATGCATTTTTTTAAAAAAACTTTTCTTCAAATCATTGAGAAAAAAATACACAATATCAGTGGGACAAAAAAAGATGGCTCTGACAGCAGGCTTATCAACTTATAAGCAAATGTCCAGAATTATTTAAAAAATATATAATATATATTTGTAATTTTATATATATTTATTTACATATATATAACATTGCCCTCTGTTTCATCTGTGTATAAAATATAAAGCATAATGATTAGAAAACAATGTGTGTAAACAAAGCCTGAGAATTACCACTTACCTCTCACAATTACAGAATTAGAGTTTAAGACCGATTTTGTAAAACAAAACTTTTAAGTCGCTCGAATAGCATTATAAATAGAACATAACCATCTTAAGATAGATACTGTGGATTGACCAGCTCCACTTCTATCTCACACACTTTTCTTTTATGGGACTTTCCTGTAAAGAGCCTAAAGAGCAAAGCAATGCATTTCCCAAACTATTTCACAGTTAGAGTTTGGGGTGAAAATTGGCACAGAAACTTTGGAAAGTGGAAGTGAATTAGAGATTATCTTTGATCTCATTTTCAAATAAAAGCACAGAAACTTTGGAAAGTGGAAGTGAATTAGAGATTATCTTTGATCTCATTTTCTATTTTAGCTATTAGCAAATAGGGTGTGGAGAGAAGGCTTTCCTGCATCAGTTGTCCAGTGTCCAGTCTCCAGTTTCCCAGGGGATGTGGTGGTGGCAGCAGCAGCAGCAGCAGAGGAAGCTGCAGATTTCTGATTCCGGCTTCCTGTGTATTAGATATCACACAAGTGTATTGTTAAACTCAATATTTCCAAGGTGATTTCAAAGATAGTAGTTCCTTTGATGGGTCAGTTCTTCAATGTTCAGAGAATTATTCTTGGAGTCTCAGGCTAGAGTTTGCTTCTCTAGAAATTGTAACAATTTTATTTCAAATACTGTCTAACTTTCTATTTTCTACATGGAACACTGACAAACTATACCTATCAGAAACAAGAAAAGGTTACAGCAAAGAAAATGTGGGAAACATAGTAAAACAAAAATACAAGGAATCCAAAAATATGACATAAAATAACATAAATAAAATCAAATATAGCTGTGATGGTAATAAATAAAATATTTAAGTAATTTCCTCCTTTTTAAATTAAACACACTCCTGTAATGTGTCAAATTAATTTATGCAAGTTGATGATTAAGATATCTACTTATAGCTGTGAAACAAAAATTTCACATGAGAATGATAAGCAAAAGTATCCTCAATAAATTAAAAAGAGAAAAAAGGGAAAGCTTTTTTGCTTTAGTTCTTGTAGAGGTTGCATTGTTGCTATCATAGAAAATATAATTCCAGTTATAAAGTATTAAATAGAAAAATAATATTATATACTCAATGGAAATATGAGTCACGAACACTTGTGTTCCAAAACACATTGATTTCTTTTAAAAATGAGGGTCATATTTTGTGAAAATTCAATTCTTTAAGATGCTACAATAATACAATAATACCATGCCAAATAATTCAAAAGTTGTTATAAGATGAAGAGTTTCAATATAAACTAATGATGTACAAAGTCTCCTCTCTTAACATCGTTCCCTTCTTAATACAAGCATTCCTAATCATTGACTTAACTTTGTTAATTCAAAATGTTATTCAAATATAACACAATGTGAAATCTTTAAACCTTGAAAAAATGTAGCATTTCATGACGTGGATGAAAATAATGTCGATGATGTTTATTTTAGACTGTATTATATATTTATACCTTATAAATGCTCTATGACGAATTCTTATTGCTTTTACAATCAGTTAACAATAGTTAAAAAGAAAAATATTGGGAAACAATGTAATTTAACTGTTTATTTTAGTCTTTATATCTTTATAACTTTCCCAAAAGTTTACATAGTATTTTTATTAGTTTTATCAGAGAATTTGTGTTTTAAAGATTATAAAGATTTAGCACCTCACACATTATCATTATGCATGATAGGGACCTTAGTAACAATTTTTTAGCATTCTTTGTTGGAATAATTTAAATAATGCAGATTATATTTTTCTGTTAAATTCTTATTGTCTTTATTGCTTAATTAATTTCAAGTAACTCCTATACCTTTAGGATATCATTTCTGTGTGCCTTTTTCCTTGGAGAAAGAAGGATGATTAGGCCAGTGTTCTTCATAAATATAATAAAAATAACATAATTCCGCACCTCTGTTTTTTCTCCATCCTTTTAATTATCACTATGACAGGTTAAAAGATGGAAAAAGCACAACAACAACACATTTCATAAAATTAATTTTCAAACAGTTCGGATTGAATGTTTAGTGTCTATCCCCTCTCAACATTCTAAACAATCATTTTTCTGTAACACTAAGTTTCTATTCTCTCAAAAAGATCCATGCTACCACACTCCAATGTCCTAAGAATCATTAAAGCCTCTTGAAAAATTCAAGACTCTTCTGGCATTCTATAATTATCATACACAGGCAGTGCATGCTCACACTTTCCCTTCTATCAGAAACTCCTAGTCTAACCACCACTGTAGAGAGAAACCAGCAGAAGGTAATAATTATTTATATTCAAGTTTGTCTCACACTGTCTTAGCATTTAAAATTTTTCATTATCGATAGTAGTAAATGGGTTGTATTTAAGAGTAATTAATATTTATGTGTAGAATGGGGAAAGAAGGAATAGGCTAAGCCTTGGAGGACTTTCACAGTGAAGAATGATGGCTGTTTTAGGGCTGCAAATGTGTTGAGATAAAATGTTCCCAGGTGTTTACTTTCCATCTGTTTTTTAAACAATCCACACCTGCGTTAAGATTGTTTTTAAATCAAAACAAGAAGTATCAGGTAAAATATTTCAAGGAGCCTATTTATTTTCTTAATTTTATGTTAGAGATTATGTGGCTAAAAAGGATTTAACTAATCCCCAAATCAAAATACTTGGGTGCCATTGAAACTATAGTCAGAATAAACTTGCATCTAAACAAATATGGTAAATGTAGAAGTTCTCATAGGGCACATTTAACTTTCTACCTCAGTTGCCACCTGTGTCAACCAGCAGAGGTTGAGAAAGCCAGATTCTATTAAATAATCCAGGCACTTATGATCAGAGGTGTACAGAGCATATCTGAAATCTTAAAGGCGTACAGACTACTTTGATATTGTATTGGTTTGAATGATTGCTAATTATTCAGTTAATATTTCTCGGAGAATTTGGTATGGCCTTTCAACCTGGGGAGCAAATTGAATAAAACAAAGTTCTACAAAACAGTATTTCAACAGAGTTCCAATAGCAGCCTTCAGCCCAGCTAACATCAAACATGCCAGTCCTCTACAGTCCACGTAAGACACTGCAAAATGCAAGCACCTCTAAACCCTTCTCTCCATTCTGCTAAGTTTGTCTTTCTATAGGCTCTTTCCATCTCTGAATGTCCCTCACTTTATTTATACTCTCGAGAACTACAATTAATTATAAGTAAATTCTACTTTTCCAGATAGGCTTGTGCTCTCTGCAGTTGACACTTTTGTTATTGTTATGAGAATATGACTGGGTTAACCCACTGGTCCCAAGGGGAGGATGACAGACATGTGGCACAGAGATACCTTCGATAAATTACTAAACCAAGCCCAGAGCAGATTATCCAACTACAAACTCATAAATTAACCCATTTCCCATTTAGAAAAAAAGTGCAGCTCACTGCCAGCGTTAATTTTACATAAACGTGCTCTTTCAGGCTGAGGCAAGTATGAACGGTTTTCAATGTGGAAATAAAATATAAAAACTGTTCTTGGAGTTATTTCTAAACAGAATTTATCTCTAATCCTAATGTAACAGAAATGTATACATAAATTGTATTCATCAAATGAATCTTCAGCTAACGACTGTTAAAGAATGATATTAATTAACATCATGCATAGGAATGATACGTTTTCTAGGATTTGACATTTTCAGTGATCGAGAATTACTATATTCTGTAAACGGAAATACCACTACTAAAAACAGAATGCTATAAATAGAATGATGTCATTTGTTTCCAAAGACTATCAGTATACTAGAGCGATGCTAAAATAATAATAAAAGTGAGGTATTTCATGGCAAACTTTGGATTAAGTTTAGGACTGTAATCCATGAGTTATCTCAGGGTAAAAACTGCAGCCACAAGCACCAACTGTCGGGGCAAACAGGAAATGGAAGCTTTCTATTAACAAATGCTTTCTATTGTATACACTGAGATTTTTAAAGTTTTATTACGCAGAAATAGCTAATCAATACACTTTCCCTGAACTCTTTCTTCACCATTTGGCCATAAGTGACACCAGCTTCTCTCTTCAAGGGATCGACCATTTCCCTTTGACGTAATGTGCTGCAGGACTAGAAGACGCATTTGGAGTTCTTCTGGAAATCCTATGTCAATTCTAGATAACTGATTTTTTCCTCCCCTTTCAAAAACTCTTCTTCTCTCAAGTCTCATGATTTGGATTTGCATTATGTGCCTTGCCTTACTGTTGCTATTTGCAGACTAACTCATTCTCCATTACTCGTTATAGCATTTGACATGTATTTTGCTCTCTCTCCTTCAACTCCCTGCCATTGTCCTAGGTGACTTTGCTATCAAAATGGGTGATTCAGCTGAGTTCCTAACATTCAATATCTTAAACTCATCATCTTCAGTCCCTAAAACAAAATAGAAACACAATGTGTCTTTTTCTTTTTCTCTCCTAATTACCATTCTTTTTATTTTACTTCCACTACCCAATCCTTGATCCGTAATCCTGTCGTCTGGATTCCTAATACGAACTTCTCTGCTTCCAGATCCCTCATTTCTTACTACCAATGGCACCTGCCTGTCGACTTCAAGATCTCCTGTCTTTATTTATTCTCCTTTATTCACTACTATCAGCCTTCTCTATCATTTTTCCCTATGCAACACAGAACAAACATTTTACCACTATAACTATCTCTGAATAAAATTCCCCTTGCCCTTTTTTACTTTCTATCATTCCCATTCTACCTTTCAGATTCCTATAACTAAACTGGACTTATACACACTCACCATCTTCCTCCAGGAAAGTGTTGGTGGAAATCACACAGACCCAAAGATCATTTCACGTAAAGAGAGTCTCATCTCTTCTAGGCCTTTACACCCTTCAGTAATCCTGATTCTTGCACTTGATCCTTTTCTTAACTCATTTTCACAAGCATTTCTGAATCTTTCTCTCTTCCTCAAGTTCCTTTCCCACCCCCTACTCCTCCTCAGTTTTAGATGACTTTACTACCTGCTTCATAGAAAAATGTGGCACATATGTTAGAAGCTTCCTCATCTGCCTTTCCAGCCTCTAATCACCAACCTCTCCACCAGACAATAAGCTGCTTAGGGCATAAATGCTGCTTCATTATCTTTGTGTCTGTGGAGCCAAATACAGTGTGCTCACATCTGGACTCAATAAATATTTGCTGAATTGATCTGAACTCAACATGTCTGTCCATCTTCATACATTTTATTCTATCCAAGAATAGTTGTTCTGCCTGTCATCTGGATCTCATCCTCTGACATTCGCTCCAGGATTTGATCCACCTCATATATTTGCAAGTGGCCATTCTTGCTTACTCTCCCCTCTCCCACCATGAATATAATCAAGTTTCTTCATTCTAAAAATATAGTTGTTTCTTGACCTTGCATCCCTGTCTAGTCACAGTCTTGACCTTTCTTCCTACTTCCTTTCTTTAACAGCAGTTTTTTTTAAAAAAAGTAGCATATGCTAAGGGCTTTAGTTTTCATTATTTTATTCATTTCTCAGCACATTAAAATCCAGTCTCACCCCTAAAAGTCCATGAAATCCTTGATGGCTAAAATCACCAAAGGCTGCTTAATGGTTAAATACAGAGGTTCCATTTTATTCTTTCTTTTATTTCATCCTTCCACAGCATCTCTCCACTACTCTTTTGGAGTAAAAAATTCTTTTTGCTCTGCATAAATTTTATTATCTTTTTTGTTTCTTTTTACCCCTATCTGTCTAATAATTAATTCTGGTCTCCCTTCCAAGGTCTTCTCTTCTCACCCTCAAGACCCGTGGACAGACATCTCCAAGGTTCTTCTGTCCATGGCTTTTAAATTTTCCATTCTAACTCCAAACATTCTTCCTTGGTGATATTATCCATATCCATGGTTTTGATCATTACATGATGACTTTTCTTAAATGATTACTTCTAATTATTCATTCTCCTGACCTAATTCAACCCACTTGGATGTTCAATAGGAACATTAAACTAAGCATTTCACAAAGTAAATAATACTGTATTTTCATCATCAAATTTTATTTGTTGTTTTAGTTAAGATTTGCACCTCCTGATAAGAGGGGTTCTGACCAGATTGATTGTCCTCAGACGGTTCAGAGACAGGAGATGAGACAGATTGCCTCTGCCAGAATAAGGCAGGGTCATATAAAAGAACACCAGAGATTTTAGGGATCAAGAGAAAAATACATTATGTGTAGGGTTAACTCAGAACATAGCTCCTCCACATACTCAGAAGACGAGAGCTGTCCAGCCAGCAGCCAAGGAAGACAGTACACAAAGAGCTTTCAGTGGTGCCTGCTCCCAAGTACGTTTTCTGCTGCTCCCATTAACATTATCTGATCCTGTAACCAAGCAGCACTTCTTGCTCCCATCCATCTGAGAAGGCGGCTGCTCCTCCAATGAAATAACCCCTCCTTCCGCTTGTGGGCATAAAAACTCTGCTTGCACTTGTCAGCAGCAGTTTTTCTTCCTGCAGCTCCAAGGGGCCGCTGCTGAAGCTTCCCTGCTTCGTGAGTAATAAACGGTATTTTTCACCCTTCTGGTTCTCCTGGTGGTTTTTCCGGAATATCCAAACCCAGGTGCAAGTTCCAAGCCTGGTGCTCTTGAGTTACATTATGATAGAAAAAATAGGCAAAGAACATTTCACATATGGAGAGGCCTCTAAACTTGAAAAAAATCTCCAATGAGCAAAGAAATGAAAAACAGAAACAATATTGAAGTATTTATTTGTATATTTAACTGGAAAGAATTTAAAACTATAAAATCATTCAGTGTGGGCGAGATGATAGTGAAATAGCCTCAAATTTGGCAAGTGGGAGTGTAAATTGACAAAATATTTTATCTTCCGTCTTGCTTATTTCCTCAATAATAGTGACTCTTTTGTCTCTACTCCATTTGCCACAGTTCTAATTCAGACTCACTATTTCTCCCATGAACTGTTGCCATAACCTTTTTACTGCTCTCCTTTCCAGTCCTCTTCTCCTAAAGTCTACCTGTTTCTACTCCAAAGAACTCTTTCTAAAATCATGTCTTATCAGGTAGGTCCCCTACAGAAATCTCCCATCAGACAAAAAGCCAAATTGTCTCCAAACAAAAGCCAGATTCCTTAGCATGACATTCAATGCCTTTTTCATTTGATCCCTGCCTGACCTTTTCGGCCTAATCTTACACCAGATTATCTGGGTCTAAATTCTGGCTCCTGTTCATACTAGCCATGTGATCTTTGTCAAGATGCTTAGTATCTATCTGTACATTAGTGTCCTCTCCTGTAACATAAGAATCATAGTAGCATCAATCCACAGGCTTGTGAAGGTTGCATGAGTTGGTGTGCACAAAGTGCTCATAGCAGTGCCTTGCATATCATCAGCCTTATAGTAATATTTATTGTTATTATTTGCCTTTATTATCATTGTATAATCACTATTCACATTGTATAATCAGGATTCTATGAGATAAACTACTTGAAATGTCTTTTTTCCACCCTTCCTTTTGTCCATGCTGTTCTCTTTCATAGGCTGGTAAACAGCACTCATTCTTCATAGTTTGTCCTGTAAACGTCTGGGAAATCCTGAATTTATTTTTTTTTTCACTGCCCCATGGGACTTATATTCAAATAAATAAAGACAAGTAAACAAGAAGTAAATAAATATTTTATGTCTGGTGTTGATAAATTTATGGAGAAAAATAAGGGCTTCTTGGAAGACTCCACACTGATGTTAAGGGCTTCCGTGCTTCAATAATTATTGTTCAAGGCTTCCGTGCTTCAATAATTATTGTTCATTTACCTAACTAATTATTTTGTTCTGTTATTGGACTTTACTTACTTTCATGTCCCCAGGGCTTGGCATTTTGTGGAACATATAAGAAAGGTACAGGAGATATTTAATAAAGACATTAAATACATACAAGAAAGCATGCATGAAATAAATATCTGAGTAAATATGTGTAATCTTTATTTTTCATTTATGATTTAGTTCGAAATACAAAACTTTGCAATTATATTATCATAATAAGTTTGTCTTTATTGCACAGATAGTAGAAATTTAATTTCACTTATTTCATGTATCCACCTGTTCAGAAATATCTGACTTACAAATATCTATTAGAGAACTATAACTGGGAACTCGACTACATATAACAGCTGAGGGAATTCCTATTTCTTTTTTATTATTATTATTATTATTATTATTATTATTTATGCCTACAGCACCTGGTCTTCCTGGAGGTCTCCCATCCAAGTTCTAACCAGGCCAGACGCTGCTTAGCTTCCGAGATCAGACATTGGGCTTGTTCAGGGTGGCTTGGCCATAATCCATGGCCTGTGGCTCCACTGGGGCATGAACCCAGGACCTTCTGCATGTAAAGCAGACGTTCTAACCACTACACTATGGAACCACATCCGAGAATTCCTATTTCTTGTGATAGCTGGGATGCGTAGAAAGCTCTCTGCCATCACTAAGATGTCCTTGTCCTTCCTCACATATCAAGAATTTTAGGAATTCTGGTCAAGACGACAGAGTAGGTAAATGCTGTGCTCGTCTCCTCTCACAACTACATCAAAATTACAACTAAACTACAGAACAACCATCATCAGTAGTCATTTAAAATCTAACTGAACAGAAGTCCTATAATTAAAGACATACAGAAGAAGACAAATCGAGACTGATGGGAGGGATGAAGAAGCTGAATAGGCTAGTGGCAGATAAAAATAGCGAGAAATATCTTAGCTTTGGAGGTCCCCCATAAGAAGTGAGATGTCCCAGGCACACACCAGGCTTCCCAGCCAGGCTTTCAGTGCTGGGAAGGGAAGTCTCCACAACTTCTGGCTGTGCAAACCAGCAGAGATTAAGGCCGAATGAGAGGAAGAGTGACTGAAGTCCCAGGTGTTCCTTTCGAAGGGCCCATGCATGGACATACTCACTGACAGACTCACTCACTCTGAGATCCTGTACTGGGACAGCAGCTTAAAAGGTGCCAGGTACATGTGGAGAGGAAGTGAATTATCTGGGTTCGGGGTTGATGGCTACAGAGGCAGCTCCTTCCCGGGCAGAAGCAGAAAATACCCAATCAGAAGAGAAAGGAGAAAAAAATTCCAAAACAATGAGGATAGTTTAAGGGGCTTCTGTGACAACATTAAGTGTACTAACATTCACATCATAGAGGTACCAGAGGGAGAAAAGAGAGAGCAAGGAATTGCTTTATGACCCAGCAATTACACTTCTGGGTGTTTATCTGAAGAAACCCAAAACATTACTTCAAAGAGACATAAGCATTCATATGTCCATTACAGCATTATTTACAATAACCAAGATATGGAGGTTACCTCAGTATCTATCAATGGATGAATGGATAAAGAAATAATTACACACACACACACACACTGAAACATTTCTCAGCCATGAAAAAGAAATAATAAAATCTTGCCATCTGCAACAACATGGATGGACCTAGAGGGTGTTATACTGAATGGAATAAGTCAGACAGAGAAAGACAAATGCCATATGATTTCATGTGCCTGTGGAATCTAAAGAACAAAACAAATGAACAAACAAAACAAAAACTAATAACAACTGCATGTGACCCATAATTATTTTAAAATAAAAATTATAATTTCTATTTTGATGGTTGCTAGATGAGAGGGAGGTCAGAGAGATAAGTGAAACAAGGGAAAGGATTAAGAGATACAAATTGGTAGTTACAAAATAGTCATGGGGATGTAAAGTGTGGCATAGAGAATATAGTCAATAATATTATAACAACTATGTCTACTCACTATGTCATACATCTGAAACTAATACAATATTTTAAGTCAACTATAACTGAGAAATTAAAAATATGTTTTAAAAAAGAATTTTAAAAATTCCATTTCATATACTACAATTGCCACAGCCCTTTCGAGGGGTGAATGCAAGGATTTCTTCCAATCCATGAGAATCCACCCAAGTCCAGTCTATGCTTCATGTCCTGAAATGCTGCTCAGTATGAGATTTTTAGAAATACATGCTACAAGTGGTCACACTATTGTTTTTATATCTAATTTCTCACATTACACATGAAATCGGCTTTTCTAGGCTCTCCCTGGACATATCAACCACCATTAACAATGAATAATGGTTAGAGTAATCTTTTCCAACTGTCGAACAGCCAACTTATAAGAGTATTTGGAATTATGTTCATTCATAAATTGGGTTTTGTCTTCACAACAGGACCAGACTTACTTCAAAACTTTCCTGCTCCATTCACTCCTTTGTCCCACTCGACATTCAATTTATCTTCAGAGACTGTCACAACACCCAAGATAGAGAAAGCACTTAATAAAGGTTAAGTGAATGAGAGATTAAATCCTATAGTACACTTAAAATTGGAATGAAATATTTGAAGTACTGGTTCTTACTTTTTAATAGTGTTAATAGTCAAGGTGCCTTCAGTTACAAAATATTACAATTCTTTTCAAACTCATTTAGGCAAAGTGATAAATTTATTATAAGGCTCAAGTAACCATGGAAAAAGATGCAGTCATTTCTTAGGAAATCAGGTGCCGCCGGGACTCTCTCTCTTCCTCATCTCCATTCCTCCCTCTTTGTTGGCTTTATTCTTTCAGACCAGCTTGTTCCACACTGCAGGGCATGTGGCTATCAGGAAAGCAACATCGCCCTTTTCCTCCTTTCTTTTGTTCCTAAGAAAGGAATCTGATTTATCCATCTTGGGTTATGTGCTCATCCAAAGATCAATCATGTTAATTGGCCCTAAATATATCTAATTGTTTTTTCTCTCCTAATTCTCATTCATTTTCAATTGCTTATTTAGGAAACGAAAGAAAATTGATGTTAAAAGCAATATGTTCAAATTCAAACTTACCTTTCTTTCTATATTATTTTCTTCTTTTTTATTATCTAATAACAACACCATAATATTATATAGTATACAGACCAAAACACTATCGTAGTAGGGGACCTAAATACCCCACTGTCCGATATGGACAGATCATCCAAACAGAAAATCAGTAAGGAAATAACATCCTTAAATGACACATTAGACCAACTGGACATAATTGACATTTACAGAGCTTTCCATCCCAGAATAACTGTTTATTCATTCTTCTCTAGTGCACATGGAACATTCTCAAGAATCGACCATATACTGGGACACAGAAATAGTCTCAACAAATATGAGAGGGTTGAAATCATACCAACCATATTTTCTGATCATAATATTTTGAAGCTAGAGATCAATTGCAGAAAGAAATCAGGAAGAATCACAAATACATGGAAATTATCAACATGCTACTGAGTCAGGGAAGAAATAAAAAGAGAGATCAAGAGATACATAGAAATGAATGATAATGGTAGTATCACATATCAAAACTTGTGGGACACAGCAAAAGCATTCAAAAGGGGAAAGTTCATTTCATTACAGGCCTATCTCCAAAAAGAAGAATGAGCCCAAACAACCAACCTAACACTTCATCTTAAAAAATGAGAAAAGGAAGAACAAATGAAGCCTAAAGTCAGCAGAAGGAAAGAAATCATCAAAATTAGAGCAGAAATAAATGAAATTGAAAACAAAAGAATAATAGAAAAAATAAATACAATGAAGAACTGTTTCTTTGAGACGATTAATAAAATGGACAAATTCCTGGCTAGACTCACTAAAGAAAAAGGAGAAAGGATGTAAATAAACAAAATCAGGTATGAAAGAGGGGAAATTATGACTGACATCACAGAAATACAAAGGATCATGCAAGAATATTATGAAAAGTATATAACACCAAATTAAATAACCTAGAAGAAATGGACCAGTACTTAGAAAAATACAATTTTCCTAGACTGAATCAAGAAGATCTGGAAAATCTAAATAGACTGATCAGCAGTATGGAAATTGAAACAATCATCAAAAACTTACCAAAAAGTTAAAGTCCAGGACCAGATGGCTTCACCAGTGAATTCTACCAAACATTCAAATATTGAATACCTATTCTCCTCAAACTCTTCCAAATAATCGAAGAAGAGGCAATACTTCTCAATTCATTTTATGAGGTCAATATTACTCTGATACTGAAACTTGATAAAGATAACACAAAAAAGAAAACTACAGACAAATATCTCTCATGAACACAGATGCAAAAATCCTAAATAAGATACTAGCGAACCAAATACGGCAACATATTAAAAAGATTATACACCACAATCAAGTGGGCTTCATCCCAGGGGCACAGGGATGGTTCGATATACACAAATCGATTAATGTAATACACCACATAAACAAATTAAAAAATAAGAATTATATGATCATATCAATAGATGCAGAAAAAGCCTTTGACAAGATACAGCATCCATTTATGATCAAAACGCTTCACATAATCAATATAGAAGAAAAATATCTTAACATAATAAAAGCCATATATGAGAAACCCTCAGCCAACATTATACTTAATGGTGAAAAACTAAAAATCTCCCCTCTAACATCAGGAACGAGGCCAGGCTGTCTACTATCACCACTGTTATTCAATATAACATTGGAGGTCTTAGCAAGTGTAATCAGTCAAGAGAAAGATATAAAAGGCATCCAAATAGAAAACAAAGAAGTCAAACTGTCACTATTTGCAGATGACGTAATTCTCTATAGAGAAAACCCTAAAGACTCCACAAGAACACTACTACAAACAGTAAGCTAATACAGTAAAATTCTGGATACAAAATCAATATTCAAAAATCCATAGCGTTCCTATACTCTAATAATGAAGTGTCAGAAAAAGAAGTGGAAAAAATAATTCCTTTTGCAATTACAACAAAAAGAATAAAATACCTAGGAATAAATTTAATGAAATGTGAAGGACTTATATAATTAAAACTATAAGACCTATTAAAAGAAAGTGAAGAAGATACAAAGAAATGGAAAGATATTTCGTGTTCTTGGATAGGAAGAATAGACATAGTTAAAATGACCATATTACCTAAAGCATTATACAGATTTAATGCAATCCCCATCAAAATCTCATCGGCATTTTTTAAAGAAATAGAACAAAAAATTATCAGATTTGTATGGGAGCACAGAAGACCCTGAATTGCCAAAATCAACCTGAGAAAAAAGAACGAGGTTGGAGGCATCACTCTGCCTGACTTCAAATTATACTACAAAGTGACATTAATCAAAATGGTATAGTATTGGCAGAAAAATAGACACACGGACCAGTGGAACAGAATCGAGAGTTGAAAAGCAACCTATATTTATATGGGCAAATAGTTTTTGACAAAGGAGCCAAAAACATACAGTGGAGAAAGGAAAGCCTCTTCAATAAATGGTGCTGGGAAAATTGGAAGGCCACCTGCAAAAGAATGAAACTAGACTGTTGTCTATCACACACACCAAAATTAACTCAAAATGAATTAAGGGTCTGAATATAAGAAGTGAAACAAAATGCATAGAAGAAAACATAGGAATGAAACTCAAGGACCTCGAACTTAAAGAGGATTTTATGAATTTGACCTGAAAGGCAAGGGAAGTAAAAGCAAAAATAAATGATTGGGATTACGTCAAACTAAAAAGCTTCTGCTCAGCAAAAGAAATCATCCACCAAGGTAAAGAGACAACCATCTCAATGGGAAAATATATTTGCAAGCAACACCTCCGATAAGGGCCTAATATCTAAAATATACAAAGAACTCATACAACTCAATAACAACAAAAAAAACAATGATCCAATCAAAAAATGGGCAGAGGACCTGAACAGACACTTCTCCCTAGAAGACATACAAATGGCCAACAAACATACGGTTAACACATACTTAACAGGGAAAAGCTAAAGTGTTTTCCTTGAGATCAGGAACATAACAAGGATGTCTACTTTCACCATTTCTATTCAACATAGTATAGAAAGCCCTAGCCTAAAATTTATAGAAAACCACATAAAAGCCCTAATAGCCACAGCAATCTGGAGACAGAACAAAGCTGAAGGTATCACACTACCTGATATCAAACTATACTACAAGGTTATAGTAATCAAAACAGTATGGTACTGGACTAAGAACACACACATAGATCAGTGGAATAGAATACTGAGCCCAGAAATAAATCTATGCCTATATGGTCAATTAATCTGTGGCAAAAGAGGAAATAATATATAATGGAGTAAAGACAGTCTATTCAATAAATGGTATTAAAAAACTGGATAACATGATAAAAATGAAACTGGACCACTTTCTTATATCATATACAAGAATAAATTCAAAATGGATTAAAGACTTATAAGATCTGAAACCATAAAACTCCTAGAAGGAAAATAGCCAGTAAATTCTCTGGCATTGCTCTTAGAAATACTTTTTTAATATATCATCTCTTCAGGCAATGGAAACAAAAGAAAAATAAACAAATTAGACTCCATCAAACTAAAAAGTTTTTGTACAGCAAAGGAAATCATCAAAATGAAAAGACAACCCACTGAATGGGAGAAATTGTTAACCAATGATACATTCGATAAGGGCTTAATGTCCAAAATTTATATTAAAAAAAAAACTTATACAACTCACCACCCAAACAAACAAACAATCTAATTAAACAATGGGCAGAGGACCTGAATAAGCATTTCTCCAAAGAGGACATACAAATGGCCAATAGACATGTGAAAAGATGCTAAAAGATCAGCATCGCTAATTATCAGAGAAATGCATATTAAAACTACAATAAGATATCATCTCACACACTCAGAATAGCTATTATCAATAAATCAACAAGCAAATGTGTTGGCAAGGATATGGAGAAAGGGAATCCTCGTGCACTGTTGATGGGATTGCAAATTGGTGCAGCCCATATGGAAAACAGTATGGAGATTCCTCAGAAAAATAGAACTAACTTATGACCCAGTAATTCCATTTCTGGGTATGAACCTGAAGAAATTCAAAACACTAATTTGAAAAGATATATGTATCCCTATGTTTATGGCAGCGCTATTTATATTAGCCAAGATATGGAAGCAACATAAATGTTCATCAATAGATGACTAGGTAAAGAAGGTGTGGTACTTTTGTACAGGGAATATTACTCAGCTACAAAAAAGAATAAAGTTTTATTATTTGCAACAACATGGATGGACCTAGAGTGTACTATGCTAAGTGAAATAAGTCAGACAGAGAAAGACAAATATCATATGATTTTACGTATATGTAGAATCTAAGGAACAAAATAACAGAAACAGATTCATAGATACAGAGAACAAATTGATGGGAGAGAGATTGAGGAGCTGAGTGAAAAAGGTGAAGGAATTAAGAAGTACAAATTGGTAGTTACAAATAGTTATGGGGATGTAAAGTACAGCATAGGGAATATAGGCAATAATATTGTAGTAACTATGTATAGTGTCAGGTAGTTATTAGAGTTATCGGGAGGATCACTTTGTAAGTTATATAAATGTCTAACCACTATACTGTACACTTGAAACTAATATAATGTTAAATTTTAACTGTAATTGAAAAAATAAAAATAAATAAAATGAAATGAAATATAGGATTTAAAGAATTTTTAAAAATTTAGCCAACAAACATTTAAGAAGAACCTACTGGGTGGTGGCAGGGTAAGTGAAGAATGTGAATGAAGGCCAGTTTTTGCTCTCAAGAAGTTTACAGTCTGCTAAATTTCCTGAGGACTGGACTCAGTGGGGGCTGTATATTTTAGTGGCCTACTTTGCATCAGTTTTTAAGGTCCTCTGAAGTCCTCCCAATGTAGAATACACTTATAATCACTCTTCAAGATACTTTAGTGGTCTTCTAACTCATTGCTGTCTGTATCATCTACAGATTTTATATCCCAATTCTTTTACTAATTGCTATTGCTTGTGCAAAGTAAAAGGAAAAGTCCAGTGTTTTGGACATCCTGAATTGCTATGACACTTTAAATTAACAAGCAAAAACTATAAATCTATGGTTTTTCTTTCTTTAAGAAATCAGCCAATTAATCTCTCTGACCTGAATTATTTATACTCTGGTGAAAGTGAATTTAATGGCCCTGCCAATTCATGTGAGGTAATGTGGCAGAGTCTGACACGAGATGAGGCTTATTTGTTTTTCCAAGAGGCAGCAAGGATTTCACAGGAGGCCAATCACACTCTCTTCACAGGACTCCTCTGATCAATGGCTTGCATTTAAGAGATGATAGGGTATTCCCTAGAGCTCAGTCAATAAATCACAGGGAAGCCACTGGCCTATTGGATACGCACACTCAGGTAGAGATTAATTCATTCAGGAGACGCTGTAGATGGTCAAAGTGTTAAAACCAAAACATCGCTTTAAGTCACACGTAAGAGAAACGGGCAGACATTACAGCTCCTCTGATTAAAGAGGCTTTTGATGAAAGGAACTGTGAAATGTGTTTATCCGAGGGAAGTAAAAGTCATGCAAGGTTAACAGCAAACTCTTTGATTCTTCAAGGCTTACATTCTAAGGAGGGAAGACCAGCGAAGCAAAATCTGATCAGTTGACAGTGATTGTAGGAAAGGATAATCCAGTATAATTCAGGATCTTTGAACCATGTTTGTGCTTCACTCTTGTTTTTCAGTGCTGTTGGGAGTGACTTCTTTGATTATCTGGGCCATTCTGTCCACTCCCATTCTATTTCTTCTATGCATCTTTATCATCAGGGATTTTGTATGAAGGCTGATGGGTTTCCTTAATTGCCGATTATGCTACTCCCTTATTTTTCATCTACAGAGTTTGGCAAGCCAACAGATACCATTATCAAAGTTAGTCCTTTGGCATTCAGGGTCTATTTTTACCAACATTGAAAAAGTAATTTCTATAGTTATCAGGTCCTTCTAATTCCTATAGTTATCAGGTTTCAACGAATAACTTTTGGACCAATCCTCCCCTTTATTTCCTCTCTTTTTTCTCTTGTTTTATTTCTGCTTTCCTTCCTCATTCCCCCCTCCCTTCCTTCTTCCCTTCCTCCCTTCCTCTCTTCCTTCCAAAACTGTTTATTGAGCGCCAGGCATGGTGTTAAATGCTGGAAACAGAGGGATATCAAGATTTGATTCAGAGCTAATGTTGTTTCCATCATTAGCTTATTAAGTCTCTTGCCACCTCTATTTCTCTCTTTTTGAATAGAAAGCCATTACCCTTTCCTATTTCATGAACTTATTAAATTGCTCTGAGGAGGATTCAGGGATTTCGGAAGGATACCACTAATAATGTTTTTGGGGGTTTTTTTGTTGGGTTTTTTTGTTGCTTTTTTTTTTTTACACAATGGCCACAAATCAGGTATATTGAGTTTAAAGTGAGTGTCCAGAAATTGCTTATAAAAAAAATCGATTCATAAACTCTGAAGAATTTCTGTGAAAATGATGTCAGAAAACTCACAATGGACCTGAGCACAGTAATAATTGACCAGCGAGAGAATAAATTCAGGTAAACAAAAGTTAATTTACCTTTTAGAAAAAAATAATGCCAAATACTATGCTGTACAAGTTCCTTATAAAAATAAACAGGCTCTGAATTCTTAAGGAAACAATTTTAGAAAATCACTGGTGGCATGAACATGGGATTTTTCCTTAGGACTAGAATCTCTGTGGGCAAAGGGTGGAGAACAAACTCCAGATGACCTGCCGGGTCCCTCCTGGGCAGCCCCAGGGGTGAGTGGGGTTGGAGCTCATCAGCACAAAATGATGAATTGAGCTCAGAGTGTTCTCTAAAGAAGAAATTAGTTGTCCATTCCCAAATTATAGCTCAAAACTCCTAATTAATTTTTCATAATAAATTATAAAAATTTATCATTTTCAAAATTAATTATAATTTTTCATAATAAAAAAGATATTTTTATGAATATTTACAAATGAAAAAGCTGTGAAAGACTAATAATAGCATTTGGAAGATGTATCATTTTATGAACGAGAAAAAAGTCTGTTCCTCTGTATCACTTTGCTTTTAGGAAAATTTTAAAACATAGAGCATATCTATTTAATGAGTATTGAGATGTGCTTTCAAGAAAGGAGAAAACCTAAGATGTAGAGAATTTTATTAAATTTTAAAACCACATCAGTAAATTTAAGGTTGAAATGTATCTCACTACTGAGAAATTCCTCAAATTTCTCAATTCATGACATCCTTAGTATCACAGTAAGTTTTCATAGCATCCCTCCGCTAAACAGTTCCATTTATTACATAGTTTCAAACTATTTAATAAGTATCTATATCATGACAAATTTGTAGCTATTTGAAAAAATAATACACATTGATTCAAAAAATTATTTTTATTTCATTCTTAAATAATCATAACATATATTGATCAAATGTGTGTGTCTGTTAGTAACCACAGATTTTTCAAAGTGGACTCTATCATCTACTTCATTTCGTTGTCTACACTGATTTTTGTATGGTACTTGCACCCACACACAAACACTCTGATGTACCTAAAAGAATGTCTGGCACAAAGTGAGTGCTCAACAAATACATGTTTTTAATTTTTATATTTTTATTTCTTTAATTATAGTTGATGTACAATATTATATTAATTTCAGGTGTACAACACAGTGATTAGACATTTATATAACTTATGAAGTGATCACCTCATTTGATACCATATATAATTATTACAATACTACTAACTATATTCTCCATGTTATACTCTATATCCCCATGACTATTTCGTAACTACCAATTTGTACTTCTTAATCTCCTCCCACTTCATCTATCCTCCTAGCCTCCAATCTGACAAAAATCACAATGCTCTCTGCAAATATGAGCTTGTTTCTGTTGTTTGTTTATTTACCCTGTTCTCTAGATTCCACATATGACATTAGTCTTTCTCTGACTTACTCCATTCAGCACAGTACTCTCTAGGTCCATCCATGTTGTTGCAGATGGCAAGATTCATTCTTTTTCATGGCTGAGTAGTATTTCATTGTATATATGTACCACTTCTTCTCGATTCATTCATCTTTTGATGGAAACCCAGGCAGCCTCCATATCATGGTTATTGTAAGTAATGCAGCAATGAGCATATGGATTCACATGTCCACAAAATACAAGTAGTATTTTGTGCTGTTGTTGTTGTTGTTTTCAAATAAATACCCAGAAGCAAATTACTGGGTCCTTCATTGTCTTTTGTTATAGCCTTTGTTTTATGGTCTGTTTGTCTTGCATAAATATTGCTACCCCAGATTTTTTGTTTTTTTTCATTCTCATGCAACATCTTTTTCATCCCTTTACTTTCATTCAGTCTGTGTGTCTTTCGATCTGAAATGAATCTCTTGTAGGCAGCATTTGTAATGGTCTTGTTTTCTTATTCATTCAGCCACCCTTACTTTTGATCGGTGCATTTAATCCACTTACATTTAAAGTAATTGTTGCTAGATATGTAGTTATTGCCATTTTATTGTTTATATTTTTATCTTTTTTTTTTCTTTTTCCTTCTTCTTAAAGAAGTCCCTGTAACATTTCCTGTAATACTGGCTTGGTGATGAACGTCCTTAGCTTTATCTTGTGTGGGAAGTTTTTTATCTGTCCCTAGATTCTGAATAATAGCTTTGCTGGATAGAGTAATCTTGGTTATAGATCTTTGCTTTTAATCACTTTGAATATTTTCTGCCAATCCCTTCTGGCCTGCAAAGTTTCTGTTGAGATATCAGCTGACAGTCTTATGGTAGCTCCCTTGTAGGTAACTAATTGTTTTTCTTTTGCTGCTTTTAAAATTCTCTCTTTTTCTTTAAGCTTTGGCATGTTAATGATGATGTGTCTTGGGGTGGGCCTCTTTGGGTTCATCTTTTTTGAGACTCTGTGCTTGTCCTGGGCTTGTGTGTTTATTTCCTTCACCAGTTTAGAGAATTTTTCAGTCACTATTTCTTGAAACAAGGGTTCAATTCCTTGCTCATTCTCTTCTTCTTCTAGTATCCCTGTGATGTGAATGTTGGTACACTTGATGCTGTCTCAGATGCCCTTTAAACTATCCTGATTTTTGGGGGGCAGGAAGGGGATTCTTTTTTTTCTTGTCACTCTTCTCACTGGGTTGTTTTTTTTTTTCCTGTTACCTTATCTTCTAAGTCACTGATTCAGTCCTCTGCTTCATCTAATTTGCTGTTAGTTCCTCCTAAGGTAGACTGTATTTCAGTTATTATATTCTTCATTTCTGACTTTTTGTATGTGTGTGGTTTTTTTTATTATCTTCACTTTCATGTTTTCTATTTTTTTGTTAAAGTTCTCACTGAGTTCCTCCATTCTTCTCCTAAGTTCATTAAGCATCCTTATAACAAGTGTTTTGAATGCTGCATCTGGTAGATTGCTTGTCTCCATTGTTTAGTTCTTTTTCTGGACTTCTGTTTTGTTCTTTCGTTTGGGACACGTTTCCTTGTCTCTCCATTTTGGTCATCTCCCTGTGTTTGTTTCCATGTATTAAGTAGAGCTGCTATGTCTCCTGGTGTTAGTAGAGCAGCCTTATTTGCTAGGTGTCCTGTGGGGCCCAGTGGCACAGTTTTCCCTGGTCACCTCAGCCGGGTGCTCAGGTATGTCTTTGTATAGGTTGTATATGCCTTCTCATTGTAGTTGAGCTTTGGTTACTGTTTGCTCATCAATGGGAGAGACTGACCCTCAGGCTGATTGGTTGTGATGACAATAGAGGAGCCGTTGTGCAGAGGCTGACCCTACAGAGTAAGATTCTCTTTAGCAGGGTTCTAGTGCCTGCCCTGTCTGTGTCATCCTCAGATGTGACCCCAGGTGGTGCTCCTGCTCAAATGGAAACCAGCCACTGAGCATGTAGGCCAGGGTCTCCTGAGAGCAGCCCTCTCACTGGTCAAGTTCAGGTGCAGCCTGTGCCCTGCCTGGGGCCATCTGTCATGAGTCACCACGCAATTCACAAATGGCCACCATCTATGCTGGGCTTGGAAGTGCCTCAATAGGCCAAGCTGCAAACCGAGGCTGACCGACACTAATATTGGGCATAGGGTGTTCAGCAAGTGGTACAGGGCATGCCAAGGCCACATACTGCTTGATTAGGTTTTGTGAACCTTTGAGAGATTTTAAGAAAGTCTGTAGCATAAGACAAGACAGCCCATTTCTATGGAAAATCCACTGGAAGAGACTTAAGTTGGTCTGCAAGTTGGGAGGGGTAGGGTCTCAGGGAATCATCAGGGCGGGGCAACCAGTGTTAGTTATGTTGACGGAGACTCAGATATGGTGGCTGCCTGGGTCTGCAAGCCAGGTGGGGGAGAGTTCAACAAAGGAACAGTGTATATTGTCAGCACTTCTGTCTGGGAGATAGGTGGTCCTCCATTCCTAGCCCTGAAGCCAGATAATAGTTCATCCCTGTATGTGCCTGGCACCTTTTAAAATGCCGTCCCAGCACTAAAACTTAAAGTAAATGAGTCTATCACCGAGTAAATTTGTGTGGAACCCTTTAAGAGGAAAGTCTGCAACTCCATCAGCCATCCTTCTCATTCAGCCAATTTTCACTGGTTTTCACAGCCAGAAATTATGGGGACTTCTTTTCCCGTAACTGGAACCCTGGGCAGGGGAGCCCAGTGTGGGGCCAAGACTACTTACTCCTCTTAGGGGACTTCTGTGGCTGAGATATTTCAATTCTCAGTGGCCACATGTGGGAAGTGGGACAAGTCCATTTCATGTCTCTCCCCTCCTACCAATCTCAAAATGGCTTCTTTTGTGTGTCCCTAGTTGTAGGACTTTTGTTCAACTAGACTTCAGGCAATTCCCAATGATGGCTGTTCTGTAGTTTAGTTGTAATTTTAATGTGGTTCTGAGAGGAGGCAAGTACAGTGTTTATCTACTCCGCCATCTTGACTGGAACAAAGGAGTATTCTCAATAAATATTTATTAAATGAATCAATGGAGGCATTGGAATTGGAGAGAACTAGGTTACCACCTAGCTTTGCTATAAACCAACTATATGACCTTGGACTTAACTTTTGTGCATCTCAGTTTTTATTTTTGTAAAACAGAAAATAAAAATGAATGTCTACCTGGATTATTTTAATGATTAAATGAGCAATTAAAGTACTCAACATAGCGTCTGACACTTGTAACTGCATAATAGGCAATACTTTTAAATATTATTGCCAAAGTTTTTTCTTTCATAGTTAGAAAGTATTCTAGAAGGCAATTTTTAAACCTGACAATAATCAATAACTATATTAAAAGTATCAAAAAGGCAATAGAAAATTAGAATTAGATTTATGGATTCCTAAAAGGTCTGTTCTAGATGAGAATTCAGAAGTGTGGTGAAATAACACAAAAAAACCTTGTTCAAATCAAACTTCTGACTCAGCAGCTTTTCTGCTACTGAAATTCTCTGATCTTCAGTGTCCTTTTCTATTGAGTGAGAAAAGATAGTAATACTTCTCAAAGGAATGCAATTAGAAAAAGTAGAAGAAATAGTCTGTCTCCTTCATCTCCCTGCAAAGGAAAGGCTATACATGCTTGCCTGGTAGAATCCTGGGTCCCTAGGCTCATGGCTAAGATGAGGTCTCTGATCACCATAAATTATAGCATATAGGCATAATTGCTAAAGTTGGTGTCAATGGGGTTTCCTATTTAGTCTCGACATAGGCTATCTTAAACTTGACTACTTTGTCATTCATAGTTTGGTTTAGGGAACAGAAACCACTCTAAGAATTTTATACCGAAAATAATTTAATATCAAGTATCAGAGACGCACAAAATAATTGGAGGGACTGATGAAAGTGGGAGAGTAAAGGTCAGGATAGTGTCTGCTAGCTTTCAGTTAGCCAAAAGTACAAAAATCGCAGGGAATCACCAGTGTTGAATCACAGTGGACACCCCAAAACTATTGTCAAAAACTCACAGCTGCTGTCTGCTGAAGCCCATGTGCCTGCTCATCACTGCTGGAGAAGAAAGAAATGGCCATTCCTTATCCACTTTCCAAACATCATGTGAGACCCTCTCACTAATTAAAACATAAGCTAGAATCCTTCTAGCTAGGATGAATAGGAAAGGTAGTTGTCAGGTGTCTAGCTTCTATAATACTAGAGAGAATGTAGAAAAGATCCAGAATGCTAATAAAAAGCCAATACCAACAACTAACAGGACAGGGAAGGAAAGATATGAAGACAAAAGTGTCAAAAGGATCCAAGGGTAGAGCTAAGACTAAGCTTCCAGAAGTCTTGGGGTTGATCAGCAGCTCCATCTTCCCTTTAGTTAAAAATCAGGGAACAGCCAGAGTGGTGTCATCATACATGGTGCAGTTAGGTGATGGGCTTCTCAGATGACATGCACAATCATCTTCCTAAGGTTACTTAGGTGAGCCTTCCACGGATTCCACATCTCCAAGGCAGCTCCTGGGTTAACATGGATCTCACCGAGACTCTAATTTTGAGGTCAGAGCATCCTGGTGAAAAAAAAAAAAGAGCTGGGGCTGAAGATGAAAAACATTTCACTTTGAGCATTTATGAAATGGGGTCACTTCTGCCTTCATTTTATGCATATCCACTGTTATTCTGGTATAGAAAGTTTTAACTAAAATCTTAAATTCCATTTTATAGGCTTGAAAGGCCTTATATATAATCCTCACCATTTATTTAAAGTGTTTTCCTTTTTTCAAGGGAACGAACAGTTGTGACAGTTAGCTTTTGTTCTCAAGAAAATCACACCAAGATTTGTGTATATATGTTCTCAGAAAGATAAATTTTCCATTGTTGCAGCAAATGGAGTATATGTTTGAAAAGTTCCTCTGAGAATCTTAGTTGAAAAATCCTGCCAGCTTATTTTTTAATGTTAGCCTCAAAAAAATGGAATTGCTTATTGAACTCTACTTTCTGTCCTCAGGGATAAAAAGAGCCAGAAAGCAGTTTACTTAGAATTATCCTTATGGTAGACAAGTTTGTCTGTGGGCGTTCTCCCACAAATGTGGGGAGGAAAAACCTGCTAGCACTTTTGGAAGAGTTTACCTCACATGCAGTGGGCTAAATCTAATGTGATGATATCTAAGTATTGTCTAATACTATTTTAAATAGAGAATAAAAAGGCAATGGAATTATTCGAAGGGCATACAGGCCTTTTGCCCTGAAGTTTCTGTCACATTGTTGATATCAAATGAACCAAAATTAAGCCTAGTTAAGATAAGGGACTTACTTGTGACTTTAGCCAATTCCTAATGAGTCTGCCAGGGGTATCTGCAAATCTCAGCTGGAAATAGAATGCCTTACCAAGCGCCTGGTAATGAGTAGAAAAATGGTCAAGATAAACTGTACCAGGAGATGATAAAACACAGGTATTCAAAAATGAGTTTGCCCAATGGGCTGCAGCTGTTTCAGCTCTGCTCTTTGTAATAATCTGAGGGTGTAGATACCATGGGTAGCCTTTACTGGTAACAGCTAACATTTATTTCCAGGCACTGTTATAAATTTAGAATCCTTTAAATAAGTCTATGTGGTAAGTATTATTGTTACCTCACAGTTGAGAAAACTGAGGCACAGGGCAATTAAGCGCCTTCCTCTCACGAAAAGTGATCAAACTGGGATTAACATTCAGGCAGTCTGACTCCAGAGGAATGCTTGGAACTCTTAGGACACTTGTCCTACACTGTTAAGTCAGAAGCCTACCCACATGTTAGCAACAAGTGCTATATAAATTATTTGCCAATAGAAGAATTTTCAACAACTATCCTAGGTACTTGGTAGGAACTGGTGGGGGGCCATGAAATGATGAGTTGCTTCCCCAGATGGACTTCAGAAGGCTTCCGATAAAATCCATTAATTCTGAAAGACTCGTGGTTGGGGTCCACATCTACTCGTTACTCAGAACATTCTTCTTTTTGATGCACTCAGAAATTGTTCTGACCTATTTCTCCACAAGTAGGATCAGAACATATTATAGCAGAGGAGTCAGTGATTCTGCCAGATCCTGTATGTAGTAGCATAGGTCATTTTCTAGAGTCTCTTTGAGGCAATCTAACCTGTCCTTTGCTGAAGCTAGTAGACCCAGGAAGTATTAAAAAAAATCAACCATCTAGATGGAGAGGGTGCAAAGCTACGGAGATCATATGTTTCAATTTGTCTGGGACACAGTCTTTGGTTTACTTCTGCTGTCCCAGTTCAATTATGAATATCACTCACTTTCACTTTCGAAGTCTTCCAGTGTGAATTGTGAATAATTATATGGTTACTCGGAATATAATTACTCATCTATGACTTCATGCACATATCCAGGCAGGAGCCCCAAGTTCCTGTCTTCTTTGGAGGAATGAGATGCTAGTTACATCCTTTAGAAATAAGGGATTCAACAGTTCTGTGAATACTCACAACTAAGCAGAAACCCTGGAGACTTCAAGGAGAGCTGGGACTATGTGACCATTTTTTCGTTTTAAATTTCTTTCAGAAAGTTGCAGTCTTAGTACAAACCTTTCAGAAAACATTGTCTGTATATCAATTTTTCCCATCACAGATACAAGGCTATTATTTTTTAAAAATTGTCCCCAAAATTATTATTTTCATAATCAATACATTGCCGTTTGTTTCTCTTTTTTTTTTTTTTTTTTTTAGAATTTTTTCATTGGCATAACAGGAAAGATACACAGCTAGACTATACATTTACATTGAAAGTCACCTAAGGGAAATAGGGAGAAATTTGATTTGCAAGGATAAATAATAACATCTGAGCCATGATTTCAGCTCATCAATCACAAGTTCTGGCAGCCACCAAGAGTAGGTAGGTGCAAGAAGAATCAGGTACAGACCATCTGCCAATGAATCCATTGTTATTGGGCAGTCATTTCACTTTCAACACTCCTTTCACTGTGGGAATCTTCTGAGGAGAGTCTCCAAATGTGCCTTATTGACATCTCTGAAAAGGCTTGCAGCTGTAACTATTATTTAATATCTTATTTATTTTCAGTTACATAATAGCAAAATGATATATTGGATCAGGAGCAGAAGAGTAGTAAAGGATTGGTCAGTTCAAGAAAGGCTTTATTGTTAGGGAGAGGTGGAAGAGGCCAAACCTAAGATTGTCTGTTTCAAAAATTTGATAAAGCTGATTGTGCACTGGGCACAATCTCAGCCTACAATTTCTTTTATTTATCCTGCACAATATCAACCCATTATAATTCCTCTACATGCTCCTCATTACCTCACAGCCCTGAACCTGGAAAGGACCTCCACATCCATGTAAGATCTGTCCCCTATTCTAGTGACAACTTAAAGGAGGTGTTGTTGAGCAGCCTTCCATGTGGATGTCCAACTTACATAATTTGCCTGCTCTCCCAAACATTCAAAAGGCATAATGTCATTGACAAGTTCATGTCAAAAAGCTTTAGGCTTATGGCTTTGGCACATGAGCGGAGGTGTCAAACTCTGAAGAATGCATTACCTTCAATTTCTGTAACCCTCAAATCTGAGACTAAAGTGACTAAGAGCAAGAGGCAACATGGAATCCCAACATATACCATGTGAGTGAGGCCCCTGCAGCTCTGGAGTGTGCACCCCCAGTGCTGAGTCCAGCAATCTTTTGGGCTTTACTCACCTCTGGTTGGCTCACCTCATCTCCACCTCAAATTCTGTTGAACTCCCTGTGAAGCTTCCCCAAAGATGACTGAATCCTGGATTATTGTGGTATGGGTTGCTCTGTGGAGAGGAAAAAAGGGACTTGATGTTGAAAAAAAATCTTTGCTCTACCAGAGTTGGTACTCGATATTTCCGTTACCTCAGCCAGATTCCAGGGGAATCGTCTTTTCTTCCACCCTAAGGCTGCATTTTAAACTGACTTAATATAATGATTTCTATTTCCATCAGATATTCTGTCCTTTCTTGATCCACACCAGAAATCTTTTTCCATACCTTCATTGGAGAAGTTCATGGTTCTTCTTCCCTTAGGTCTGATGCTGGATAATAATTGTGAAACCCAGACACTCCCCAACCCTTGTGGTATAAACTATTTTGTTTCTATAGCAACTGAGAAGAAATGGTTTCTGTTAGGGCTCTCCTACTCACAACTCAAATATCAGGGATGAAAGGCACAGGCAGTGAACATATCACTGTTGTTTCCTCTCTTTTAGAACTCCCCATTCCATATTTTCTGGCTGTCACGTGAACAATTCTATTAAACTCCAACCATTCTTGCTTTGTGTTCTCACCTCCTTTGACTTCTCAAGATGCATGAAAAAATTGAATACATCCATACCTTGATGCACTGAGTTTTTCTTTTCCAATTCAAAACAGGTTACTCCAGCTCTTCCTCTTCAGATTGCCTTTTCCAGGCTGAAAACCTTAAGACAAATTTGTACCTTAACTTCTAATAGGACACAAGCCCTGGGACTCCTTATCTGTTCCCCTGCTGTGTCAGGGACCACCATTCTTTTAAACATCTAAAGCAAACTAATGTGTAAATATTTTACTCTCATATTCAACAAGGAAATAAATACTACTGCATCATAAAAGGTTTTCTATATAGACAAGAAATTATTGAGTAAAATAAACTTTCATGAACATAATATTTATTTTGATCTAGAGCCTTGAAGAAGAGGTGTTCCATTCTGTTGCAAGAAATAATTTTGCCTAGAATGTACTTTAAATAATTAAAAGGGGTGTGTGTATATAATTTGCTTTAGCTTTTATGAGTATATTAGAGTATATCACTTCTGAATATAGAATATATTGTTCTAAAGTGTTTTAGCCATGAGTTAAGCTGTGACTTGCTTGTATTTAGACTTTGAAAAACAGGTTTCTATTATCAGTATTGATCTATAAAACTATATATTTTATGAAACCAAAATATTCAAAATTCTAATAATAAAACTCTGTCTACCCTTACCTGTGCCTATTAGCAATGAGATGGGTGAACTAGAAACCAAGGGAGGGAAACCGGGATCGTCCTGTTTTCCTGCTACCTAAGGAAACAGAACAAAAGATCTTTTTAGACCAGATTCTCCTAATCCAAACATAACAGCTAGATATCATTTCATGTCTTAACTCCTATAAGAAGAAAATGCAGAGGCAAAAACACTTAGGGAAGAAAAGTCATTTATTCACAAAAACAGTTGGCAAAGGAGCCAGATTTAAGAAAAATTGGCTCATTAAATGAAAGCACAACATACAGTTAAAGGAAAAAAATCTGCAAAATTACCGGTTATTAAATTTACAGTTAGTCTATTCATGGTAGAAAAAAGGGCAATTTTCTCACATGATTATCACATCCAAGCTTAGACTCAGGTATCAGCATCATAAAAATTGGAGATAAAGATGGTGTTGTTAGGAGGTCAGTAACTTATGAGAACACTTAAGATTTCTTTTATTTTAAGACTAGAATTAAGCAGTGACTCTGTTCTTTTGTTTATCTCTGGTACAAAGATTTGTTGCTTTAGTTTAGTTTGTTTGTTTTCCTAATTGTGGGATGCGATATGAACCTATACCTATAAAGGAGACCTGCCAATGAGTCAACTTATTTATAGACCGTGGAAGCATGAAAGATTCTGGGAAGCCTCATCTGGACTCAGTATGAGATGTCATATTTGAACAATATTCTCTGCCGTGAGTATGGAAAGAGTAAGTGGAACCATTTCTGTCAGATACGTTTTATTTTTTAACCCCTGCGCAATTTGAATGCTCTTCTTTTAGATATAAATAAACTGGGGCAGGAAAGAAGCAACCTTGTAAAAGTTACACAAACAACACATAGTATAACTCTGACTTGAAACCAGGTGTTCTAACGAGTGGTCCAGCAAACATGGGCTGAGGGAAGAGGAGGGGCACTCATGAATATTTGTCATAAACAAATTATTTCCATTTCACCAAGCTGTATACACTCCAAGAATTAAAATAACCATATTGCACTCTGGAACTTATCCATTTAGAGTAATTATACCTTCTCCACAGTAATAGTTTCTTTTTCAATGTGGAGAGAATTAATTTTTTTAAATATCAAGTTGAATAATCCTTGTGTACAATATACTCACTGAGTGTTCATTGTATGGAGGCACTCAGTTTGGCTTGCCAGAAATCTCAATGTGACTCTCTGGCTAAGTGTTAAAGAGTACAATGCATTAATTACGTGAGGTGAATGTTGTATGTTAATTACATGGTTTCATGCCCAACTTATTTTGTAAAGGGTCATATTTACTTCTGAAATTCGATTTCTTAGTCTCCATTGGGTTCCTTGATAGTTCTTTTCCACATAATGAATACTTAGCTTAGCCAAGATTTTTTTTTTCTAGTTTTGCTTCATAGTGCATTAATTTTCATGAAAATTCATCAAATAATATGCTCCTTGCATCATTTCCTCAGGAAAGAATTGTCTTTTTCAGTTTGAGTCTGGCAAACCTAGGGTTTTTTAGTCAGCTCCAGTCTCATCACTTAACAGTGGAAAAGGGCCAGAATTGATGATTTACATATTCTTGCCAAGTAGGCTGCTGCTGTCATTCATCTCCTTTTAAGTCTAACCACAGAGGGCACGGCCCACAGCAAGGAGGGCCTTGGGACCAGATGGCCACCAATAACTGGCAGTTCCTTGTAGTACATTCAGAACCGTCTCGGACCCTGAACATCCTCAGCATGTGGTAATTTCATTTTAAAATATTACTATGAAATTTAAGGACTATTAAGCCTAACCCCTTTTGCACATTTATATTTAAACATTAAATAATGACTGGATTCCAAAGAAAGCAACTCTTAAAAAAAAATACACAGTTGGTCTTTAAAAGGGGTAAGAATCTCTTCAGAAGAATAATTAGCAGAACCTGAGTGGAACTAGGAGGAAAAAGGTCTCTTGGAAACTAGTTTCATTGATTCTGCAAGAGAATAGAACTAAATGGAGTTCTGTTTCTTCACAAACAGCTAATTAAAGTCTTCTCACAGAGTATAGTATTGTTAATGTTGAAGTGAACATCCAAAAAAGGAATTATGAAATGGGGTTAAAGTTTGCTATTTTTTTTCCTTTAAAAATGTATAAGAATTAAGGTAGCATCTTATTGTGTTGCTAATATAAAATGGGGAAAAAATTTTGTCATAATCTCAGAAGACACAGCCCATTTCTCTAGATATGGAAATACTTGTCTGTCTGATGAATTTCAAGTACATAAATTTCAAGTACATAAATAATATTTAACATTTATATTTGAATTTTTTTACCAAAAAATTGAGCATTTCAGTGAGCTTGTGAGATCCTAGAATATATATCAGAAAAAATCCCTCTTTATCTATATCCCGATTATAAAAACCATTAATGAATATATTGCTTATTGAGCTTTTCTTTTACTATTAAAATATATGTTAATTTATGAAAAAGATATCATTATGAGAACAAGACTATAACTCTCAACCCCTCTACTACAAATGACTGAAATGAACAAAGGGATATTAAAATGAGGAAAATTATCTACTCGTTCACAATAATGAAATCATTCTGTGATAGTTATTGTGAAAAGGTTGAGGGGTAAATGCTGTCACATAAAACAGAAGTAATTAATTTAAAATAGGTCAAATTGAAAATTATATTATCTAAGTCAACACCAAAATTATTCTATGGTATTTAATTTTTATTTTTCTATAGAATAGAAATACAAGACTATTTCCTTAATGAAATAAAAGTTATCCATCATACCTGATGAAGAAATTCCTGAAGAATTTTAACTTTAAATTTAGGAAAACAAAAGGAAAATAACCAAAATCATTAGTCAATAGTGTTCTGATAATACTAACCTAAACAAGAAAATTTTAAAAAGAAATAAAGAGGCATAAAGTTAGGGGAAAAATGATATTTATTTATTTGCAGATGATATGATTACCTAGAAAAATCCCAGAAAGATCACTAAAAAAAGAAGAAAAAAGGAAAAGAACTATTAGGACTAAAGAGAATGTTTCATAAATACTTGGTCCAAAAGAAACTTACAAAATAAATCTCTTATAAGTATATAACACCTATTTTTTCTATTCCAGCTTTACCAGACAGTTCAACACTAGAATTACAGAAAAGCCTTAGGTAAGCGAGTAGTTGAATTACAAAACCCACTGCACTGGGGAGAAGGACTAGAAAATGAGAATTTAGGGACAGGAAGGATATTTAAACTTCACATACTCTTTTCTATTATCTGAATATTTATTATGTGTAAAGATGACTAACATTTTAATTCAAGTTTTGTTTTCTATTCGCCAATAGAAATACATTTAACATAAAAATAGTTTATATTAACTAGGTAGATTAATTACTTAATTTCCACTGTTGCCTACATCACCCTCATTCAATCCATTATATTTCTGAACATAACTAATGCTTCAAGAAGATATTTCATGGTTATACAATGGCTTAACCTACACCTCTGTATATTATCATGATCCCCTAGGAAATAAAAATCATAACTTGAGAAACACAGCTCTAATTTAATTTCAAAATGATGGTTCCCTAATTCAAGTGCATGTTACTGAAATGTACAATTGAATCTTTATAGAATTCCAGTTTAACTGAAAAGAACATAATTCTAGTTGTTTGTGTGCTACTCATTTGAGAGAGAAAATAAAGGAATTTTGGGTCATTATAGAAGCCAGTTTAGGAGCTTCGAGCCAGACTTTTGAATAAAAGAAATAGTCTTTTTTTAAAATTCAGACAATTATTTCTTCAATTAATATCTGTCACCATTAGACAGAGTACCTTCTAAATACATAATTTAATTTCATGGACTGATGCCTTTCTTGGAAGTGTAGCCTGGTGTAGTTCATATACCTTTCTAACATTTTGAGAGATAAAGCATGACAAACAAAAATGCTATGGAGGATGTGAATGATAAATACAAAATCTAGCCAATAAACACTATTAAATAACATAAATTGGAAGAAAATGTGGAAAGTAACTTATTTTTAATATTTATGGATCATTTATAAAAATCAATCATATATTAGGTGAGAGAAAACTTCAGTGATACCTCAGAAGCAGGTATTAAACACTAAAGTTGATGCAATAAGTAAACATTTATTTATAAAGTTAAAAAATACTCAACAATTTGTATAAGAATCACTTTCCTACATAACTCTTTGTTCTAAAAGAAATCAAAAGAGCATTTATAAACTTTTTAGAAATAGGATAAAGATCAAACTACATATCAAAAACTATTGTTCCAAGTAAAGGCAAAAATTAGTGGGAAAAACGCATCATTAAATGTATAAATTATTAACAAGAAAGAAACATTATCTAGGTGTTCAAATAAAAAATTTAAGTATGAAAAATTGTTATTAAAGATAAAGCAAGGCTGAGGAATTAGAAAACAGAAAATTAATATAGTTGATTTGTTCCCATTGACATACCTAGCAAGCACCTGGGCTAAAATGACTTCGAAGACCATTCTTTTAAATGCTTCATTATATCTTCTATAGCACAATCAGCAAAAGAAAGGCCACATGTACACAATAACACTCAAGAAAAAGTTGAATAAAGAAAAATATTTAGTAAAAAATATATATTCTTCATTACAACATAAAGAGAAATAAATTCCATAAATAGATGATAGATAGATGATTAGATAGATAATAGGTAGATAGATGATTAGATAGATTGATAGATAATAGATAGATAGATAGATAACAGATAGATGATAGATAAGAATTGCAAATTTATGATAAATAGACAAATAAAAAAGACAAAGAATATAGAAAGAAAATTTATGTGAGAGAAAATATAAATGGCGGAAATGGAGAATATATATATAAAATATTTTCAAAAATTATCAGGTTTGCTGATAATTAAGAAATGCAATATAAAATATTTTCAAAAATTATCAGGTTTGCTGATAATTAAGAAATGCAAATTATAAAATGAAAATTTAATTTGACCCATCAAATTGGAAAAATTAAAGTAATATTAAAATTCACTGAGGATGTAAGAAAATGGATACTCCCATACATTTACCAGTCATTGTGTGAATTGAAATATCTAGCAAACTAAACAGAAAGAAAACACAAGTAAGTGAGATACATATGCAAGGATGGTTTTCACAGCAATGTTTGCAGTAGAAAAAACTGAGAATTCCTTTCAACAGAGGGAATGTTAAATATATAACTAGCAACACTGAGGAATGGCCAAAAGACAGCAATCACATATTCATATGTAAATTCTAAAATATATGATTGTTGTTGAACAACTTTATGGTAATGCAAATGAAAAAACACCCGAAAAGATAACTTTTCTTGGAAAATGCAAATAATCATTTCAAGAAATAGACACCTGACCAGCTTAATAAATAAGGGGGGAAAAAAGGAAAAAAAATGGCATTATCAAATAATTACTTTTAAAAGAAAATTTAAGTCCCGAGATTTGCATGAATGAATTTATCAAATCTTCAGGAAATAGATACTTCCCATAGGATTTGAACTGTTACAGGAATAAGTAAACAATGAAAGCTGTCCAATTTTTTTCTCTTTTTTTTACTTTTATACTCACACTCAGAATATTACATGAAATCTAAATGACAACTATTTGTTAAGCGATGACCTGTGTTACCACCATTTCCTGCACTCCTGATGCCCTCAGCACATACCTTCAGATCACTGTCCCTTCACTCTCCTAATCAGGTATCATAACTCTCAATAACTTCCTTGCTTTTTTTTTTTTTTTGGTTTTAGCCATCAAGACCATCCCCAAATAATATGGGTTAGTTTTTCATGCTTTTATGCTTTAAATGAATATATGTATTCTTTAGTAGCCGGATTCTTCTATTCCGTATTTTGTTTGTGAAATTTATTTGTGTTGTTGCTTATTGCTCTAGTGCGCTTATTTTTATCGCTTACTCCATTGCATAAATGCCATTGTATGAAAAATCTGCAAGTTAGTTATCTAGTTTTCTATCGATAAATTTGAGTTGTTTTCAGTTTTTATCTATTGCAAACAATGCTTTTTGGAAGCATTGTACATATTTCCTAACAGATGGGCATATATTTTCAAGGATGCACGCCAAGAAATATAATTGTTTTTATAAGGTATGCATGTCATTAAATTTACAAGAAAATGCTAAACCGTTTCCCAAAGTTGTTATATCAGTTTACACATTATCTAGCAGTGTATGAAAATTCCTGTTGGTCTACATCCTCATTTTTAATGGACACTCTGGTAGCTAGTTTTAAATTTGATTTACTATTGAAGTCAAGTACTTCAACCTATGTTTATTGAGCATTTAAATTTATTCATTCAAATACTTTGTCCATATTTCTATTGTTTTTTTTTAAATATTAATTTGTAAATGTTCTGTACTCGAGTCTTATATTGGTCATATGTATTATAAATATTCTTTTCCATTTTTTGGTTTGTATCTCTTTATGGTGTCTTCTGATGATTGGAAACACTTAATTTTAATGTAGTTGAATTTATTATTTTCCTTAATATATAGATATTTTTGTCTTGCCTAAGCTATCTTTTTATATGTCCTAGATAATAAAGATATTCTACATTACCTTTCAAAAGCCTGTAGTTTGTTTTACCCATTTAAATCTGTATGTACCCACTCATTGATTTTGTGTATAGTATGATGTCCAATCTCATTTTTTCCCAAAGAGGTATCTAATTGCCCCAGCATCATTTATTAAGACTCTTGTATACTTTATTAAGTATGTATATATGCATGGATCTATTTTTTTTCTTTTATTTTGATGTGTCTAGCTCTGCATTAATACTACACTATCTTAATTTCTATAACATTATAATAAATCTTGAAAATTATTAGGGAAATAATTTTCCCTAATAATTTCTATAACATTATAATAAATCTTGAAAATTATTAGGGAAATAACTCCCACCTTGTCTAGGCTGTAAAACTCCATTTAAATTAAGATTTTGATTAGGATTGCAATAAATTTGTAAATCAATTTGTGAAATGAGATACATATTAATAACTTTCATCTATGGTGTCTACCTCTTCACTGGGAAATTATTTTATGAAAAAGTTGCTCTCTATTTAATCTTATACTTTAAAGACTCTCCATCAAAAAAGGTATGCTAATTTTCTTCTTCTTGATACATTGAAAGTCTGTGTTTCTTAGATTCATGATCCATAAAACAAACAGGTAAGATTTTGAATAACTTTGTAATATTGGCACTTTAAGAATATTCACCATGTTTAAAATAAATTATTTTTATGTAATAAGGCTCTTAGTAAGGTTTCCTTGATTGTTGATTTTGGAAAAAAAATTGTTTATGTGTCAAGTTCTACAGAATAAATTTAGTCCCTGATTCTTTACATATATATAGTGAATCTGAGAATTGATTGGAACAGTTATTTTGAAGGCTCAGAAAGTACATCTCAGTTAATTAATGCAGGAATCTATTTTAATATATTTTAACTTTTGCTATAACATGCTTATAATATATAATTTGGAAAGTATAGAGAAATAAGAAGAATAAATCAAAAATCACTCAAATGACTTCAACAAAATTAACTGTTCGTATTATTATGAACTGAATTTCTTTCTTGATTTTATATACAGCCAAGTATCTCTGTCTCTTGTATGTTTATATATCTTAAAATTGTATGAAAATAGTTTTTTTCAATAACTGTCACCAGAGATCCTTTGACAGTTTTAAGGAAAATTATTTCATATTTTCAAAGAATAGGCAATTTCAATTCTGTATCATTTTCTCTGGAGCACAGGAAAAAATGAAAAGTTATTCAATTCATTTCCTAAAACTAGAAAAGCCTTGAAGCCAAAATATGACAATCAACAGAAATAAATAGAGATAAAACTCATTAAGGAATGTAGAAGAAACATTGTAAATGAAATAGTAGAAAATATATTTAAACAGGGTATTAAAAGACTTATCTACCACAATCAAGTAAAGTTCATCTCAGGGAAGTTATGATGGCTTAAAATTAGGAAATTTCTAAATATATTTTGCAATACCATCAAGTCAAATGGAAAAACAAAGAGACTAAAAAAGGAGGCCAGATTTACCTCACTCTATTTTCAAACTGGGGCTTTGGAGTAATGAAAAGAAAGCTAGGCCCTTGTTCCAAGGGCATCAAGAAACAGTTAGAAACTCACCAAGTTCCATTCTAGGTTGCCCATGGCCTAGTCTCCTCTCTACCTCCTATATAGGTTATTGGACTTCAGAACTGATAAGATCAACACCTGTTAAGCTGTTTAAACAGAGAGGGAATCATAAAAGGATATTTTTAGGTAAATACCATATCTAAATGATCTCTTCTTATTTAAGGATGAGTAAACAAAAAATGCAAAATATTGTAATCCAGGAAAGAAAATATATGCAGCAATCAAGTAATATAATAACAGTTTTATAATTAAAAAATACGAACTCTATAAAATATGAAAAGGAATGTTATTAGATGAAAGTGTGAGATAAAAATTAAGGCTGGTTTACAACCAAGATTACTCTACTCTATCTTTTAGAATAGGAGGACAGATAAAGAGCTTCCCAGACAAGTAAAAGATAAAGGAGTTCATCACCACCAAGATAGTATTACAAGAAATGTAGAGGGACTTCTTTAAGAAGAAGAAAGAAAAAAAGATAAATAAATAAATAAATAAACAAACAAACAAACAAACAAACAAACAAATGATAAAACGGCAAGGACTATATATCTAGCAACAATTGCTTTAAACGTAAGTGGTTTGACTGTTCTAATCAAAAGATAAGGTGGCTGAATGGATAAGAAAACAAGATCCTTATATGTGCTGCCTACAAGAGACCTCACTTCAGGTCTAAAGACACACACAGACTAAAAGCAAAGGGATGAAAAAAGATGTTTCATGAAAATGAAAACAAACAAAAAGTTGGGGTAACAATATTTATATCAGACAAAATAAACTTTAAAACAAAGGCTGTAACAAGAGACAAAGAAGGACCCAGTAATCTCTCTTCTGAGTATTTATCTGAAGAAACTCCAAACACTATTTTGAAGGGACATGTGAATCTATATGTTCATTGCAGCATTATTTACAGTAGCCAAGATATAAAGGCATCCTGGGTGTCCATCAATGGATGAACAGATAAAGATGTGGCACATATATGTAATGGAATATTACTCAGCCATAAAAATGAATGAAATCTTGCCATCTGCAACAACATGGATGAACCTGGGGAGTATTGTTCTGAGTGGAATAAGTCAGACAGAAAAAGACAAATGTCATATGTGAAATCTAGAGAATAAGATAAACAAACAAACAACAGAAATAAGCTCATATTTACAAAGAGCATTTTGATGGTTGTCAGATTGGAGGATGAGTGGGGAGGGGATCAAGAGGTACATATTGGTAGTTACAAAATAGTCATGCATATATAGAGTGTAGCATGGAGAATATAGTCAGTAGTATTGTAATAACTATGTATGGTGTCAGAGGGTACTGGATTTACCATGATGATCACTTCATAAGTTATATAAATGTCTAATCACTGTGTTGTGCATTAATATAATATTGTCTGTCAACTATAATTGAAAAAATAAAAATATTTTTAAAATTAAGGCTTGTTTACAGTAGAATATAATTTTTAATTATAAATATATATTAATATGAATAACATTTTAAATTGTGAAAAGTATTTTGGAATACTAAAAAAAGGAAAAATAAGAATCAATTTAATTATCACATTTTGGGTATATAATATAATATTTTTGCTACATGTATGAAGAAGGTATGATTATATATAATGAATATAAATAAAATATACTAGATTTTCTTGATTCTCACATATATATTCTAATATGCCATTTTATGTAACACTATTTAATAATTCAATAACAGATTTTTGGAAAAAAAACAACATTTAATTAGAGAAAAAATTTTACTGAGAAAAACATTTACTACATTAATACGTAATTATAACATTTTCTTCTTTTGTATCATGAAATTTGAATCTAACTTCCTTCACACTCATAGATTAAAAACCATGTGAATAACTCTATCCAGGCCATGATGTAAGCATCGTAAAGGCACTTTGCTTTTTCTAATTCCTAATCAGGTGCTTGAGGTCCTTTATGATCATTAATGCAATTTCAAGGAAAATCAAAGAATACTAGAGTTTCAATTCCATTTCCAAATTCATTAAAGGCTTAGGTTGTTGTTATTGTTATTGTTGTTTAATTTTAATTGAACAACAATATGGAATATTTAAAATTTTTTCTTGCAAATCAAATAGAAGATTTTAACAGTCGATGTTTGGCACCTGAATGACATCTTTGAAAATTTCAGGATTCTATTTTTCTTTTTCAGCTGTATTGAGGTGAAATTGACAAATAAAGTTGTATGTATTTAAAGTCTACAAGGTGATGATTTGATATAGGTATACTCTGTGAAATGATTACCACAATTAGGTTACTTAGCATACCCATCACTTCACATAGTTACTTTCTGGGGTGTGTGCGTGTGTGTGTGTGTGTGTGTGTGTGTGTGCGCGCGCGTGTGGTGAGAATGCTTAAGATCTACTCTCAGCAAATTTCAAGAATCTTTTTTGAGGGGATGGTATCTACTGTCTTTAATTATATTACTGTGTGTGTAATGAGCTGTCTGCTGTTTGAACAACAAATTTTAATTTTAATGTTTCATCCTACAGTAATATTTTAAAAGTTATTTTTAGCAATGATTAAGAATCCATATTTAACTTTTAAATACTTGAGATGCTGCCAATGAAGATAATTGAAGTGATAATCAACAAGTTCCCCCTTAGACACCATGAGGTTCCCCATGGACAGATAATGACAACCATATCTCAGCTCACTCCCTGGTGTGACGGCTGCCAAAAATCTTTTGACAGCAATTGTAAGACACAGAGTGATTTCAGAAATTTGGACAAAACACACATCTTTGAATGGAATGTAGCTACTTCAGAAATAGAATGTATATACACTTTATATTCTTTTTATAAAAGTGGTATTATAATGGAGTATGCTCTTTCACTTTAAGGCTATTTATTGGTAGTGTTTTTCCATGCTATTATCTATTCTTTTCAAGAATCATTTTTAACAATGGAATGAGATTCATTTTATGGTTATGTTATGTTAAAAACATTATTTTGGTCATATTAGTTGTTCATAATTCTATGCTACTTTAAATAACAGTGAAATGTATCTAATCTTCATGAATATCCAGGGCCATTTCCTCAGATAAATTACTAGAAGCAGAGTTTTGAGGTCAAAGGATATGCATACTTTTGTAAAGGATTTGAATGTATCAGGCTTAAATGCCCCATGGAAAAACCATACCCTATCTTTCTTTTCTTCCTCTTTCCCTTTTTCTTCCACTTTTTCTCTAATTGCCACACAGCTCCAGCTTTGGCTTCTCTTAGAAGCCTTTCTTATGTTCTCCAGACGGTTAGGTGATTTTGCTTCTGCTCACCTGTATCTCAAGTTTTTTCTCATTGTGTGTATGTATATGTTTATAATTCCCCTCATTCTAAACAGGGTTTGAGGCCACATGGTATATTTAATTATTAGTTTACATTTTTGTGTCTCTATCTGGCTCCTGAACTCCAGCCTTGCAAAGTCCCTGGATTATTCATCTTTGTATCCCCAGCACTTAATATAATAATTTTCAGTAAATGCTTGTTGAATGAATTCAGGAGAGAAGAAACAATTGCTTTTATTTTTATTTTTGTATTTTTCAGGTATTGTGTTAGTTTTTTTTCTTTTCTTTTGAAGTGATTTTAATTGACCTGTGATTTTAATTTCCTGTGATTTTAATTGACCTGAGCATACTAATTTCAAAAAGAAAGGAAAATAATTATATAGCTTCAAGTTTCTAAACTCAGCTGTGCTAAATTCAATTATAGCATGCTCTAATATTAATTTAACAATTGCTAATTGTCTAACTCAAACAATCATAAAGGAGAAACAAAGAAGTTGCATATACTTGAGTTGAGAAACTTTAACATTTATACTCAAAGAAGATAATATTTTCCCCAAACAAGAATTCATTTACAAAAAATTTACACAGAACTGAAGTTCACATCCCCATCCTTCTGACTTACAGGGTGAAATTAGTCATCACACTTGAAATGTTAAAAATAAAAACACAGTAGCTGTGTATGAGAGATAAACATTTTTCTTCTTCGTGTAGTTGTGAGAATGCTACATCGCTGGTCCATAATTTTGGCAGGTGTCTCTTGAAATGAACTGCTGAGAGGCCTGGCATGATTTGACAGCACTCTGACAGGACAATGTCTCATACCTGCAGTTCCTGAGCAAATTGGTTTCAGAATCTTCTTTAATGAATTCTGAAGCAGAGTGATTTGAGGCAGCCATGTCAGTTTAGATTATTGTCCTCCAGCCTCCAAAGACAACATAGGTTCTCTGCCAGCTCTCTGTAGACATGCTGCACAATTATACTCAAGTTTTAAAAAGTGAAGGAAGTGAATTTACTTTATTAATTTTTTTAAAAATGTCTTTCATAACTATTTCTCATGGAAGCATTAGATTATTTGAACCTTACTCTAACCTCCATGTGCTAGCTACTGAACTTAAATAATACACTTAATTTCTTTGAGTCCATGTCTCTTCATCTGAAAAATGGGCATGATAATAATATTTACCTCCTATATCTGTTATGTGAATGAAATGAGATAACCTATATAAATTTCTTAAGATGTTGCCTTGTCCTAATTTGGGCTCAATAATATCAACTCTCAAAGTAGAGAATTTTTTCTCTTGTGACAGTCGAGAATAATGACCTCTATGGTCACTTGAAGAAGTCATTTTATATGTAAATCCTTTGCCATTTTGGCATAAAACATAATGCTTCTACGTTTCAACAGAACCCCAGGCAATCCTGAGAGAATACAAACAAATGTGCATCGAAATTCTGTACACGTCACCATTCTCAGTTTTATTTTATTATACATTTATAACATTTATAAAGTTATCTCTTTTTATTACCCAAGTAAAATATGTTCATTATGAAAATGTGGAAGATACACAGAACTTTAGTGTGTACACACCAACAGTAATGCCATGATCCAGATGTAAACATAGATAACATGAAGGTATTTATCCTTCTAGTCTTTTATACATGCATAAAATATATACATATGAAATGTAATTAAGATTACGGTATCTTTATTTTTATTTAACATATCTTTGTGAAGCTTTCTCAATATCTTTAAATACCCTTCTAAAACTCAGACTACACAAGAGTTTGTTTAAATAACCTATTGTTTGACATTTAAATTTTTCCTAACTTTAATCTGTTATACATTATCTTAACACTGAATGTGCTTTCACACACATTTTTATAATATAAACGGAATTAATGGTTTCTAAAGAAGTATAAGATTTTCATTAATACAAATTTATCTCAATAAGTATTTCTAATAAATTATATTCTCAATAGTGAATTATAAGGATGTCAATATTTTCTCACTTCTGCTAGCATTGGATATTAATATGTAAACTATTTTTTTTTTGATTTACAAATATAAAAGAGGCAAACTTTTTTTGCTGCTTTATTTTGTACTTTTTAGATCTATTGCCATCATTTATTTCCTTTATGCATTTTTCATTTCAAATATTTATTGTCTATTTTGTGCCAAATGTATTGCTAATAAAATATTTCATTTATTCATTCATTTATTTAAAAGCATTTATTGAGGGCTTGCTATTTAACTGCCATTTGTATTTTTTCTGTTTTGATTTCCAATTTTTGTTGTAAATATTTTTATTAAAATGTTTGCTTTTTCCATGAATGCTTTGTAAAAACTCAATATATAACACCAGTTCTTAGTCTATCATATAGCTTGCCATTATTTTTCCAGTTTAGTGTACTTGTTAAACATATTTGCTTATAAATTAGTATTTTTTTACAAATGGAATACATGGTTTTATAAAGTTAATATAAACTGACTGACAATAAACTGGTATTGCTTCTATATTGGGGGGTGAGCAGAAGGCTGATGGCTTCTGCATACTCCTAAGCTTGGGATTTTTAAATAAAATAATAATAATTTTTTTCCAACATACATGTAGGTACTGGTTTTGTTTCTTTAATTTTGCAAGGCCCACTATAAGTCATTTAGATTTTGCAAATTTTATTCTCACATAAGAAAATTTTTCTTCTAATATATTTTAGATTGTTTAATTGTTTTCCTTTTTCTCTTATTTCTTCTTCACAATTCCTGTCGATGCTCTCTACCATAGGTGTCATATTCTCACTGATCACTTTTACCTCTGTGGTCTATTTTTCTATATTCAGAGGTAGGGATATATTTTAGATTTCGAAGAATCGGTTCTTAACAATTTTAGACAAGAACTCCTTTATAAATCTGAGAATATTTATGACTTCATTAATAAGGGAAGTATGATATTCAAAATTTTACATGCTATATCAAAAAATGGAATTCTTCATCTGAGATATTAAAAAGAACATGATTATTAGAACAAAGACTGTGTCAGCCTTTGAGTTGCCACCTCATAACTTTATTTTTGAAAATTAACTCACAAAGGCCAGAGAGAGATCCTAGGAGACAGCATGGTCTAGTGGAAGGAGTATTGGCTTAGGAGTCAAGTAGACAAAGATTCAGTTTCTAGAAGAGTAATTTATGAGTTAAATGACTTATTTTAATTATTATTTTTTTTATAAATGACTCAGATTGTTTAAGAAATTTTGCCAAAGTTTGCAAAGAGTCAATCAATATCCGACGGGCTTCACATCCATTTTCTTCCTCATATGTTACATCAATCAACAAAATTAAAAAGCTAAAAATGACATTTTTTTCTCATTAGCTCTAAACCCGTAAATTTGCCCCTTACAAATTTGTGGCTGAGGTGGAGAAGACGGAGGCCAGAGCAAGCAGCACTGAGAAGGTTGTCTGATGTCTGAGTGAGTTCTGGACCCCAGAGTAAGAATCCTCAGGAGGACATTTAGAACAGGTAATTCTTACCCAAGCAGGTTAAAGAATACTAGACTTACATTAAGTGGTGCTTTGCTAGAGTATTCTGATATTATTTTTTCAAATTTGTCTCTATTAATATAAATCACTATATTTTACACTCAGTAAATGTGGATACTCAGCTGTTCAGGCCAGGCAATCTGCTTTAAAAATATACATATTATCTTAAAATAATCTAAAAATAGAAAACTGGGAAACTATATTTCTTGCATATAAAATATTACTTAAAATATGGCTGAAGAAAAAAATAGGCTTCTGTATTTCTGAAGAATAATCATTGGATTTATCGCAATTGAGTTCAGGTCTAGACTTTCTCAAATATTAGTTGGATAACTTTGGACATGTAACTGAAATGTGCTTCAACTCTCTAAAGTATAAAATAGAGAGAACAATATTTCTCTCGTATAATATTTATTTGGCAATTTGGTGAAATAACATAAAATGGCAATTGATGAATTAAAGCATAAAAATTATGCTAGAAGTTTCTATATATATATAGGTTGAGCTGGAATTCCAACTTGGAGCCAATTTTCTATGTCTTAATAAAACAGTTCCCCCATCATTTCTTGACATGCAGAGCCATGGGAAGAGGTGTACCAATTTGCATTTGGAGCCCTGGAACTTCCTGGAAGAAAAGAAATTGAAATACTATAATTCAAGGTTAGGAAAGTGTATTGGAGTAGGCTAGGATGATGATAACAGATCAGTGGCAGGTACAGGTAATGGAGGCCCTAAATTAAAATGGCATTGGCATCAAAAAAGGAAGGCTGCAGAATGTCTCTGGTACTAAATCTGAGAGGTGGCTAGGTTACTAGAAGGAGAGAGAGAAAGAGAGGCCACCCAATCCAGTTTCCTGGGACAGACTTGCACTTTGAGGAAATGGCTATGTGAGTGACTTTAGCTTTAACTCCAGAGATCCAGCCAACATGGCATGGAATTTTCTATGCTGAGGAATGGACTGTCCTCTAAGAGCTCTTATGTCAGGACAGGAATGGGTACCTACTTTTGTGGAGGGTAAGGACTGGGAGCTCAGTTTCTAATATATGGCTGAGTAAGACACTAACCCTTGGGGAAAATGCTTCCTTCTGGTAGGTGAAACTCTGCCACAGAGATGATTATGCAGATAAACGCTTTTTCAACATAGAGAAAAACTCCCCTCAGAAACTTCAGAAGATCACTTATAGATGTGTAGCCTTCAAAAGAACTCAGCTTGCTTCAATCATAGCAAAAATCAATTGTAGCAGGAATGTTTATTGAGCATAGCACTGAGTATTATCTTCTTTAGTCTTTAAAACAATATTGTGACGGATAAAAAAGATGATTTATATATATGTAATGGAATACTAAGCCATAAAAAGATGAAATATTTCCATTTGCAACAACACAATCAAATCTTGAGGGTTTTATGCTAAGTGAAATAAGACAAAAAAGGACAAACTATATGATTTCACTCATATGGAATATAAAGCAAAAATGTAACAAATGAACTAACAAGGCAAAATGGAAACAAACAGATACAATAGAATGGTGATTACAAGAGAGTAAAGTGGACCGAGGGAGGGTAAACAAGCTACAGGTCAAATATATGATAATGGAAGTAAACTATATTTTTTGGTGGTGAGCATGCAATAGAGGACATAAACATTGAATTATAATGTATATCTGCAATTTATATGTTATTAACCAATGCTACCTCAATAAATTTAATAAAAATAAAAATAAAAACATTATGAGATTGGCGCTACTTTCTCATTTTATATATAACAGCACTGAGATTCAGAAAGGTTAAAAGATGTGTGCAGCTAATCAGTGGTAGATCCCAGATTGGAAATCAGGCCTGTCCAAATGCAAGTCTCACATTTAACCCTTATACTCTGCTGCTTTGCAATCACTTCTTGACACAGTCCTTCGACTTTCTGACAAACCAATATATGAACAGCAGCTTGTCTTCCGGAAGATTTCTGCTGTAGAAAATTTTTTTGCAACTGGTCATAGCAGAACTCCCATCCCAAGAGGTTTGAACTTCAATTATATTCCAGAGTCTCAAAATCTATTAGGTTTAAAAATAGCCTGGGCTTTTTCTCCCTACCGAGCTTAGGATAGCATACGTTAACTGAACATGCATTTGCAAATGCAAACACACAGGTGGTATATCACTTAAGTAGCATATTCAGGCAGCTGCACAAATGAAAAACTTTTGCTTTTAAATGACTGATAGACTATTAATGACTTGCTGTTACATAGACACTGTTGAGTTCATGTGCTTCTGTTAAAAAATCTTAGCATTCCAAATTTGTTAAACTACACTTGAAGTCTCTAGTGGTTAAACAAAGGTGGTATGGTGATTACAATTAGTTAAGATTTATTTGGCTTCCTAGGTATCCAGTTTATGAATTTTTCCTCATGCTATAAAGCAAAATGTGTTGAGTCTTGTAACATTGTAAGGGTTCAACTTGGTTTAACCCTGTACCTTCAAGCAAGACACTCCCTTTTCAATAGATACACATGTTAATAAGCACAGACAAACTGTTTGCCTTTATAACTCCTGGGAGCTACTTCATTTTTAGCAAATATGAATTTTACAGCATCAAGTGAAGAGATTCTGTCTCAATGAAATACATCGTGAAAAGCTGAAAGACATATCATTTTATTTTAAGCACCAGACTGAATTTTAGTTTATTTGAACTTTACTTATATCACTAAAGAGTAAGACCTTTTGAATTCTTTAGTTAAAAAGACTATTAGAAAATTTTTCAGATGTTGAAAAGAAAGGTATTTGCTATTTAAGATACCATAGTGTAAATAATGCAACATCTTCTAAGGCTCGGTATCTGCAGAAAGAAAACACTAACATAGAAAGCAATAATGAGTAAAATATACTGTAATTAACTGTATTCACTTGCATTCAGGAAGGTAATATTTGAGGGGGTAGGAAGGCTGCCCTAGAGACCTTAATGTTATGTAACAGGTGAACTTCTATTTGTATGAGAACTGTTGCACCAGAGATATGTTTGAATACAATAATTTCTAACACAGTAGTTATTCTGACCCCACAAGATTCGTATAAATAAGCCACAGAATAGCATCTTGGTGAGTCAGAAAAAAATGAAGTAGCTTCTTTGAGATAAAAATTTCTTTGTTTATAAACTTCTATGAATAAAGTGGGAAAAAAAATCAAGTCTGAAAGATCAGTATATAGAACCAGAGTGCAAGGCATTAAACATTGCATAAATAGCCTCATTGCAATGGTGTCTGAGAATTGAGTATTCTTATTTTATTGAGATATAAATCATTATATTTTATATTGAAAGAGAAAAGTATTTTAATTAATGCTATTTATCATTGATGGGAGCATCTGCTATTTTGTGGTATCTATGGAAGACTGAGTTCTTCTTATAAATGCTTATCATTATTAAACACATGTTTTCTAGTATAATCTAAAGAAAAGGAAGGTTTTAGTGAGAAATTTGTCAGCACTCTCCCATGTGAGTCAATATAGTCCTTCAACCTGGGATAGAATTTCTTAGGAAAACATCATTGGACTAGCCCCTTCATGTAAACATAAAGCTCAGAGAGATGTACTACCCTGGAAAAAGGGTAGGACAGGAAGTTTTATGAGCACCTCCACCTTCTCTCTCTTTTCCTGGGCAGTCAAGTCTTTCGATGTGAGTAAATTTGCACAGGGACAGAAAAAAGAATGGGATAAAGATTGGAGTCATTTCTCTTGTGAAACTTAACGTTACCCTTCAGATGGTTGGTGTATCACAAATGGAAAAGATTGAGGTAGAGGGACCTCAATCTATGTTGGGAAGCTCTTACAATTGTTCAAGAAAAAGATGATGGTGCTTTGGACTATGCATTTAGTAAGTGGATATAGGAGACATGGTCAGATTTGGGATAGATTTTGTTCCAAGAACTAAGAAGATTTACTAACAGAATGAATAGAGGAAATGAGTGGAAAAAGAAGGTGGTGAGAAGCTAATGAGAGAATTTTTAAGAGAAAGTCAGTGTTTCTTGTTTGACCAGGTTAAATATGAGATATTCGTTATTCATCTTAGTGGAAATTTGTCATATTATCTGGCCTCTCAATCTTTTAAACATTTCCCATCTTGAAGTCTCATCTCCAAAAGTAGAAACCAGAAACTTACTTTTCCAGGCTCCATTGTAGGTAGGTCAGGCATGTGACCTAAAATGTGGCCTTCAGGTGCACCCACCAAGACTTGCATGTGGAACTCAGCTACTTGGGGATGCAAACAATGTGTGGAATCCATTTGTCTATATCTGTCTTTGTGAAGGAGAAACATCAGATGTTCTGGAGTCCAGTGCCCAGGCTCAGCAGAAATTACTAACATGCCAGCATTCAGTGGTAGCTCAGTGGTTTTTGGAGCAGCACATAGCTGTGTGATTTGGTATTCTTCCAGCCAGACATTCTCCAAGCCTGACTTTCTACTATTCCAAGAAAGTCTATGAGCTATCTAAAATTCTTTACTAAATCTCTTTCTACTTTAATCAGCTAGAGTGGATTCTGTTGTTTGCAGCAAGAACATGCATGCACGCACACGCACACACACACCTGGCAACAGCCACATGGATATGTCTCATAGTAGTCTGAAACTCCAAAGAGAAGCTAAATCTGGAGAACTAAATATGACAGCCACTAGTATACAGATGACATTTAGAGCCTTAGAGTTAGAATAATTCACTGAGAAAGAGACCATTTATAGAGAAAACAAGAGGTAGATAGAGGTCATATCATTTAGAGAACTTAGAGGAGCCAGGAAAGGAAACTTTGAAGAAGGAGCAATTGAAGCCCTCCAAAAAACTGAGCTGGATATAGGTGAAGCCCAGAGAAGAAAGTGTTTCAAAAAAGACTGGTATTATTCTGAGATCATATGGTTGGAAGAAAGAACTCTTGTTGAGTAAAGGGAGAATCATGGACCAAAATGTATGTTCCACACAATGGCCTAGTGTTTGCATGGCTAACAATAAAGTTCCACTAAAATAAGTTATTGGGGCAGATCGTCATGCTTTGGAGACAATGACTGATCATATGAATACGTACTAAAAGAGCTAGAACCATGGAGTTCAAGTCTGCATTTCTAATGAAATGGATCTGGACATCATTGCATCTGTGGATATATATGCTCTGTCCTGTCATTCAACAGTGTTTAACAGCAACACTGGTAGGTGTAATGGAAACCCGGTGTTGGTATTCTAACCAGACTTCTCAGTTCTCTAATAATTATCATTGCAAACAAGATTAATCCCTTTAGAATGAGGCAGCCTCAAATTCCCAGATGATTCTTGATGGGATTAAGGGTGGTAGTTGGTTTAGTCTTAAGAAGGAGATGCTGAATATTCTGAAATTAGGACAGAGATCAATTAACAAATAACTGTAAAACAGCAATTATTATTTAACAAATAATAATAAAAGTAGAAATTAGTTTTTAAAGTTCAAATTATGTTATATATTTGTATCCCAAATTGGTGAATTGGAAAAAACTAAGTTTACCCAGGTTCACGCTTTATAAAAACAATTTGAAATCAAAGTTGTTTAAATCAAAATAAAATGCACTGATATTTTATCTTTTTCTGTGCGGTCCTGAGTACAGTCCAAGTTTGTTCAAAAACAATCCACTTGTTTTACTACTGTAATCTAGGTGTATAGATACTACCAAAGTAATAATGCACGCGCGCACGCGCGCGCACACACACACACACACACACACACACACACACCAGTCCAATATTTCATGGCATTTTAAAGTGACCTAATTTCTTGCCATCCTGGGAAATTGAGCTTCCTAATGTTTTCAGTCTTAGATGAATTTGAATACATCTCCAAGATAATGTAGTGACCAGGTCACTGTACTCCCTACATGGGGAAAATATTTCAGTGTGCTCCATCTCACTTGAGAAGGCAACTTTTTGCTCCCTCTCAGAGCTGAAAATGTATTTAAAATTCTGTTACAGACTGTGTATGTAATCTCTATGCTTGTATTATTATTAGCTTGAATTATATAATCATATTGCTATTCTAGGGTCAAAAAATGTTGAACATCAGCAATTCATATAGCTTAACCAAATATTCTTTCTATATGTGGAATTGACTTCACACTTCATTCTCCTCTAACACAGGTCCTGGGACACTTGATAATTCTGTGCTTCTACTTGAAGAAGAAATAAAATTTACAAGAAACATCAGCATGTACAATTTGGGAGATTCGGGGGGCTCTCAGCCAATATATGCATCCTCCTGGCTCTGTCATCAGTCATTCCATAAATTCTGCTTCCATATCTTTACCAGTATGGAAACCCAAAGATTTAATTCAATAATTACTTTATTGGATGTCCTGAAGTCCTGATTCTAAAAGAAATTAAGTCTGTGTCTTTATAATTTGACAGCTTCAGTTTGCCTGAAAGAAAGGTAGTGAGTCCAAACTCACTGAGGCCACTCAATAAATCAGAAAAGTAATAGGCTATCTTACATTCAGTTTTGCTACAGTGTTATAGAGTAAGGTTGGCATTTACGTATGTAATTGGATGTTAAAATGAGCTCATTCTGTCTCAGTGTTAGTCGAGATCACAAAAGCTAAGAGCAAAATCATAGATGTCATGTGTACCTCCAAATAAAATGTCAGACCACTCATGAAAAACTTGCAAGGGGATAAACTAGCATTTATTTTGTCCTTAGCTTAACAAGTGACTTGGGAGTAAACAAAGGTAAAATTTTAAGAGGCTGAGGAATATCTTTTTTTTAACATGATATAATCTTTTGTTTTATTTTTATTAATTTTTATTTTTCAGTTAAAGTTGGTAATCAATATTATTTTATATCAGTTTCACATGTACAGCATAAGAGTTAGACATTTATATAATTTATGAAGTGATCCCCCCCAATTAGTCTAATGCCCACCTGGCACTATACATAGTTATTACAGCATTATTGACTATATTCTCTATACTGTGCTTTACAGCCCCATGAATATTTTGTAACTACCAATTTGTACTTCTTAATCTCTTCATCTTCTTCACCCAGCCCTCCAAACCCCACCATCTGACAATCACCAGTTTGTTCTCACTATCTATAAGTTTGTTTTCATTCTGTTCACTTATTTTATTCCTTAGATTCCACATATAAGTGAAATAACATGGTATTTGTTTTTCTGTCTGACTTATTTTACTTAGCATAATAACTTCTAGTTCCATCCATGTTGTTGTAAGTGGTAAGAGTTCACTTTCATGGCTGAGTAATATTCCATATATATACATATATATACACGTATATATACATATATACATATATATATGTATATATACGTGTATATATATGTGTGTGTGTGTGTGTGTGTGTGTGTGTGTGTGTGTGTGTGTGTGTGTGTGTGTGTGTGCATAATCACTTCATCTTTATCCAATCATCTGTTGATGGACACTTAGGTTGCTTCCATATCTTGGTTAGTGTAAATAGTACTGCACTAAACATAGGGATGCATATATCTTTTCAAATTAGTGTTTTCATTTTCTTTAGATGAATACCCAGAAGTGGAATTGCTGTCATAAAGTATTTTATTTTTAATTTTTTGAGGAAACTACAAACTGTTTTTTCATAGTGGCTGTACCAATTTGCAATCCCACCAACAGTGCACAAATCTTTAGGTGCAAGGTTCCCTTTTCTATTGTCAACACATTGTCGATGTATTGATGATAGCCATTCTGACAGGTGTGAGGTGATTTGTCATGGTGGTTTTAATTTGCATTTCTATGATGATTGGTGATTTTTAGCATCTTTTCATATGTATATTGGCCATCTGAATGTCCTCTTTAGAGAAATGCCTATTCAGGTCCTTTGCTAATTTTTTTTAATTGGATTGTTTCCACTTCTTCCAGATTGTTCATTTTGTTAGCATATAATTACTCATAGTATTTTTTTAAAAACCCTTGTATTTCTGTGGAGTCAATCATCACTCTTCTTTCGTTTCTGATTTTATTTACTTGAGTCTTCTTTCTTTTTTTTCTTGATGAATCTGGTTAAATGTTTATCAATTTTGTTTATCATTTCAAAGAACCAGCACTTGGTTTCATTGATCTTTTAATTACTTTCTAGACTCTATTTTATTTATTTTTGCTCTGATATTTATTATTTCCTTCTTTCTACTCACTGCTGTTCTTTCTCTAGTTCCTTTAGGTGTAAGATTAAATTATTTATTTGAATTCTTTTTGTTTCTTGACGTAAGCCAGTATTGTTATGAATTTCCCTCTTAGGACTGTTTTCACTGTGTCCCATAGATTTGGGGTTGTTTTGCTTTCATTTTAATTTGTATCAAGGTGTCTTTTGGTGTCTTCCTTGATCTCATTGTTAACCTATTAAGTGTTTATTATCATTTATTTAGCCTTCATATGTTTGTGTATTTTTTAGTTTTTTTCTAGTAACTGATTTCCAGTTTCATACCATTGTAGTCAGAGAAGACACTTGATGTAATTTCAACCTTCTTAAATTTATTGAGCAGCTTTTTGTGGCCTAACATGTGATTTATCTTGGAAAATGTTGCATGTCACTTGAGAATATGTTTATTCTCCTGTTTTGGGGCAAAATGCTCCAAAAAAAAAATATCAATTAAATCCATCTGATCTAGTTTATCATTTAAGGCAGTTGTTCCCCTGTTTTCTGTCTGGAAGATCTGTCCTTTCGTGTCAATGGGGTGTTAAAGTCCCCTACTATGACTGTGTTACTGTTGATCTCTCCCTTTATGTCTGTCCATATTTGCTTTTATATGTAGGTGTTCTTATGTTGGGTGCCTAAATATTTACTAAGATTATGTCCTCTTGTTGTGATGATCACTTTATTCATTTTGTAATGTCCCTCTCTGTCTTTTTTGGTCTTTGTTCTAAAGTCTATTTTGTCTGATTAAGTATTGCTACCCTAACTTTTTTTCATTTCCATTTGCATGAAACATCTTTTTCCATCCCTTTACTTTCAGTCTGTGTGTGTCTTTTGATCTGAAGTGGGTCTCTTGTAGATAGCATATGTATGAGTCTTGTTTTCTTATCTATTTGGCTACCCTAAGTCTTATGAGGGAATATTTAATCCATTTATATTTAAAGCGATTATGGATAGGTTCATAGTTATTGCCATTTTATTAGTCATATTTATGGGGTTTTTTCTTCCCTGTCTTCTTAAAGAATTCTCTTCAACATTTCTTGACATTTCTTGGTGGTGCTGAATTCTTTTAGCTTTTTCCTATGTGTAAAGCTCTTTATCTCACCTTCAATTCTATTTGATAGCCTTGCTAAGTACAATAGTCTTGGTTGTAGGTCTTTGCTTTTCAACACTTTGAATATGTTGTGCCAATCCCTTCTGGTCTGCAAAGTTTCTGTTGAGAAATCATCTGACAGTCTTATGGGAGCTCCCCTATAAGTAATTAACTACTTTTCTCTTGCTTCTTTTAAGATTCTCTCTTTGTTTTTAACTTTTGTCGTTTTAATTATGATGTATCCTAATGTGGATCTGTTTGGGTTCACTTTGTTTGAGACTCTGCACTTCCTAGACTTGTATGTCTGTTTCCTTCACTAGGTTAGGAAAGTTTTCAGTCATTATTTCCTCAAAGAAGTTTTCAATCCCTTGCTTTTTCTCTTCTCCTTCTGGTACTCTTACGATGCAAATGTCGTTAGGCTTGATGTTTCAGAGGGCCCTTAAACTGCCTTCATTTTTTTTTTCTTGTTGCTGTTCTGATTGGGTGTTTCTGCTACCTTGTTTTCCAAATTGCTGATTTGACCCCTTGCTTTATCCAGTCTACTGTTGATTCCTTCTAGTATATTCTTCATTTGAATTATTGTACTCTTCATTTCTGACTGGTTCTTTTTTATAGTTTCTGTGTCTTTTTTTATGCTTACTATCTCTTTGTTGAAGTTCTCACTGAGCTCATCTATTCTTCTCCTGGATTCATTGAGCATCCTCATAGCCAGTGTTTTGAACTCTCTATCTCATAGATTGCTTGCTTTCATTTCATTTAGTTCTTTTTCTAGAGTTTTCTCCTGTACTTTCATTTGAAACATGTTTCTTCGTTTTCTCATTTTGGCTGCATCTCTGTGTTAGTTTCTATGTATTAAGTAGATCTGCTCTGTCTCCCAGTCTTAGCCAGGTAGTCTTATGTAGAAAGTATCCTGAGTAGCCAAGTGACACAGTATCCCTGATCACCCGCACCAGGTACTCCAGAAGTGACCCTTGTGTGTATGTGTGTACCCTCCTATTGTAACTGAAGCGTGATTGTTGTTGGAAAGTCAGTGAGTAGGATTGACTCTCAGGCTGACTGGCTATAAGGATTGCCCATGACCACAATGTATGAGCTGCTGCGTGAGAGCTGACTCCATGGACTGTGATTCTCCTTAGTGGGTTCGTGCGCCCATTGAGACCACTCTCAGAGTGTGCTGCTTGTGGAACTAATCAGGTGGTATTGTCTAACCACCTGTTGAGGTTTAATGCCAGCCTCCAGGCATGTTGGTTCTGGAGCTCCTTGGAAGGGGCTCCCATGCAAGCCAAGGTTAGCTGCTGCCTGTGACCAGCCCAGGGCTACCTTATAGGAGCTACAAAACTATCCATGTTTAATCACTGCCTGAACTGGACCTGAAGGTACATGGGAGAGGCAATGCAGCAAACCAAGGCCAACTGCCATCAGCACTGGGCCTGGGGCAGCCCAGCAAAAGATACAGGGCACCTCCATGTCTGAGGCTATGTGCTGGCTGCCTGTAAGGCTCAGAAGCTGAATGAATCTTGGGGTTAACAGAATTTGGATTAGGTGGAGTTTCAGGGAGTCATCAGTGGTGTTCCCTCGAGTTGGTACAGATTCAGATTTGTTTCCAGTGCTGAGCCTGAGGCCACTTGCAAAAGTCTCAGCTCACACCGAAGCCAACCACTTCCAAACTATATTTGTTCAAAAATTACTGCAGCTAGGGCCAGGTCTGGTGGCTTGTCACTGAAAGTGTCTCCTGAGGTTTGTCAGTAGAGGCCTGTTGATTGCTGCCAAAGGTCCTCCTGCTGAGTGCTCTGGATGGTTCTGGTTGCCTAGTAACCACCTGAAATTGGGTGAAATGTGGTCTCAGGGTGTCACCTGAGTGGAATGAGAAAATCTCACTTGGCCAATGAACCAAAAACAGACTTAGTTTTGATAGTGGAGGGAGGGCTCAACATAGGCAAGATGGCGCTCACCTGCTGGCTGTACAGGAGGAGGGCTCAACAAAGGGACAATGGTGGATGTCCATCCATCCCTCTTCCTGAAGCCACACATCTTTGCCTGTATGTTTCTGGCACTTTCTGAGCTGCTGTCCCTCCAGCGAAGCCCAAGGTAAGTGCTTGAGAGTGAGTGAGTCTGTTTGTCAGCCCTTTAAGAAGAAAAATGGGTTTCCAGCTGCCTTCCATCTCACCCAGATGGCCGGAATCCTTATTGATTTTCACAGCCAGATTTTGCAGGGACTCCTCTTCCTAACATTGGAACCTAGGGCTGGGAGCCCCAGTGTGGAACTGGGACCCCTTGCTCCTCCAGGGAGGGGCCACTGTAGCCAAGGTCTCCCTCCTGATGCTCAACCATCACACATGGATGTGGGACCAGCTCTTTTCTTATCTCTGCCCCTCCTACCAGTCTCGTCTTTATATCCCCAGTTAGAGGAATTCTGTTCAGCTAGTCTTCAGATATTCTTCAGTTGACTGTTTTGTAATTTTGTGGCAATTTTAATGTGGGCATGAGAGAAGGCATGCACAGCATTTACCTATCCTGCCATCATGACTGGAACTCCAGGAATTTCTTTATAAAATTTGTTGGCAAGATACATTTTTTTTGTCTGCCAAAGATTTCCATGTTTTTCTTCCTCTCTGAAGATACTTCTAACCACTCTAAGCAGTGTTGCTCACACTTAAATTTAGCCCTATAACTAGATTGCTTACTTTATCATAATTTATAAATATTTTATCATAGTATTTATCTCAATTTATTATTATTGGTTGACTTATTTCCTCCATTAGGTCAAGCTCCACAAGGTTAGGAACTTCTTATCCGCCACTTAGTCTTCTGAATCTACAACAATATACAAGGCGTAAATAGACAGCAAGTAGGAAATCTATAAGTCAAAGAGGAAAAATCCACATAATTATCTCAATCAATAAAATTGACAGTTTACATATAAAAATACAAAAGAATTATAAACAAATGAAAAGAGTCAACCTTATTAGCAGGTGATATCAATTTAATTAATACCCAGCAATGGGGAAAAAAAAAATGTTTGTTTTTTGGACATGTTGGCTAGAATGTGGGGAAAATCTTTTCTTTGTCTTTTTAGAATTTGTCTTTGACTTTAATTTTCTCACAATGTATGTAAATAATCTCTTTAATATGAATGAAGTTATTTTTGAAAACTTGGCCAAACGATACCGGTATTGAGCTTTTACAAAGTTACGAATATATGGATCTGTCCATTAAGTTGTCATTTAAGAATTTACAGTCATGGACAATCTATATTAATGAAGTATTGGATGATGTCAGAGGATTCTAAAGCATGCATGTATATTTTTTCCTTCTTTCTCTTCTTCTGCCTCAGCCCTCAACTCCATCATTTTCTCCAACTTTACTACTTTCTTTTACCTTTTACCTTTTCTTTTCTATTTCCTTAGAATTCTTAGATAATCTTATAGCTAAAACTTTAATAAGAGTCTATAAACTGTATGGAAGGTTTAGTTTCTCTGAAGAAAAAAAGGAAGGAAGTAATTTATAATCATTTCTTTTTTTTTCTTTTTCTGATTGTGATATAGTAAATATATGAACATTCTTCTTTCTGTAAAACACATAGCTAGATATCTGGAGAGCCAATCTAGTCAGGAAGTATGGTTTTAGCTCTTTGTTTTACCTTTTCTCTTACCAAATGTATCACCTTCGCGAATCCTCAGTTCAGGTAGATACAACCTAAGAGGGGAGAGAACATCCCCTACATCTGCAATACTTTAAGCTGCTGCACCCACATTTCTGTGAGTTCTTGTATCACACTCAGCTTCATGTTTGAACTTTGCTTTTTCCTGAGTCATTGATGTAATGCCTCAGGGCAGGCTGCCCCAAGATATTCCACAATGACATATTGATTATTTTGAACTAAAATCATCTGAGAAGCAGCAAGAGCAGGAAGAGCTCTCTGACTCTTCTTTGTCCCTCTAAAAGCAGAAAATAAATCTCCATTATAGATGCCCTCAATGCTCCTGAGGGCTGAGAGAGAACCTCACCGCAAGAGTTAAAAGAATCCAGAATCATAATCGTGTATAAACAAACCTTGTAATGCCCTTACTAATTTACTACCTAAGCCCAAATTTTGTCAGGATTCCTCAATAATGAATACATAAACCTCACTTAAATTCCTTTCTAATGAGAATTGTCTTTGTCTTGTTAATTCCTCACAAATTTATCATTTCTTTGTCTAAAAAGTATAAAAAGGTATCTGGTTCAACCATTTCTTTGAGACTCATTTTATGATCTGAGCATCATATTATAATTCTCCTGTGTGCACATATTAAATTGTTTTTTTGCTCTGTTAATCTAATCTTGTGCCAATTTTATTACAACTAGTCCAGCCGTAAGAACTAAAGGAGGGTAGCAAGGGGAATTCTCCCACTCCTCATCAGAAATAGGAATGCTCCAGCCTTATGAGAACAAAACTTGCTGTGAGTAGGGCTCAAGCTTTAGCATATTACAGATTTTCAATGTCTTATATTAAACTCATATCCATTCAACATCTCTCCCAGCTAAAATAAACTTTAATTTTGAAGCTTCTATTCAGAAAACTCAGAGATCATGTCCAAAAAAAGATTATGCATGTTCTTTTTTCAGGTAACTTTAACTGCTTAGTCACAATAAAGCAGGAATGTCAACACTGAATGAAGTAACGAGTAATGCTAAGTACTTGTCACTTAGTGGTCCCTCTATTTTTAAAAATTAGTGAGTAAATGCACAAAACGGTTACCTTCCTATATCATGTACAACAAGATACAACCAACTTTGCAGGTTTAGAGTCTTGATTCGGGAGTGATGTAAACCTGAGATTGGATCTAGGCTCTGCTATTGACCAAGGAAATGAGTTTAGTCGGTTGCTTATCTTTTCTAAGACTCAATTCTCACATAATTAAAATCAACTCAGAGTATTTTTGTAAGATGAAATGAGATAATGTGTTAAACTCAACATAGCAACAGGTTTATAGCATATATCAGTAAATTACAATAATTATTACTGTCTCTACTTAAATAATTAAATCTTATAAAAATTTTTTAATGGTGTATTGATGGTCTATGAGTGATATAATAAATTAAATCAGGTGGAATACAAAATAACCTGGGGAAATTTTTTTTCATCATTATGGTAACTGTGTTAATAACGGAATGCCACTCTTATTTTCACCTGTAGACTCATGATACAGAGTAAATAAATTTCCTAATGAGTGGGAGTGGATAAAATAACCATTTGAATTCTATGTAATGATATGAAAATTAGTTATTTGAGCCAGGTAGCTATTGAAGCTTGATCTTACTAAAAAATATTATGAAACATGATTTGTAATCATCCTTTTGGCCTCTCCTGTATAAGCTGGTCATGACTGTAATTAAAGTTAATCACTAGTTATCCTGAAGAACAGGAAACCTTGTAATGGAGATGGACTGTGAAAGGAATGCCACGATTTAATCACTGGATGCTGAGATATCTTTATCGGGGAATGGAGAAAGCTGGTTTAGAATAAAATGGAAATTAAGGGATTACATTAATCGAATTCCTAGAAGAATCATGTATAAATAAACCTTATAATGCCTGTACTTGCTTATTTGCTTATTTGCATAAACGGAGACTTTAAGCTGAAACGTATTCATCACAATTGATGAAAAATGTCATTATCTCAAAATAGAACAAATACAAAAGAGAGTTATACAAAAACAAATACTCATCCAAGTATCATGGTAGTAGAGGAAAACTGGCCGCATTTAAATATTTAAAAATAACAAAATGATTAATAAATTCAAACACAGTCACATCTTGGCAATTATTCAGCCATAGAGTTGATTCTTATGGCGACTAAGATCAAATGAGAAAGTACTTATGTTTAAATATTAGAAGAAATCCATGATAATTAATTTTGCGGGTATTACGATTATAATTCAATAAGTAAATAATACATAGCTAAGAGATACAAAGAACTAGGTTAATATATTTAATTATTTTCTTTCAATCAGGACTCAGAATATTTTCCCTTTAATTATTTGTATTACATATTTTTAATAAGCACATACTACTTGATTTCTTACTTACAGTTGATAACACAGAATGCATTTTAACTATTCCATCTGATGCAGTGCAAAATGTCCTACGCTGTGGAATTCAAAAGAGTACTTCTTTCTAGAGCATCCACTAGAGCTCTTTTGGTGTAAAAAAATAATTCAACTCAGAAAATACTCGATTTACAAAGAAGATTAATTTTGGCCATATGGATTATGCGAACTAAGTTAAGTACTCATTATATATCTGAAAATTATCTCAAATGATACAAAATGTTTAATTCTAAAAAAAAAAGTGCATTCTTATACACTCTCTTTTAAAGAAAATCACAGGAATTTAATCTAGATATATTTGAGATCAAAATAAGATTCATAGAGCAAGTATTGTATTTTATTTGTAAATGAAATCAAATACTAGAAAATAAAACATTACTATATAAAAATCTATGAAAATAACTTGAATCTTAACTGGACTTAGGTAATATCTTTGGGCTATATTTTCTATGTACGAAAATTGTTATAACTCAATTAATTATGCCTATGATCTAAATGATCCAACACAAGATTCAACAGATGAATCTGATTAGTCTTAAGTGAACTAGGCTAGGCTTCCTTTTGAAAAATTGCATTAAAAAAAATTATATGAATTTCATGAGGTATAAGAAGCTGGAACTTATTTGCCTTTAGTTAGTGATGGAGGTTTGTGGAAACCTGGCAGTTGCATTTAACAACCAATAGTTAAGCTGTCAGATGAACTTAGTACTATTTTATACAAGTAAAGCAAAATATGAAGCACTTAAGGACAAGTTCTTGCAGAAAACAAAAATATAACACTACATAAAAAAGGGCAATATCCCTAACTCATGGAGAGACAAAGAAGAGGTCATGTTACATTAAAAGAGACAGAGAAGAATCACAAGAAATTAATAATTTTAGCCTTTAGAGCTGATTTGTCTTTAGTCTACTATTACAGGGCAGTTCAAGAGGAAAATGTGTTCTTTGGCAGCACTGCTCTGGAGTGACATTCCCAAAATGGATGGTATCATCTCTCGCTATTCTACTAGACTCCTGAGAGTAACGTAATGAAAGTTGCTTGCACTTATAAAAATACAACGACTCCCAATTTAGGTTCTGCCACTTACAACTTATGAGACCTTTGACAAGTCATATAAACTACCTGTGCCTTTTCCCATCTGTAAAATAGTTATAAGGATCTGTCTCTTATAGGATTGCTGAAATAATTAAATTAAATGCCACATAGAAAGTACTTAGAATAATACCTGATTACTATACTAAATAAGCATCTGCACTAATTTTTTATTGTTGTGTGACAAAACTGTCACAAATTTAGTGACTTAAAACAACATTTATTTATTGGCTCACAGTTCTGTCAGTCAAAAGTCCAGGCAGGCTTAGCTGGATTCTCTGTTTAGGGTCTCTGGAGCCTGGAGTCCTCTTTCAAGCTCATTCCTTGAAGTCATCCCAGTTACTTTTCTGGCTGTAGGCTGGAGGTCACTCTCAGCTCCTAGAAGTCCTTGCACAAGGCCCCCTATTCAGTCCTTTGATTCTCTCTTACTTCATCTTCTTGATCAGCCAGAGACAATGTTGCACTATTAAATAGCTTGTGTGATTAGATTAGGCCCACCCTGATAAGTTTCCTTTTGATTAACTCAACATCAACTGATTAGTAATTTTAATTATCTTTGCAAAACTCCCTTTGCCATGTAAGGTAACACAATAACAATTGGGATTTCCTATGGTATTCATAGTCCCAGATATAAAGTTGGGAAATCTTAGAGGAACATTTTAGAACTCTGCCTACCACAACCTCAATAAATGTTATTATTTTTTTTGTCTTTCCCTGCTATTTCCAAGAAGGGTAGAGCCCTGGGCTGATTTTCCATCTTAATATTATTCATGAAAATATCCACTGTCCACACAGTCCTTATAAGATCTGGGAAATTTAGAGATGACATCTCAAAAATCCAGGCTGCAGAGCCAGCTAATGGAACTGCTGAATCAATGAGGGATATTCATACTCAAGTAACACCTGCTTTGGGATCAGGTAAAGTATCAAAGCATCAAAGATAGAACACTAGTAGAATTGGGGGTGGTGGATCTGGACCCCATTCCTCCACTAAATCTGGAGATCAAATTAAAATGCTCTCAGGCAACTATGAGAAGTTAACAAAGGGGATGAGAGCCCCCTCTTCCATGTCTGACCATGAAGCCCTAAATGTGGAGGGTAGCCATCTTTTCTACCATATGGAGCCTGAGAGAATATCAACAAGTGCTTTACATGTTCCTTCCCCATTAATGCTATTAATCTTCATAATAACCCTTTGAGATTTTACAAATCATTAAACAGAAGTTTCAAGAGGTTAAAAAGTTACCTAAGGTCTCACAGTTGGTAATGCAGCAGAGTTGATTAGCAAACTCACATTTGTCTCACTTCAAAACTCATTTAACTTAAAAAAATATTTTGTCACCTCTGTATTGGTTACATGAGAATGAGTACTCTCTTGAATAAAATGTTATTTAAATACATATTAATTTACTGAACACATTTAAACTTATGTATAAATGTAAATGCATGTCTTCCTTAAGCCTAAAGATTGAAAAATGCTTAAACAGATGAGTCTATTTACTTAGTGTCTAGAATTATAGCAATCTCAGAATTATTACATGATTATCAGGAAAGTTAAGCAACCTTAACATAATTGGTTGAATTTTCATCTCTTGACTTGAGGCCAATTATTATTCAGGCAGTGGCACTCCAAGTCTGCTCAGGTTTCGCCTTTCACTTGTGAGCCCAAGTTCTACAAATAACTTGAATATCACTTGTTAGAAACTTGACACCTCATATCTTGGTATCAATTAAGGGCTAGAGTTGAAGGAAAATCTCCAGCAATGAAGTTACTGGAGCTAAATAAAATGGACCCAGAGAATAATATTTGAGAATTCTGATTCTGCTAAAGCCATGATGAAATATGTGTCCCCTTCACTATCTTTAATACAGCACAGAAATGTTTCTTTACTTGGAGTAATTTAATCATGTAACCATTGCTTCCACTGGCCACATGGGCCTTGGGAAAATCCAGAATAAGTTCTGTGATGTCTCTTATCCAATTCTATAGCTCTTGAATAGTGTCTGGTAAATAGTAGGTTGTCAATAAATACTTATTTATTGAATAAATGAAACACTATGGGTTCTCATTCCAGGGAATCCTTTAGTTACACATGCAAGATAGTAACATTTAACCTACCTCTAATGATTCCAAAGTTAAGCCTGACTTTACAATTCCATGCATAAATACCAAATAACTTGATTCCCTCAGTTAGTAATAGCTTTGCTCACCTTTATTTACTTTTAACATAGTATGGCTAGGAAGAAATAATGTGTACAATATCTTTGACATGTACAATAAATTTATTTACCTTAGCTTTGTCTACCTGAAGCCTCCTCTTCAAGTGTTTTAGTCATTTTTCTATTTCACCATGGGAAGTTTGGGCAGATTGTAGCTTTCAAAGAATTGGTTCATTTCATTGAAATTGTCAAAATTATGTGCATAGAGTTGCTTGTACTATTCTCTTACTATTATTTTAATGTCTGTGGTGTGTAGTAATACCTTCTATTTTGTTTCTCATATTAGTCATCTCTATTTCCTTTTCCCCATCAGTTCTAACAAGAGATTTGTCAATATAATTAATCTTTTTCAAAAAACAAGCTATTCTGTCCATTGATATTTTTCTAATTTTTTCTGTGTCCAATTACATTGACTTTCTTTTCTTTTATTATTTTTTCCCTTCTGCTTGTTTTGGGATTATTTTGTGCCTTTTCTCTGTGAAAGGAAGCTTAGATTATTGATTTAGACCTTTCTTATTTTCTAATATAAGCATTTAATGCTATATATTTTACTCTAAGTACTTCTTTAGCCGCTGCATCCTACAGATTTTGATATCTTGTATTTTCATTTTTGTTCAGTTCAGAATACTTTCTAATTTTCCTTGAGGTTGCCTCTTTGACTCACTCACTTAGACTCAGTTGATAGATGGTTTTAGTTTAGATGGTTTTAGACTGACTTTCTGTCTACCAGTTTCACTTGTTTTTGAGAAAGAAATGCTAACATATCAAACTATAAATTTGAATTTATTTCTCTTTTTATTTTTGAAAGCTGTTACTTCAGTTTGAAGATCTCTTGTTATGTATATACACATTTAGAATTGTTATTTTTCTTGGCGAATTAACCTTTTATCATTATGTAATTTTATTTTTGAAAGCTGTTACTTCAGTTTGAAGATCTCTTGTTATGTATATACACATTTAGAATTGTTATTTTTCTTGGCGAATTAACCTTTTATCATTATGTAATTAATTGCCCTCTTTTGTTCCCCATTAATTTTCTTTGCTTTGAAGTCTACTTTTTTCCAATATTACTATTGTTGCTTAATTTTCTTTTTATTAGTGGTCTCATGATATTTCTTTTCTGACATTTTTTACTTTTAATATACATTATATTTATTTTATATATTTAAAATATACATTATATTTGAAGTGAATTCTAATGGATAGCATATAGTTGGTTCATATTTTATTTTTAATAACTCGTGACAATCTCAATTGATGTACTTAGACATCTTATATTTAATGTAATTATTGATAGATTTTGATAGATCTTTTATTATTTGTTGGATTGTTCCAACTGTTATCAATTCTTCTATTTCTTGTTGATGATTTTTTTAGATTATTTGAAAATTTTTAGTATTCCTTTTAATTTTTCTTTTATTTTTATTATATCATTTTTTAGCAATTTTTCTAAAGATTATAATCTATTTACTTATCTTTTCACAGTCTATTTTAAATGAACATTTTCTTGCTTCAAATTGAATGTAGAAAACTTACCACAATATAAGTCCCAAATTTCCTCCCTTTATGCTTTGTTGTCATGTGTATTACATCTTATGTACATAAAAACCTACCACCAGGCAATGTTTTAATTGATGCTTTCAACCATCATATATATATTAAAGACGTAAGAGGAAAATACGTATATTGAGCCACATATTTATCAATTTTATTGCTCTTCCTTCATTTCTGAAGTTCAAAGTTTCCCCTGATATGATTTCTCTGTTTATTAGCACTTCCTTTTGCATTTGTTTTAGAGCAGCTATGCTGATGATGAATTCTCTTAATTTTTTTTTTTTTTAATCTGAGAATGTTTTTATTTCACCTTCATTCTTAAAGGATATTTTCACTGGATATAGAATTATCAATTGACAGTTGTTTTCTTTAAATTCTTTAAAACTGATGTCCTACTTTAGAGGCTCCTTTGTTTCTGATGAGAAGTCCATTGTCATTCAAATCATTGGTTCCCTACATATTATTTCCTGTTTTTTTCTGACTGTTTTCATGGATTTGTGGAGAGGTAGGAGGAGGGGGTCGTATTCGATTTTTAGCAGTTTGATTATATGTCTGGGCAGAGACATTTTTGAGTTTATCTTGTTTGAGTTTTACTCAGCTTTATGTACCTGTAAGTTTATGTATTTTATGAAACTTTTAGATATCAATTTTTTAAATAATATTTTCTAAATCATCCTACTTGTTTTTTTCCTGGGATTCTGATAACATGAAAATTAGGTCTTTCAACATTTACCACAGTTCCTTGGGGAGAAAAGTTGTTCATTTTTTTAAATATATTTTTCTCTCTTGTTCAAACAGATCATTTCAATTAATATAGGTTTACTGACTCTTAATTCAGTCATTTTCATTGCGCTATTGAGTCTATTTTAATTTTGGTTCCTATGTTTTTCAGTTCTAAAATTCCATTTGGTTCTTATACCTTTATTTTTCTGCTGAGATTTTCTACCTTTCCATTTGTTTCAAGAGTATTGTCCCTAGTTCTTAGAGCATGGTTATAATGGCTTCTTCAAAAGTCTTTGTCTCATAATTCCAATATATGATCCTTTTGAGATTGGTGTCTGCAGTTTGTCTTTTCCCTTGTAGGTTGACATTTTTTCTATCCTTCGTATATCAAGTAATTTTGTATTAAAACCCGGATATTTTGAATATTATGCTATTAGTTTATTGCATTTTATTTAAATCCTATAGAAAATGTTAATATTTTCCTTTGTTTTAGCAGGCAATCAATTAAGTTAACTTTAGACTACAAGTTCTCACCCACCTCTTGTCTGTGGTTCCAATGTCAGTTAATTTTTCACAATCTTTGCAGTGTTATGCAAACTGGTTTTGATTACCCAGTCTAGGATCTATTCAGTATTCTACTTTGTATCTATGTTACCAAAACTTTGGTATTCGTTTATGGTCAGATCCATGCATCTTAGGAATAAGCCTTCTTCTCAATATGTCTAACTCTCTCTAGGACTCAGGGATCCATCTTCTATGTCTGATAGCTAGAAACATAGGGCTTTAGTTTCCTTTTCTGCCATGCATTTCACAGCTGAATATGTTTCCAGAACCAAGCAATGGTAAGATAGAGAGAGACAAAAAGCAGTAGGACTCATTTCAACAAATGAGGCTGGGGCGACTGGATATCCTTATGCAAAAGAATGAAGTTGAATTCCTACCTCACACTGTTTCAATATAGAGTGATTAGTGGTGGAAGTTGTCTAATTAGTTGAGGAAACTCTCAAATATAAATGTGTGAAAATCTTTTAAACCTTCCAATATCCTCTTCAGGCATGGAGGTGGAATGGTGGCAAAATATGCTGCTCTGTGAGCTAAGCAATTGACAGGAGCTCAAGGCAACACCATTCAGTGAGGAGACATCCTGGAATTCTACCATGCACTATGCAGTGTGACCTTGCAAACTTTCATATATTCCCTCCATTTTTTAGATATGGGCCTTTTTTCCTGCCTTTTTGATGTTAGTTGTCTAGAACTTGTCCATGTCAATTTCTCCAGAGAGTAAAAATTTGACCCCAGCCTAGAAGTGAGGTATGGATGGAGAAGAGAGAAATTTTCTGGCTTTCAGAAGTAAGAGAGGATCAGGTGTTCTAACTGCTTTCCTATATTGTTATCAACCGATTCTCTTGTTTGATACTTGCCCACTTGAGAATTTTGTGTCTCCAAGTCCTAGGCACAGCGTTCAAGGGTGAATATGCTCACTTGTCATTAGTATTCCTGTCTGGAGGCACTTAGGTTAGGCTCCCCTGACTTGATAAACCAGTTATATCTTTCCATGTTCTCCTCAAATATAAAGTTTTTTTAATGCTACTGTCTTATTTTCTTTTATATTTGTGCATATGGACTTAAAACTTTGTTTTCATTCCTGTAATATTTAGTGTGTCCTTAGGAGAAAAAAGAGATAAACAAGATTTTTCAATATGCTATATTTAACTAGAAATTTAATGTACTGTTTTATTTAAATAAATAAGAAACAACTTAGAACTGATAAAAGACAAAAAAAAAAGTCTTTATCCTTAGTATTAAACTTTATCTTTCCAGGTTAGATAATGCAACTAAGAGAATAATGATGAAACCACCCTTTCCCAGTTCTCTGAGGCGATCCAAGAAATGAATGAGTCAGTGAGAATTAAGTCCTTACATCTGATGCATTATTTTGGGTGAGATAATCCTGTAGGGAAATGGCTCTGTTCTAACTGAAAAATTATGTGAGAATAAATCCATAAAAGAAATGAATTATGGTTACTGATAAGATTGCTAAAATTTGCATATTCTTTCTATTTGAAGGGCATCTCAGTACTCATTCTGACCCGTTGGAGTTTCCTTGGATAAGAGTCTTGGCAGGGACCCAACACAAGTAACTTATGGTTTAAGACTGGTAATTTATATCACATCCATCATCTTCTACCTCATTCCAAGAGAAGAATACCCTCACTGTGAGAGAATCCTGGCCCAGGACCAAGGAGCGAGGCTGATGTGTAATACTCCAATCGTCACATTATATAAGCGAATTAGGTAAGGTTAAAAAAGAGTATCATTAATATAGTTGGTTATTTTAGGAGCCATTTGCAACATACCACCTGAAGTAATGCAACTCTATGAGGGATCTTGATGCTAACTTTGGTTGCCTTAAGCATCTCTGTTCTGCTGTTCCATTAACATGTAAATAGAGTTGTGTATGACTTGTTTGTAGTGGTTTAAACAAAACATTTCACTTTTTGTCACCCAAATGGAACTGCTTGAAAACCATTCTCCAAGACTGATGACAATGAAGGTCATGGCCTTCAGCGAGGAAATTAGGAAGTACAATGATGTCTGTCTTGGGTTTGCAGAACATTTACCTCTGAGATAAAAACTTAGTTTTATTTTCAAGGATATCTTAGAGTAGGCAAAGTTAATGCAATTATTCTCAGAGGAAGTACACAATGATAGAACAATGGCAATACTTAAAAGGTGCCCTTAACCATTTTCATATAAAGGGAAGGCTGAAAGGCTCTGTTCATTCATTTATGTTGTCGTTATAAAATGCCTTGGAAACCAAGGTTCATGAATGTAAATTGCTAGGGAAGCAATTGACATAATAGATGGAGGAGAAAATGTTCTTTAAAAAAATGTTTCTACAATCAGAGCTTGAGTATAATGTTCTTTGAAATGTGTGAATATCAATTTTGGCTTGGAGAAAATTTTTTCTCTTCTGCATCCACTGGTCATAAATAAGTATTAGACTCCATACACCTTGTTATTTTAGAACAGTACTGTGTTTATGACATCAGAGGAGTCTGGGTATTTAATCTGGATCATCACTTTTATATGTACATCATTTTCCAGATATTACTTAATATTGTTAAAATAAATTCCTCGACAAAAGTGACACAATTTAAAATATAGTAGTAAATATATAAAATAGTCTATTTTATTTTGCAAATGTTCATACCTTTTATCTAATTTTATATTTTATGGTGATCGTAACAAAAACCATCACAAGAAAATATCACAAATTCTGTATGTCACTTCTGTAGAGGCTCGAAGCCATTTTATGGAAATTATTATAAAAAAATAATCAGTTATAATTGATACCTTTTATCCAAAATAATATTGACAGGCATCATGCTCAAAAAGTAATATTTCCATCTGAGATTTAAAATATAATTGAAGCTACATTGGCTTTGCAATATGTCTATTAATTTTACATTTAAAAATATTGTAGCTGGAAAATAATAGTATTTACCTTACAGGGTTGTACAGCATTTCAATTACTTAGTTCATGCAAAATGCTTAAAATAGTGCTTGAAGTACAGTAAATACTCAATGAATTATATTTATTATACTATTACACCATAATTTACAGTTGTCCTGACAGTTACAGTTAGAGTTGGAAGTGGTTTTACACTCCACCCCTGAATCTTTTTGGTACTTGTTCAACTTTCCTATACTTAGACTAAGCTCTTAATCTTCATTTAAAAGTCTTCGATTATATCTTTCATCCCAGCAAATACTCAGCCTTTACAAGTGTGGTGAATGTCTCATTAATCCCAAATATTCTAACTATGATCTGGTAGCTGGGCCCCTTAAATAAAAATCAAAACTTACAGGAAATCACCAATTAAATATACCACAACTGTATCACAAGATTAGACTCATCTTTTTTCAAGGAAATGTATATGGTAAACAATGTTTTAAAATACATTTTTGTCTTAGCATTTTCTTTTCATATTCTCCACTGAGTAAGTGTTAAAACAAAAACAAATTTGTTAATGTAAGATTCTCACAAAAAAAGGTTTTGGTAATTATCAACAAGCACAAAAACTTATTCAAAGATTTATTAGATGCTTTATCCCCATAAAATCCCACATACAAAAGTAGAATGATTCATACTCCTCAGATAGTTTTTATACATTTTGTAAATAGTGAAATTACTGGAGACCAAATCCCTCAAACCGAGGTCAGATTGAATTTCATAGTCTATAAAATGAGGGAATCATTATCTCAATTTCTTCATTTTTATTTTTATTTTTATTTTACTGCTTATTTTATTTTATCTCAATTTCTTTAGATTCTCTTAAACATTAAGCCATTTCTCATTGGCCTTCTCATTATGGTAGGAAACATAAAACATTGTGTCGAGGATTTTATCTGGGAATATTATGTTAAACCTAAAACTGTCTTAATTTACCTACATGTGATACTTCCTTTATAAAATAATAGCGAGTCCATGGTTCTGTACAGGTAGCTATAAACCATTTGACCTCAGTAATGACTTTTGATTTGGAGCTGCCAATGAGAGATAATACAGTTGGCACAATAACCGAGGTCAACAGGCATTTTCAAATTCCAGAAACTCTTCTTTCAAGAAGTTATTGGTCTAGGGGCCTCTTTGAGAATGAGATTCATTAAGTATAAAGTAGGACACAGACAAAGCCAAGAAGGATGAAGCCCATTCTCCAGAAAGAGCATTCTGGCCGGCTTAATAGGCTATCAATGCCTAATGCAAGTAAGATTCAAGTCCTTAGCAGAGAATCTGATATAAATCAAGAATGGAGGGAGAGCCCTTTATTATATAGACTAAGCGTGCATGGAAGAGCCTAGGCATACACGTAAGCTCCTCAAGGACTCCTGCCGGATACAGAAAATATGGACTTAAGTCAGTGAACTTAATTCTGGGTGTTGCCAATACAGCTGACATCATCTCTACCACTACCCCAGATGAGGTTGAGTTGTTAATATAGTACCAGATGTAAGCTCACCAAATTACTCAGCTAATCCAGTCCATATCTGAAGGTCTAAAGGTCTCTAATCTCTCCAGCTGATCAGAGGAACAGATCAACAGGTAGTAGGCTCTCAGAAGCAAACCCTGACAAAGTTTAAATATTTGAGGAGGTACCTGAGTTTTGCTCGATGCCCTTAAATCCACCAAAAAGTACCCCCTCCTCTTCTGGAATAAGGGATTTCAATTAATCTATTTCCTTAGAATGACTTCATATTATCTTGTGATGAGACACTGAACTTTTTAGGTAACTTGATCTGATTTCTTGAATGGACCTTGCTCCTTACACCAGTTTCACTGACTGCCAGGAGGTTAGCGACTAATTCATTCTTCTGTGATCAACAATCTTTGTACCGTGCTCTAACTCCTTCAGAACTTTTATAAATGATTTATAATTAGTTAACTGCAAAATAAATAATATATAGCTGCTTAAGCTTAGAATTGCTCTAGTTCCATCAAGTTGTCCTTTAACTTAGCTCCTCTGTATGTAACCTAGTCCCATCTTTTTTGGAAAAGCAAACGCTGCCAAATGCTGAACATTCATAAAAACTTGCTGTCCAGTGTATTTTTCACAGGAATGAGGCTTCTTCTCTTGCGTTTCTCTTAAAGTCAATAGGGTATTCCTTAAACAACTGTAAAGATTCAGAAATTATACATTGACACCTGAGTCTCAGATGGGTGAATCTGAGTTTACTGATTTTGGTTGAATCTTTCTCTTTGTTTTAAGATTACTTTCTATATCCTGGGCCTGGCAGCCTGTGTTAAGCAGATACATCCCTACCTTTACTTGTAGAGATGCCAACATTTTGACCAGAGGCAGATTTACCTTGAGGCTAATTGAGCTTAAGCTTCAGAGCCTCTCACTTACATGGTCCCTGCCAGAGCTGAGAATTGTCAAGTGTTCTTCAAGAAGAAGGAACACTCCTATATAATCAGGCAGCATTTCTATGTATTTCTGGTCACTTGTCCAAAAAAGATCTAAGAAGAAAGAGTGGAATCTCTAAGGACCCAGTCATTTCTTGTGATTTCTTATCTTATCTAAAGAAATATTCAAGTTTATACCTAATTTTGTATTATTTTCTTAAAGAATGCCCCCGACACTCTGCAAAGAGCTTAAACATCAGCCCTCACAAAACCTATACCCACCTGTTTTTTGCGTTGATTATTTTTGTGGCCTACCTTGTTAACTGGTGGGCGAGTGGTAGGAGGATGCCTCCCTTGGTGTTACTCAGTTCACACCAGGGAATATATTAGTTGTGCAGGAATTTGCTGCATCTTCTGCTCCTTAATGGGATCAGCAGTGACTTACATTATCTGGTATTTTTTTTTTTTTTTTTCCTGATTCTTGTCTCAGCTTCCTGGCCTGTTTAGCTTTTTATTTCTTTCCCATAAAACACTCTTTGATGAGCAATGTTACAAGGAAATTTTGGTGGTTCTCTTAATCTGTGAAACAATTTGATTGAAATTCATGGAGCATTCCCTATAGAAACACCTTTCTATATAAGAAGCTAGTTAGTTCTCCCGCCTCAACAATTTTCATATTTTTAGAACACAATCTACTTAAATATGCAGAGGCAGTCTCCCTTCTGTGCTCTGGTTCATCTTGAAAACTGAATTATCTGACTGAATTCTTCCATAAAAAGACAAAATCTGTCAAATTAGGTTAAAAACAAAGTTGAGCAATGTGCTGTTCACAAGAAAACTTGCTTCAGACCAAGCAATAAAGAACAGCTGAAAATATAAAATAAATCAAGAGATAACCAACAAATGCAAACATGGGAAAAGGCACAAATGTCAATGTTTCATCAGAAAAGCCTAGATATAAGATTAAAAGCAATAAACTGTGTAAATAAGAATGCTTTTAAATTGTAACAGGCACTATTCATGTTGATGTAACAATCATAACCCAGTATGTATCTAGTAGCAAAACAGTTTACATATATATATAAAATATATTAAAAATGTAAGAAGAGAGGACGGTGAGGAAGCATGGTGGAGTGAGAGATGTCCCCAGATCTCTCCCCCTGAAACAACAATAAGCTGAACATCTAAAACTCAAAAAAAAACACCCAAAATGCACACCAGCATGTCTGAGCATGAGATCAGAGCATAAGAACTACCACAGGTCAGAACTCCAGGTGTCAGGTGGTGGACTCAGAGAAATAAAGAAGCTGCCTCTTGCAGCCACCGGAGCTCCTTGCAGGAGGAGGGGGAGGGAAGAAGGTGTGGCGACTTTGTGATCAGCTTGCCTGGAAGTGCCGGAACTTCTAGCAGCCAGCAGGGCCCAGTCATCAGGGCAGAAAGCAGAGAAGTGGGACAGGGCCGCAGAGAAACAACAGTTGATTTTTATAGGTGGTGGTTGTAAAACTGAAGCTAAGTCGCAGCTCCCATCCCGCAACCAGAGGGACCCTCCCACCATAACCTCTGAGATCAGTCACTGTGGAGCCCCGGGGGAATCTGAGCAAATGCTACCAAAACTGTTGCTAATACTGATAGGGACAGAAACTGAAAGTAGCAAGTATGATTAAATATCTATAAGAAAATTAAAAAGACATTTAGGCTTTATATAAAGCAGAGATCTAAGAGGTTTAGACGCCACCTACTGGAAACCAAAAGTGCCTTCTTTACAGCAGGCTAAAGAGAGACCTTTACATAATAAATCTTTCTAGAAAAACAACATAATACACTTCCATTAATGCCCAGGGAGAGAAATAGTCCATTAAACACCATGAACAACCAAAGTGACAAGGCATCTCAGAAAGAAAGAGAAAATTCTCCAGAATATAAGCTTACAGATATAGAAATATGCGACTTAAATGACAGAGAATTGAGGATGGTACTTCTGAAAAAACTCAATGAGATCCAAAACAACTCAAATGAACAATTTCAGGAATTAAAAAAACAACTAGATGAGCAGAGCAAGGAACTGAAACCTTCAAAAGGAACTAAATAGAACTTTTGGAGATAAAAAACACTGCAAGAGTCGAAAAATGAAATAGCAAGCTTGAGAAATAAAGTCGAACAAATGGAGGAAAGGATTAGTGATATCGAAGACAGAAATCTAGAAATAAATTAAAAGGAAGAAAAGAGAAACTGAAGAATAAAAAATAATGAAAGAGAAATACAAGAACTAGCTGATACCATCAGGAGAGGAAATATAAGAATAATGGGCATTACCGAAGGTGAGGAAAAGGAGCAGGGACTAGAAAGCATCTTCAGACAAATACTGGATGAGAATTTTCCAAATCTAAAGAATGAGCTGGAGCTTAGAATTCAAGAAGTCAACAGAACAGCCAATTATCTTAACTCAAAAAGGCCTTCACCAAGACACACTGCATTAAAGTTATCAAAATTCAGTGACAAAGACTGAATTCTCAGGGCAGCCAGGGAAAAGAAGATGGTAGCATATAAAGAAAAACCCATTAGATTATCATCGGACTTCTCAGCGCAACCCTTACAAGCCAGAAAAGAATGGAATCAAATATTTAAACTATTAAGTGAAAGGAACTACCAGCCTAGAATAACGTATCCAGCTAAGATCTCCTTTAGATATGAAGGAGAAATTAAGACCTTTCCAGACATACAAAAATTGAGGGAATTCTCTACTATGAGGCCTGCACTATAGGAAATACTGAAAGGTGTCAGCTCATCTAAAACAAAATAACAACAAAAAAATACATAATTAGGAGTAAAGTGACTATCAAGCAAATGGAAGCAGAGGAGTGCAACACATATTAAGAACAGGGCATTATAAGCTTAAATAATAAGAAGAGAATTGCTATAGCAAGATAGTAATAAACATTCAGCATACATAGGGACAAATTGAGATAAAAATGACTAAAAAGAGAAGGATTCAAAGAGTGAATTCGCAAAGGGGAAAGGCGATAAGGCACACACAGAAGAAAATGGACGACTGTATATATATAACTATCATTTTCATATTCATAAGGTAATCACACACCAAAGATTCAGAACTGAAATATATAACATAAAACAAGAAGAATCAGAGGCAAAACCAACAAAAGCCAACCAAAATAAAGAAAACAGAAACACAAGGACAAGCAAGCAATGGAAACACCGAGCTACCGGAAAGCAAAAGATAAAATGGCTATAAGAAGACCTCATATTTCAATAATCACCCTAAATGCAAATGGACTGAACTCACCAATAAAAAGGCACAGAGTTGCAGAATGGATAAAAAACAAAACTCAACCTTACGCTGCCTCCAGGAGACACACCTCAGTTCCAAAGACAAATATAGACTCAAAGTGAAACAGTGGAAAATGATATTTCAAACAAATGACATTCGAAGAAAAGCTAAAGTAGTGGTACTAATATTGATGAAATAGACTTCAAAATAAAACATATAAAAAAAATTCAAAATAAAAAATGTAAAGAAAGATACCGAGGGACACTTCATAATGATAAAGGTAATCATGCACCAAGAAGACATAGCACTTATTAATATCTATGCTCCCAATTAGGGAGCCCTGAAATATCTAAAGCAATTACTAACAGAAAGAATGGGAGAAACAGACCAAATCACTATCGTAGTAGGGGACGTAAATACCCCACTGTCAGATATGGAGAGATCATCGAAAGAGAAATCAATAAGGAAATAACATCTTTAAATGACACATTAGTTCAACTGGACATAATTGACATTTACAGAACCTTCTATCCCAAAACATCTGCTTATACATTTTCTCTAGTGCACATGGAACATTCTCAAGAATGGACCATATACTGGGACACAGAAATAGCCTCAACAAATATAAGAGGGTTGAAATCATACCAACCATATTCTCTGATCATAGTGCTTTGAAACTAGAGATCAACTGCAAAAAAAAAAAAAAAAAAAAAAAAAAAAAATCAGGAAGAACCACAAATACATGGAGATTAAATAACATGCTACTGAAGAATAACTGGGTCAGGGAAGAAATAAAAAGATAAATCAAGAGATACATAGAAATGAATGATAATGAAAGCACAACATATCAAAGTTTTGAGACACAGCAAAAGCGGTCATAAGAGGAAAGTTCATATCATTATAAGCGTATCTCTAAAAACAAGAACGAGCCCAAATAAACAACCTAACACTTCATCTTAAAAAACTAGAAAAGGAAATACAAATGAGGCCTAAAGTCAGCAGAAGGAAAGAAATCATCAAAATTAGACCAGAAATTAATAAAATTAAAAACAAAAAAAAGAAAAAATAAATACAACAGAGAGCTAGTTCTTTGAGAAGGTTAATAAAATTGACAACCCCCTGGCTAGACTCACCAAAGAAAAAAGAGAAAGGATACAAATAAACAAAATCAGGGAGGAAAGAAGGGAAATTAAGACTGACATCACAAAAATACAAAGGATCATGCAAGAATACTATGAAAAAGTATATAATAACAAATTTAATAACCTAGAAGAAATGGACCAATACTTAGAAAAATACAATTTTCCTAGACTGAATAAAGAAGATCTGGAAAGTCTAAGTAGACCAAACAGCAGTATGAAAATTGAAACAATTATCAAAAACCTACCAAAAAGTAGAAGTCCAGGACCTGATGGCTTCACCAGTGAATTCAACCAACCATTCAAAGAAGATTTAATATGTATTCTCCTCAAATTCTTCCAAAAAATCGAAGAGGAGGCAATACTTCCCAATTCACTTTATGAGGCCAATATTACTCTGATATCAAAACCTGGTAAAGATAATACAAAAAATGAAAACTACAGACCAATATCTCTCATGAACAGAGATGCAAAAATCCTAAATAAGATACTAGCGAACTGAATATAGCAACGTATTAAAAAGATTATACACCACGATCAAGTGGGCTTCATCCCAGGGGCACAGAGATGGTTCAACATACACAAATCAATTAATGAGATACACCACATAACAAATTAAAAAATAAAAATTATATGATCATACTGATAGATGCAGAAAAAGCCTTCAACAAGATACAGCACCTATTTATGATCAAAACACTTAACAAAATCAGTATAGAAGGAAAATACCATAACTTAATAAAGGCCATATAAGACAAACCCTCAGCTGTTCACTATCGCCACTGTTGTTCAGCATAACATTGGAGGTCCTAGTGAATGCAATCAGTCAAGAGAAAGATATAAAAGGCATCCAAATAGGAAACGAAGAAATCAAACTGTCACTACTTGTGGATGACATGATTCTTTATATGAAAACCCTAAAGACTCCACAAGAACACTACTAGAAACAATAAGCAAATACAGTAAAGTCTATGGATACAAAATCAAAGTTCAAAAATCCATAGCGTTCCTATACTCAAATAATGAAGCATCAGAACAAGAAGTGGAAAAAAATAATTCCTTTTGCAATTGCACCAAAAAGAATAAAATACCTACGAATAAATTTGACGAAACATGTGAAGGACCTATATAATGAAAACTACAAGACCCTATTAAAAGAAATCAAAGAAGATAAAAAGAAATGGAAAGATATTCCATGTATTTCGATTATAAGTTCAACATAGTTAAAATGACCATATTACCTAAAGCATTATACAGATTTAATGCAATCCCCATCAAAATCTCATTGACATTTTTTAAAGAAAAAGAACAAAAAATCACCAGATTTGTATGGGAGCACAAAAGACCCTGATTTGCCAAAGCCATCCTGAGAAAAAAGAACAAGGCTGGAGGCATCACTCTGCCTGACTTCAGTTCATACTATAAAGCGACAGTAATCAAAACAGCATGGTATTGGCACCAAAACAGACACACGGACCAGTGGAACAGAATCAAGAGTCCAGAAGTAAACTCATATTTATATGGTCAAATAATTTTTGACAAAAAAGTCAAAATCATACAGTGGAGAAAGGAAAGCCTCTTTAATAAATGGTGCTGGGAAAATTGGAAGGCCACCTGCAAAAGAATAAAACTAGACTGTTATCTATCATCGCACACCAAAATTAACTCAAAATGGATTAAAGACCTGAATATAAGACTGGAATCAATAAAATGCATAGAAGAAAACATAGGAACTAAATAAACTCAAGGACTTTGGACTTAAAGAGGATTTTATGAATTTGACCCCAAAGGCAAGGGAAGTAAAAGCAAAAATAAATGAATGGGACTACATCAAACTAAAAAGCTTCTGCTCAGCAAAAGAAATCATCAACAAGGTAAAGAGACAACCATCCAAATGGGAAAATATATTTGCAAGCAATGCCTTCGATAAAGGCCTAATATCCAAAATATGCAAAGAATTCATACGACTCAATAATGACAAAAAAACAAACAACCCAATCAAAAAATGGGCAGAGGACCTGAACAGACACTTCTCCCTAGAGGATATACAAATGGCCAACAAATATATGAAAAGATGCTCAACATCGCTAGCTATTAGGAAAATGCAAATCAAAACCACAATGAGGTACCATCTCACACCTGTTAGAATAGCTGTAATCAACAGAACAAGTAATAACAAATGTTGGTGAGGATGTGCAGAAAAAGGAACCCTCATACACTGCTGGTGGGACTGCAGATTGGTACAGCCACTATGGAAAACAGTATGGAGGTTCCTCAAAAAACTAAGAATTGATCTACCGTATGATCCAGCAATCCTACTTCTGGATATTTACCCCAAAGATTTGAAAACCCATATCTGAAAAGATATTTGCACACCGTTGTTCACAGAAGCATTATTCACAGTGGCCAGGACATGGAAGCAACCGAAGTGTCTTACAAGAGATGATTGGCTAAAGAAGCTGTGGCACATATATACAATGGAATATTACTCAGCCATAAGAAGAGATAAAATAATGCCATTTGCGACAACCTGGATGGACCTCGAGATAATCGTGCTAAGCAAAATAAGCCCGACTGAAAAAGTTGAAAATCACATGATATCACTTATATGTGGGATATAAACCTAAAAACAACAAATGAACAGGACAAACAGAGACTCAGGGACATGAACAATGGACTAGTGGTTACCAGAGAGTAGGGGATGGAGGAGGAGGGAAGAGGTAGACAGGGTACAGGGAGTCAAATATAGAGGAGATGGGGAAGGTGTAGCTGAAGGAAACTGGACTCTGGGTGGTACTCACACAATGGAATGTATAGATGTCAAATTATAATGTACACCTGAAAATTATATAATTGTATTACATTGTGTTACACCAATAAACTTAAAAAACAAAAAAGATAAATCCCATTGTATAAATTTAAAATAGTAAGGAGAAATTGATAAAAATTAAATTATGTTATAAATTTAATAAAATTATTTCAAGATTAAATGTCAAAATCAAATGAAACTGAGAAACTAACAGTGATAAACTGTAATATGTGTGTGTATATATAAACACATGTATTATACATTTTCTTATAGCCACTTATGAAAGAATATCATGTATTTGGTTGAATAGAAACCTTTATGTTTGAAAAGTAGAGATTTTATAGGTCATATTTTCTGATAATAATCAAATTAAATCTAAAGTACTTTATTGTCAAAAAGTTCAATATTTTTACTATTCATAGACCAAAGAAGAAATTACAAAATACATAGGAACAAATGCAGAAAAAGTTATATTTAAAGGAAATGCATAGCTTTATATACTAATGAATATAGACTGAAATATAAGGAAATTAGTATTCATTTTTAGAAATTAATAAAAAGAACAGTAAAATGAACCAAAAGAAAACTGGATGAGAGAATAGATAATAGTGTAACATAAAATTAATGGAAAGGGAAAAAAATTAATTGAAATAATAAACTATAAAACTCTTTTAAAAGACAAATAAAATAGGAAAACTGCTATAAGCCTGATTAAGAAAAAAGGGAGGTTAAAATATGTAAGATTAGGAGTAAGAAACAAAAGTATAAATATAAGAAAAATTAATATGATAATAAGAAAACAGCATATGCAGTATTAGATAACAAGTTTGAAAATGTAAGGGGAAATGATTTGCCAAATTTAACCTATGAAGAAGTGGAAAACTTGAATAGATATATCAAAAATTACATGAAATTAGATTTTTAAGTCTACTCTTTAAAAATTCTATTTAAAAATGCAAATTCTATTGCATACGTTGGAATCTCTAGGAGTGAGAGCTGCGAATCTGTATTTTTACAAACCTTTGGGTTTTTGCTATCCAAAATATGGTACACAGCCTAACAGTTTAGTATCAGCTGGAAAAGTGTTAGGAATGCAGAATATCGGACCTTACCCCAGACCTACTGAATCAGAATACAGCATTCATTTTAACAAGACTCCCAGGTGATTTGAATGCCCATTAAAGTCTGGGAAGCATTGCTGCCAATGATTTTCACGATCAGCCAAATATAAGAACCATCAATGTAGAATATCTCTAAGCCTCATCCAACAACCAACATTATAATTTTATGCAACAACTATACACTAACAGCAGTTAATGCCTATATTAGGAAATTAGGCAAATTCATTAAGGAGGGTCTTGTTTTCATTTCTGTTTTAGGTCTGAAATATGTGTTTGTTTAAATGATTTCATTCTGTTTTCATTATAGTCCTTAGTGACTGCTTGCTCATACTAATTGATTGAATTTTCCACTGTGTTTAGAAAAAAGAAGAAAGGATCTTACGTTAATATTTTCATCAACCAATCTCTGTAATTTCAGCATAGGCCTTCCCTTAAAATTAAGTAGATTCATTTACTAAAATAATTATTACTATGACAATTTTATGATAGCTTTTTCCCAATTTCAGACTTTAGATTATTTTCGGTCTTTAACTTCAATATCTATACCATGTTCCTCAGAACAAAGTAATTGCATTCAATAAAATTAATCCTGAAATTTTAACCTGTATCACTCTTTGGGTAAATATGATAACTTCCATGGAAACAAGAGATAAGTCTCTGAACAATTTTCCATATTATGCAATTAATGCTCAGAATCTCTTGAGACTGCAATGAGTACTAACTATAGAAATTTCACTGCTCTTCAGTCTTCCAAGCAGAGCCTACATTATCTATTTTTCGACATGAAAAATACTAGGAAGCAATTTTTCTCTCATATAATTTGTGTTGATTTAAAAAATAAAACTTTTTTTTTAAGTTACATTGATAAAAGGCAACGGATGATGAGTTTTTCAGCCAGTAAGGTCTTAGAGTCTTATTTCTTTAATTTCAAACCTTCTTGGAGCCTGAGGTATTTCTCATGATGGGAAGGGCATAAAACAATTTGGGTTTTTTTTTTTCTTTCCTGGCTCATTTTTAAACATTTGCTGAGATTTCAGACCTGCCATGTAACTAACACAGCTCAGAAGTCTTTTGAAAATTCAAAAATATGTCTAGTGGGTTAAAGTGGTACCTTTTTGGACCTGAGCTCTATTTCTCACCTTAACTCAAATACAGATTACTGAGTGTAGAAGCATAGTAGGTGAAGGATTGGAGAGAGGGTCAGAAAGACCCTCAGCCACTGCTTTCTGATATAAATAAAGGGAGTGTTGACCTACGAGCGGGTAACAATTGGTTATTTCAAGAGTATAGAAGCCATTTCTCTCCCTGCTATTAGAAAGTACAAGTGTGAAGAGTACTACCCTTATAACCAAACAAAGGGGTCTCTGCCCCTCCTTGGCCCTGATTGTGCCCCTTTCTCGTGGAATAAAGAATCCACAGGACCAAGTGGATATGGTCCATAGAGTACACACCCTCAGACCTGCTTTTTCTAGACCAGACTTTTCATACCTGGGAAACTAGAGTTCTCATCCAGACTGTCCTGATACCAGTTCCAGAGTCTGTATGGGCCACTTTCTTTAGGTAGATGGCAATGCTCATGTGTGCACCTCCAGGTCAAAGGGAGGCCGAAGGGCAGTTGTTGGCAGGGTGGAGTTGCATTGAGCATGGCTATGTGTCCGGAGTGTCTACACAGTTATGCATAAGACCCCTCAGGTTGCAAGACAGAGCCAATGGTGGGAAAAGAAGGATGAATGTGAGTCATGGTGTGGCAATCCAAGGACTCCAAGAGTTCTCAATTCAAAACTGACCTTGTGAAGGTATGTTTCTCAGGACACAAGGAGAGAATTTATTTTAACATTTGTTAGCTGGATTTATAACTTTTAAACTTCGATTTATGATATGCATAGATCTCCATTAATATGTTTACCCTAAGACTTACAAATATTAAAACCAGGTCTGATGATGAGACATATATGCAGGCATATTTTTATGAGGCCAGATTTACATTGTGGCTGAAGCACGGGAATTTGAAAGCATCAAGCCTGTATTTGAATTTTAGCTCAGCAATTTATTAGCTGAATGATTTTGTTCTTGTTCCTTCACCTCTCCAAATCTGTTTCCTCATTTCTAAAATGAAAATAATAATGCCTATCACAAGAATTTTTTTTTTACATTATAAATTGATAAGAGATTTTAAATACATAAATACATACAGGTTGTTCTGTGATGAACTATATCTATATCTATATATCTCTGGAAAGAGGGATGGCATAGAGTCTCAAGAAGGCACAGGTTATATTATTAAGACATATCTTATATGTCACCAGCTAATCTTTCCATTTAAGAATTTTTTGTAGTTCATCTACTTAGAGGTACAAAGTTTCCCCTGTCTAAATTTTAGTTTTAGAACATCAAGTTATTCCTCACATTTTAGTGATGCCTGAAAATTTATCTGTCCTCTCTCAAGCACCAGCATATTCTGTGATAGATTTTATGTATGGAGAAATCCCATGTAAAATTTACATGGAGTTTCACACTCTTAGCCTAAATTGTAACACTTTTTCTTGAATACAAATAGAAAAATCATTTTTTTTATAACTATAATGAAATATTAACTAGCAACTGTACTGGACCCTTCCCATCACATGACAGAGCATTATCTTTAATTATTTAAAGGACTCACCTTTTCTCCTTCCCCTCTCCATCATATGAACAACCTGTATTTTCGAAGACTTGATTTGAAATATTACTTATAGCCTCACCTAGTTCTGCTCCACACACTTAAAAGTCTGAGCAAATTCTATCCTCCCCTTGCTCCTTAATTAGTCCCTTGAAACATTGGTCTTAAGAGGCATGCATTCTTCCACCTAGCTGGTTTTCTACAAACTTTATTCTACCTACCTTTTAGGTTAGTTGTGGATCATGTTGTGTCAGCTTGGTTACACTGACAACCACATTTCAGAATCCTTATTGCTGTACGGTTTGGTTAGAGCTGGCTCAAAGAGAAATCTGTCTGAAATTTAGAGGGTGGAATCTTCTAAATAATAATAAAATAATAGAAAGCATTACCATCATTGTTACCAATACGGATAATACCAATAAAGGCACAAACAAAGGTGTAGGATGTCCGAACAATCTAATGGATTTAATTATATATGTAATATCTACGTTTTAGGAAAGATATCAGGGTTCTCAGTGGATATTACTTCTCAAATTACGTTTACCAAGTAGAAGTTCTCAGTTATTGTACAGTCTCTACCGATTCCTGGTCCACCCAGGGTTCTATAGAAATAGCTGACATGTAAAAATTCATTTAGGGAAATAGAAGAGATAGGCATAGTACATGCACTAGAGGCAGTTTTGGAAGAAAGCTTTCAATCCGTGATCCAGGAAAGGTGATGCCAGAGATTTCTGGGTAGATTTATGCTTCTAATATGTGAGGGGAAAAAAATTACTAAAACCATCATGAATATTTAAGATATTATAGCTGAGAGAGTTATCAACTCTTCTGAATGCTACGTAAAGTAAAATCAAAGAAATTCATAGGAAATTAAGTGCACTGAATATGAGTGCGATCGTTTCCTGACCTGAATCCTGCTGTTTATGCAGACGAGAATGAGAAGATCTCCATATTAAAGTCTTGTTATTAAAATAATCTGTTAAAATAAGAAAACTTTCCACATTAATAAACACCATCATTTTATGTTATAAACTTGCAATTGTCTGTAGAAGGCCCCTGATAGTAAATTAATTAAATCTCTGTTCCATTATGGTGTCAGCTAATTTGGAAACTCATTATTTATTTGGCACTAATTTAGCCTAGCGAATTAATTAGAAAGAGCATGGGAAAATAAATGATTCAACATGAAAGTCCAAATCAAGACAAAGAGGCAAGATCAAAGAATTTATTTAATGAAGAGGGACAATTACATCATTTTCAGGGGGGGCTTTCTCTCTCCTTGAAGACAGACAACATAGTGCAGAAAGCTGCTTAGAAGCAGAATTAGGAAGCCAGAATCAAGAATTGTCTTTTAGAAAAGCAGTTTCTCCTGTATAAGGGTCGTCTATAAAATGCTGCACTCCTCCATGTGTTCACAGAGTCTTTCATGACTTCAACCTTCTCGAAAATGCACTCTAGGACCCGTGGTATAATTTCAACAATCTCTAACCCTGGGCATGTTGGGGTATTGGGGTCTTTGCAAGGACTTGAAAAGAAAGAACCTGTTTGTACTAGAGCAACATTATTTTTGTGCATACAAAAGAAAGAAAGAAAGAAAGAAAGAAAGAAGGAAAGAAAGAAAGAGAGAGAGAGAGAGAGGAAGGAAGGAAGGAAGGAAGGAAGGAAGGAAGAAAGAAAGAAAGAAAAAAGAAAGAAAGAAGGAAAGAAAGAGAGAGAGAGAGAGGGAAGGCTGGTGGCTGAAGAAGGTGTGGAAGGAAGGAAGGAAGGAAGGAAGGAAGGGCTGTCTGGTGGTACTTGATGGCTGCCTATAGTTCCAGATAGTGCTCCTTGAAGAAAATAATTCTTGAGACAAAGACTTTTTCTGCTTTCCTCGAGGATTCAGGAAAGTCCAGAAAAATTAACAAGAAAAAGTTTTTCAGTTCATCAACTTGGTCAATGAGGATGGTAGCACTGCTCTGAATTTGAAATATTTTCTTCTCTTTAATCTAAAAGTTTACCAGATTTTAATTTTCATGGATCTTCATGAGATGGTGAGTTAAGTACTGCTAATATGCAGCATGATCATCTGGAAATCTATTAATTAAAGTTTTATCTAATCAAAAAGCGCATATTCAATATTTATTAGATATCGGTCATTGGGCTATATGTTCCTCTCACTAAATGGGGAACCAAGCGAACATGTTTCTTTTCTTCAGGGAGATTTCAGTCTAGTGGAGAAACACATTCAGTCTAGTGGAGAAATGTGTGAATAAATATATAATTACGAATGTTGATAAACAATATGAAGGAACATGTATGGGTATGACAAAAGTTGGGGGACCTAATTTGGAATGAGGTGTCAGGGAATCCTTCTCTCAAATTACATTTAAGCTGAAGCTTGAAGAACAATTAGGAATTATCTCAGATGTAGAGACTTTTAAAGGGGAAATGAGTTGTGTGAAAACTTTGAGGCAGGGTTGAGGCTATTTTTTAAAATCCAGAGCATGAGAAATGGAATTGGAACCATGGGCCAGGTTGGATCAAGGAGGCTTGGGAGCCATGTAACATTTTGTATTTTATCCTCAGGGCAATGGAAAATGATCAATGCTTTTAAGGAGAAAAATGACATAATCAAGTTAACTGGCCTAAAAGGTCACACTGGCTGCTGCTGAGTGGGAAAAAAATAGAGAAAAGGCAAATGGAAGTTTTCAATTTCATAGTCAACTCAGGCCTCAGGCCAGCCTGTTCCCCAGAGGGTTTATTAGTGTCAATACTCCACTTTTCCTTATATTTTAACATTTGTTTTTCTCCATTTGTGGTACGTGGCTCTTTATAGCAAGAAGTGATCTGGAAGAACTATTCAACTATACCTGACTACACTTAGGTCTTGGCAATTCCATAAGCACCACTTTGTATTTTATCCTCAGGGCAATGTGAAGAGGTATTTCAGAGAAAAAGATTGTGTGGTTTTTCCTCTCTCTGAGGGAACAAAGACCTATTGACAATGTGCTATGAAGCCCAGCCTGTTCTTTCTTCATGATAAATCACTGCAGCAAGCACATAAGCCAGATATTAATAGATTGAATTTATACCAAGAAAATAACTTTTTATACTGTTGAAATAAAAATGCATCAAAGAGTTGGAGTCCAAGAAACAATTCCCTGAGTGATGAACTATCTTCTACTGGTCACTGTGATCCTAAAATCTACCTAATTGCTTGCATACGATTGAGAAAAGTAGTAAGAACTCATGTTTTTACTGAGTTGAAAACATAAAACTCATTACCTTAGGATTCTCAACCAAAATTTCTTTCACGAGGAGTTTACTTTTTTTGTTGTTGACTATAGAAAAACCAGATTCAGGCCAAAGAATTTCAGCCACAGCTTTAAATAAAGGGAGTGAGAAAACTAAATTTCTTTTGTAAGATGACACTTATATCAACACCTTTAAATTGTCTCTTAATATTCTTGATGACAGTGACTAAAATTATAGATTCCTTAGATATTGCCTGGTTTCTCAGAGACTTTTGGGCACTAATGCTTTCTCTTATGATTAATTTAAGAAAGAATATCTGATACTAGTACTACTTAGATGTTAAAACATGAGTCAGAAGAGTGTGATACACCTGCCATTCTGAATCCGGGTCTCATGATGAAACATAGTGAAGAAATAGAAATCAAATACCAAATATGAGTGGTCTTGGCAATGCAAGTTTTCATAGGCTCATTTTCATATGTCGTGTTCATGAAACTGGTATTTATTTAGTGCTATAACTGTGATAGATATACTGGGAGACATGAAGATAAATCAGACTTATATTCTACCCTCATGAAGCTTACATTCCAATAGGAATTTAATGAATGATAATAAGCCATAATAAATTGTAGCAAATGATGTTGTACAAATAAAAAGTAAAGTGTTATGAGACTTAAGAGTAGGGGAGTGGTTGCTTCTGGCTTAGGGAAACTGACACACAACATAAATAAAAAGTTATATCAGATTTGAAATTTGAATCAAATGTAATATTTTAACCATGTGGTTGTTCTAGCAAAATGGTTTTCAATTCCTTGTCTTTGTTGTTTTCAAAACCCCTTTATGTTCTTAAAAATTATTGAGAACCCTAAAGAGCAGTTTTTATATAGGCTATATTATTGATGTTTTCTGTATTAGCAACTGAAACAGAATTTTTAGAAAATATTTCTTTACCAATTTATTTGATAAGTAGACATATTACATGCTAACATAAATAATATTTTATTAAAAATGTATCTAAAAAATTAGAATAACATTGTTTTACTTTTTTTATAAATCTCTACTGTCTGAATTGAGAGAAGACAGCTGACTTTGCCATACATGCTCTGCATTAAATTTGGCATGATGTATTGTTTTTATTAAAGTAGATGATAAAAAAATCCTGCTGCAAAAATACATGTGGTAGGCAAAGGGAGGAATAGTTTAATAGTTTTTTCAGATAATCTTGTATGTTGTTCTTTAAAATTACACAAAACTTCAGCAAGTGGTTATGGATATGTAAATTACACAAACATCACTTATCCCTCAGTCACAAGGGAATATTAGATAGCTCTAAAACAAAAGAAAAGCAGGATGTTAGTCAATGGTACTCTCCAAGAGAAACCAAAAAGAAAGAGGAACATTAGCCATAATAGCTAGAGAGGATCACAGGGGAATCTTGCTCTGAGCCGAGTGCCTAGTCAACTTCACTCCAGTGACATTTAAGTATCCTCCTCCCTTTAGCCTACTACATTGTGGAATATAGATAAATATGATCACATTAACTCTGCTTAAAACACTTAAATGGCTACCCATGGCTTCAACAGAGTTCTCTTAAAAGATAAAGTCCACATTTCTCAACATAACATGCAAATTTGACTATTGCCTAAATTCTTCCTCCTCCATATTTGTCTGCTAACACTCCAGGCCTTCCAACATATGTAATAGTAAACTCCTTCTAGCTGCCTCTTTTCCTCTGCATCCCAATATCATGCTATTTCTCACCTGTGAATTTGTTCATGCCATCTCTCCTTTATGTGGAGGTAACTCTTCATCAGTCTTTAACATTCGAGGGATACCATCTGCCATGATTCTTCAAGTCTGTGTTAAAGATTCACTCCTCTGAACTCTCATCATTTCCAAACTGTCATCTATCATCAAACTTACTACTTACAATATTGCCTTCCAATTAGTCATCCATTTGGCTCTGTCTGCCACTACATGAATGTCTTGATGACAGAGAATGTGTGATATGAATGTTTATACTCTAATGCCTGGAACAAAGTTGGGCACATAATAAACACAAAGATGTATGTGAAAATAATGCACAATTTTTCTTTTTAAAATTTGTTTTCAATGCACTTTGTACACAACCCTTCTAATATGACAAGTATATTTCAAACAGGAACTAAATGATTCCAGAGACAACTCACCTAATGTGGATAGCTGCAAATTTAAAGTACTTGTCAGTAAATGCTGTAGTACTGTCTTGGTTGTTTTTCTGTCCAAAAAGGCTTTCTGACATTAAAATGATCAACACCTCAATGTGCATCTTCTGGCAGTCCGGAAGTAAATGATTTATACTTCTTGTTATTATATTAATGCATGAGGGGGAGGGTGGGAATGAAAATTCCGAGAAGCCATAATATACTCACAACATCATAACCTTCATTACCCAGAAGCCGATGGATCATTACTCCTGATATATATTGATTCAGGCTCTCGGTATTGGAGTTTACAATCACTGTCACTCATATTCTTTACATAAAATAACTGTCTTAACCACTTTAGTACATTCATCTACAGAACTGCACTAGACTGTACAAACACTGTACATTTTGATCCATGGTGATTAGACTTGCTCTGTCCAAAGTGCTGAGGTGGGAAGAAATGAGTTTCTTGTCTAAAGCCCAACAATTTTCCACACACTGTGCTAAACACTTTACCCTTAAGCACTATGTCATTTAATCTTCACAACAAACATGTGAGGGAGTTTGTGTTATTACCCTAATTTTATAGATAAGAAAACTGAAGTTCTGCATGACTGATCCACTTCTGTGCAGAGGACACAAATGTCCCTGAGCATCTATCTGGGTCTCAGCTCTCACCTGCCCTTACTTCTCCCTTGGAAGCTGCTCTAGACCTTCCCCACCTACTAATCCTTTTGCAGAGCTCTCCAGCACTACTGCCAGAGATGCCTGATTCTCTGCTCTCATCTGCGAATTGTCCCTCAAGAGCTCACCATAGCCATTATCATTGCTTCTGTACTGGTGCTGTAGATGAATTGCTTCCATTTATTCATTTTTCAATATGTGCCGGGCACTAAAGAGGACATACAAAGCACCTGCTCCCATGGCCTTTCATTCCTATAGACACAGATTTGCCCTGGGTCCTTAGCAGATTGGCTCTGTAGCTTTCAGAGCTAAATGGGCCCCAGGAGACAGAGTGGGACTGCTTCCTCCCTTACTTCAGGTAACTCATAGCATTGTGTAAAGTAGTTTTGCATGGGGCTGGCCTTAGGAGTCTTTATCGATAATTTGGCCACAGGGACTGTGAGCACAGTGGGACTCATGGAGACAGTTTGCGTTGACCTCAATTAAGAATGTTCATTGTTGTACCTCTCCTCTAAGTCAAGTATTGATTCTAGAGTTCTCCAAATACCCTTTAGTTTGATTGCCTCCAGAAACTGAAGGGCTAGCATGCAAATGGTCCCCATGCATGTGCAGGACATTCAGATGTCCACAAGAATCCTGGACTACACACACATGAATATAACAATACCTCCTTAATCATAAGTCCTTAATGAGACTTAAGGGGCTTACGCTGAGGTAGAGGCCACAGCACATGAATTAACACAGCCTTTCCTTCCTTCTCTGTGGAAGATGCTTCCTTCTTTCTAATGCTGATTCTCTTGTGCTCATGGTTTTCATGCTCAGCCTCCTTACTGAATCAGCTGTAGCTACCTTGTCAACCTCTCTCTCACTACGGTTCTTCATTTCCATGCAGCATTCAAGGCCCTCTCATCTATAAAACAAAACAAAACAATCCCTCTCCGGACACTTTTAACTATTCATATTCTCATTTCCTTCCCAGTCATACTTCTTTAAAGACTTGTCTGTACTCGATGTCTCCATTTCAACCCTCATTAAGCTTGCAAATTGTAGAAGTCTGCCCCTGCCTCACCCTGCCTTGACTTTGCTCTTCTTAAGGTCCTCAATCACTGTGCAGTTGCTAAATTAAAGGACACTTCTAGGTCCTTATTTTTCTTGGGTCTTATACAGCCTTGACACTATTGACCACTTTTTATTGAAACACTTGCTTTCTCTGGTTCCTCATCCCATTCTCATGCTGCTGCCAACAGACTCTTTTAGTCTTGCCATTTGCTATGGGACTGTGCAGTTTAATATTCTGAACGTTATGTATATTATGTACTGTCCCCTCTCCCAGCCTCTTCTCCCATGTCTTTGCTATGCTGATTCTCTCCCTACTTTTTATCCTCTGGGTGATACTTTTATCCTCTGGGTGATACATTTCTCCAAAATATTTATTTAGTTGGCCTTTCCCAGTCCTCCCATTCTCATCTCTGAATGTTCTCAGCTGTTACATGCCTGGCACCCCTTCTCCTCTCTCATTCATTAGTAATTTCTCTTCTCCAAGGAACTTTTTCATAGTAACTGAAGAGAAGTGGTTTTCCATGATGCCTTCAAAATTTGCCACATTTAAATCTTTTCTACTTAACGCTTCTTGGCATATATTCATTCTTTGTCTTACACAGATTATTATGCTAATATTATTTCAAGTGTTGTTATGTGCTGAGTCAGGCCGTGTATTTCTAATAAAGAATGGTTTTAGTAAAAATGCATCAGTATGCAATTAGACATGTTTTGTGATAATATGATAGTGACTTAAAAATAAGCAAATATTCTCTTAAAGGACCACAGGACTGTTTATATATCTCTCACATGAGTATGGGCCAAATTTTTCAGTTCACAGTCATGCTCAAAATAAAAAACTCATCTAAAGAAGAGGAACTGATACAATTTTACAGTTTCTCTTCTTAATTCACGATGGAAATTGCAAAGATGGCCCATAGCTGCTGGCCTTAGAAACAAGCATTCATGAGTTTACCAACCATGAAGAAAATTTTGTTTCTTATTTCCACTTAATATTTGACCTCTCTCTTCACTTTCTTCCACTTGCCTTCTCTCTTTCTCTGGAAGAAGAGTTCTTTTAAATTTTTAAATTTTACTTTATTTATTCTCTTTTAAATTTTTAAGTAATACTACTTTACTTTGTTATATTTATATAGTTTAGGAGTTTAACAAATACAAAATGGAATACAATAAAAAGTCTCCCATATGGCCAGAGCCACTGACTGTCACACCGTCCTGCTTCTCAGAGACAACCAATTCTACTCGTTTCTAAGTCTCTTCCTGATATGCACGTGCAAATGACTGAATCTCTGATATTTTTCCATAGACAAGATCTCTATGGAAACCACTGATCATTTTTTTCTTCACACAACTGAGTGTTCTATGTTCTTCCTAGCTTTTCCCTCACAGCTCTAACAGGGAATACATGAGGTTATATTCCAAATCCAACTCCTTCCAGGCTCCACTTAAACTTTTCTTCTGCATTTACTTGCTTAGTTTTGGTGACTTCAGTTTTTCTTCCTCTCTGTATGGCCCCTTTAAGTTAATGCTTATTTTGAATTTTGGGGTTGGCTCTTGATTTTGGCTTCAACCTCTGGTTGCTGACTTTTATATCTCTCTTGGCTCCAGGCTCTGCAGCTCACAGGCAGTTCTGACCCTCCTCCATGCTCAATTCTGATTTATGAAACTACCTCCCCCTCCAAGTCTTGGGTCCTGTATATTCACTTCACTAGGAGTTGCCTTTGGCCCGTAAAGTCTAAGTCCTGATGACCCTGAGGATACCATCATGTGCCCCACTTTCTTTTTCCGTTTCAAGAAACACAGACTTTCTCCTCCTGCCGTCTCATACCTTTGTTCCATCTTGTTTTATTTTTTTGCTTGTTTATGCCCAGCTTTTATCAGAAATCTCAGTTCCTCTAGACTAATTAATTCATGTTATTTTCACATGTACAGAGCTAATAAAACAGAGGCTGCAGTCTTCATGGTATAGCTCCTTCCATCAGTGAAAAGAAACCTCTATCACTTTATCCAATAAGTGGCTAGCATAACCCTGTGACCTCTACCAGAAACAGAAGCTTCTCCAATCACATAAACAGTCTGCCATGTCAGGAACACTCAACTATACCTTAGGTTATTTTTCTGTCAGTATTTGAGAGAAAAGATACCCCAAAGATCATGTCACTTAAAGTAACTGATGAAATGTTCAGTGCCGCTCTAGCAGAAGTCTGGTTCTGTGAAGAGTAAAATCTCTGGCTGTATCCTTTCAGGTTGAACTTTTTTGTTTCATCCAAAGAATTGTAAGCATATTAGAGCTTTCATAAGATAAGGTCACAAGCTCACAGATTTGGGGAACTTTGCAATATAAAAAAAAGTTCATGATACTAAAGCAGTGCTTTCCAAGCAAGTAACAAATTTCTAGTAACTAACTGGGAAGTAAACCTGATCATGTCCTCCTTGTGAAGAGAATTAAGTTGATTTCTATTAAAATACTCTTGTTATAGAGTCTGACACTATTGCCTGTCTCTCTAGTTCTCTCTGGAAAATTATAATTCACTTTTACAAGTCAGCCTTTAAAATACCTCTTTTTGTTTGTTAGGATAGAAGCATGAGTGCTTTGAATTTTCCAGTTCTTATTGCCATTGAGCATAAAGACTCTAGGGAAATATAATATCCAACCATTGAACTATGCAATGTGGTTAGAAATGGCTTCATTTCGATTTGTGGGACTATGTAATCAGTACCTCATGTTTATGAGTTAAATATGAATGCTTATTACAAAGCTAAAAATGGACCAATTAACTTACTTATTACATGCACATGATATCTAGACTGACTTTGAAAGAAGCTTCTGTACTCTGCAGTATGCATTCCATAGTATAAATTTGTCTGTGACTTGAGTTGCCAAGATGATTGCCAATGATAACTCATCAAAACATATTAGTTGACTCAAGAGCAACATGCTTAGTGTACTGTACATACTTATCATTTCTGTTAAAGCCATTCTTGAGTCCTTTGACATACTTTCAAGTACATAAATCTTGGCCTATAAATTTAATCTTTTATAAGCCACTGTGGATATGACTAAAGCTGCATCTAGGTGGATTTGGACTGGTAATTGAAACGCCTAATCCTGTCTGTTATGATTTAGTCACTATCTCAAGGATAAAAGTGTTTGGCCATGAGTCAAACAAGATAATATGAAATAAAACAAGAGATCAGCCAGGCTGAGTACTTTACTTGCTTTCTACTTCCTTCCTATCTACTCTCATGTTTGTCTCATCTTATATGCAGCTAATCTTCCAGAACAAATAAAAACCTGCAGATAAAGGGTGTAACATTCATAGAGAGAAAAGCCAGGGCAATGATTATATCTGCCCTTCTCATTTTCAACTCTACAAGAATCCCTGGCACATTTAGATTGTGACGGAAGCATTCTCAAACATTCAAATGTTCACCATTTTCAAAGTCAAATTCAAAGTTAGGTAGTCATACTTTTATCTAGCAAACCCAAACCAATAATGAAAACATTCAACTAAATTGGGCCGTAAACTATCAGACCCTTTTTGCTTTCAATGGAGAAAACACCAGGATCAGATCCAGTGCCAGGTCATGTGCATGTTCAGTGAACTCCATAAAAGGGAAAAAAATAAATAATGCATTAGGGTTATCTTTATTAATTATTACCAATATTAATTGTTATAAAATGTTCAACTTTGATAAAGGTTCATACATTAATAAAAGTAAATATTTTGTTCATTCTATCGACATATTGATATGCATAATCAAAAAATCATCTGTGTTAGTGCCTGATAAAATGAAAACAGAAGTCTTCTTGTGAAGGGTCTGGTCATTGTTCCTTTAAACTGTGAGCAGGATGTTGGTAAATTGTGATAATCTTCATGAGAAAAAACCTACTGGTTACCCTCAATGTGCAAGTCACTCTAGAAGACATGAAAGATAAAAAATATATGAAGCAATCCTTGCACTGAAATGCTTAGGATCTACTTTGAGATATCCATTGTGATGTCCCCATTGCCCAGACAACTTATGACGTCCTCAGAAGAGAGACTGACCAAGAACACAAAAACCATTTGCAGAGTGGTACTGAAGGCCCAAGTGAGGCTAAAAACCTGAATGTGGTGTAATGGCATACTGCAACATTTCATAATTTTATCTAGAATCACATAGCAGCCCAAGTGTCAAGAGTATAGAAATTAAGTCTTACACTCACCCATAAAGAAGAAATATGAATTTGCTATATAACTAGCCCGATTTTATAAAGATCTCTTTAGTACCATCTTTTAAAATTTTCTACAGCTGTAGGAACACAATAATACCCCAGTAAAGCAGTAGTTGGAATTTTAAAAAGAATATAGAAACAAGAATTTTTCTTTCTCTCCCATTTGACTGAAGTCAAATGGGAGAGAAAGAAAGCCAGGTTTCTCACCATAGCTTGTTTTCGTCATCTGTAAAATGGATAATCTTTGCTTGCTTCTTCAGAACACACTGATGTAAACAATTGAGATAACTATTTAAAGATATCTTGTAACCTAATAGTTATCTTGTAACCTAATTTTTTTTCTGTGCTTTTCTATGCAGCAGAAAGCTCTTTGAGTTTAATCCTTAATAAGAATAATTCAATAGTCACCTTAACACTGGTTAAAAAAAGCATATAAATTTCACTCCTGGGTATATTTTCAGGAGAAACGAAAACATATATCCACATGCACACACACACACACACACACACACACACACACACATAAATGTATACAAATGACCATAGAAACATTATTCGTAATAACCCGAAAGTGGGACAACTCTAAATTTTATCAGCTGACGAATAGATCAGCAAAATGTGGTGTATCCATACAATGAATTGTTATTCAGCAATAACATGAAGTACTGATTTATGGTACAACATGGATCAACTTGAAAACATTATACTAAGTTAAAGAAAGCAGTTAAAAAGACTATACACTGCACCATTTCATTCATATGAAATGTATAGAGCAGACAAATCTGGACAGACAGAAAGATTAAGTAGTTGCTTAGGACTGTGGGGGGAGACAGGGAGAAGAGTAGGAGGGGCTGCTAATCAGTATGGAGTTCTTTGGGGGGTTATGGAAGTGCTCTGGAATTAGTTATGATTGCACAAGTCTGTTAAAATACTAAAATCCATTGAACTGTATACTCTAAGGAGAATTTTATGATATCCTAATTATTTATTTCTTATTAAAGACTTTATTTTATTAAATGCATACATACCACCCCATTAAAAAACCACGAAAACAATACTTGTCATTTCAGTAATTTAAGGGATAATATTTTCAGCAATGAGCCAAAAAATGTTTTCTCTAAGCAGATCAGCTCTTACATGAATTTTAAAACCCATCATCTCAGATGAAGAAACAAGCCTAGAAAACTCAGGTAGGTTTGTTCTGCCATTAGGCAACACAAGAAGGAATCATTCCTACCCTACTGAGTTCATATTTTCTTAATCCAACCTTCTCAATAGTTTTGAGAATTATTTTCAGTTCCAATCTCTTATGATGAGTAGCTTTTAAAGATCCACATTTCCCAAGTTTTCTGGACTGATTTTGACAGAGTCAAAGTTTGGATGCTTTGGTACAAAGGTCAAAGCAGGTTAAAATAGAGTCAATATAAAATGTGTACTAACAAGCTAATATTGACAGAGCAAGTTCTTGTGAATGAAACAACTAGAATGATGATAGTATTTCGAGCATGTCATGTATTCTTCTAAGTGTTTTTCCTAAGACTAATGTGTTTATCCCTCTAAGATATTATTTTATGCCCACTTTAAAAGTGCAGACATAAAAGCAAAGATAAGTGGCTTATTAAAGTCATATATCTAATAAGTGACTAGGCCTAGCTTTAAGTTCAGACAGTTTGGCCCTTGAAAAATCTGAGATCTTAATCATTACACTGTATGCCTCTTACATAAAAACCAGTTTCTACCCTCAAATATCTCCTGTTAAGTGAGGAACAGATAATGTATCTAATAAGAGAGAAGAGAATTCAAAGAAGAGCCAAATTAAGAGTTTAAATAATCAACATTATAAAAGCATTTTATCCTTTTTGAAGGACTTTCAAATATATGACCTTCTTTGATTTTTTAAAAATCTGTTTGACAAGTTCCAAAAGGACATAAGACTTATTCATTGCCACAAAATAGCTTACCTCCACAACACTAACTAACATGATTAGCACCTTCATCTTAACATCATGTGCCTTGAGAATATGAGCACTACTGAAAATGACTCAAGGAAATTTTACTCCAGCATGCACTTCAGTTCTCAGAACTCTGAGCACTCCACCTATATATTCCGTCATCCACAGAATGAAATTGAAGGTGGCAGGCAAATGTGTTGGAAGTGACCTATGCTGAGCTGTGGAAGAGTCAAGTAAATGGAATAACTGAGAGAATCAAAGTAGAAAGAAAATATGCCTAGTAGGTTAGAAGTGGAAGATTTCACAATGAGTACAAGACAAGCTCTCAGGGCACATGACTTAGTAGAGAGAAAAAGAGCATAACAAATTCCACGGAGGAGTGGATGAACATCTGGAAGGCCACAACACTGTTCATAGACAATGTAGGCTTCAGACTTTCATTTGTTTGTCCTAACACCAGTACAGATGTTGCTGTGAAAGTTTTTTTAGATGTGATTAACAATTAAATAGTAGACTTTGAGTAAAGCAGATTACCCTTAATTTGGGTGGGCCTCATCCAATCAGTTGAAGGCCTCAAGAGCAACAGCAGAGGTTTCCCAAAGAAGAAGAAATTCTCCTCAAAACTGTAACATAGAAACCCTGCCTGAGTTTCCACCCTGCTGTCTTGAGGAATTCAGACTCAAAACTTTAAAATCAACTCTTACTTGAATTTCCAGCCTGTCAGTTTGTCTATGAACTTCAGACTTGCCAGGCCCCACAATCACGTGAGCCAATTTTGTAAATTAATCTGTCTGTTTCTCTCTCCGGAGAGATAAATTATAGATAGATAGATAGATAGATAGATAGATAGATAGATAGATAGGTAGATAGATAGTAGACAGACCAATTGATCAATCTTGTTTCTCTGGAGAACTCTGACTTATACAATTTACCAAACTCATAATCTCACAAATGTTATTTCATTCTTCTGAGTTTCCATTTCCTAATTCTAAAAGTAAAAATAATAATACATAGTTTACATAGGGTTGTGGTAAGTCTTTATGATAGTGCCTGGTACAAGTAACACTCAATAAATGAAAGCTGTTTTTATTCTGAAGTAACTAAATCAGGCTTTGGTAATTTATTCAGGTGAGATTTTAACTAGGTAGTATAAACCAGAATAATGTTTTAAATATTTCAAAAGTCCACCTATTTTTTAATATGAAATCTATTATTTTAGTTTACTTTAATTCAACAAGAAATTCAAATAGTCATCTTTTTTGCGTTATCTGCATGGTACTAACTGGTACAAATGTGAATAAAATACCTGTGTCATCACAGACTAACAAGATAGACACAAATACCAGCTAATTAATCTATATTAGAGTTACACATACAATTCTATGAGAAGGAAAATGGAAGCAGCTCATTCTGTGAGAGTTCAGAGAGTAGCGGAGGAGGAAAGGAATGTTGGGAAAAACTACAGAAAAGAGGCCACATTTGAGCTGGGTCTTAAAAGAAGAGTCAGAGGAGGCTGGGCACGCAGAGCAGAGTATGATCATGGTGGTGGTAGGCAAGGACTGTAGACCTTTCTTGGGAGAAAACACTGTTTTATATTTATTATTAGTGGAAACAGGCCTCAACAAGCCCAGTTACAGAGTAGCTCCATTCTCTCCAACTTGCTAATTAAAAAACCATCTTATACTCTTATTACAGACACATGAACAGGAAGGTAACAGGCAGGCAAGGGTTTCAATACCCAGGGAATTCATAAGAAGAAAGGAACTAAGATTTTTACCTTTAATTTGGTTCAAGTTGTCAGGCTAAAGTATCTGGAAGATTAGACTTGTGGGGATATTTAGACAAACAAGAGCCCTGGGCTTCAGCAATTACTAAAATTCCCCTCAGTGGACTTAGGGAATGACTGTCGGTTCCCTAGTTGAAAAAGACCCATGGAAAAGCTGGAGGTGTTATTAAGATTCCCCAGAGGCAGTTTGAAACAATCTAATGCATTTCAAAGCCTCCATAGAACAGAATAAAAATAAAAAGTGCTATCATTTAAATGTTAATATCTCATCATTTTTATGTGTAGGAAAAGGGGGTGGGAGTGGCAGCTCTGTAGTCTCTTTTTCCGATGCAGATAATATAACAATAAACAGTTGGCAGCCCTCAATTCAGACATTTTATGTTACCTTTGTGATGCCTCTTCCAGACCACATGGTAACATCAAATCAGAAAAGGCAGTCTGGGGGGGCGGAGGAGGCGCCTCTTCATTCTGAGGCCAGATGGCAGTGTGTAAAGAAGCATGCTTCTGTGAAAGAGAACAGTATTTCTCCAGTGCCTAGGGCTGTGGGTCTGTTGAGGCAGGATAAGGATATCCCGGCATTTCCTGGCAACATGTGATACAATGAAGCTGTTCCTTAGGATAAAACCACTCTATCAGTGTGTGCTAATTAAATTCTCAGATACTGACTAAAGCAACTCAGAGGCACGTGGACATATTTCTCAAAGAGCTTTTAACAGAGGATCAATTATGGTTTGAGCAATTAGAATGCTGTTTGTTGTGTGAGTAGAAAGCACTAAAACCCACACCAAAGTTGGACGAGACCACATCAGAACCTTTTGAAGGATGTTAGTCAATGTTAGCGAGTGTGTGCAAGAAGTGAGAGATTACTACTATGACTAGTGATATGTGCGTGTACAACAATGGTTTTTTTATTAGCATTACTGGTGTTATCCTGATTTTATTTAATTCTTTGTAAAGGTTACGGTATGCCAGGAACTGTTCTCAGCATTTTATGTGGATTACCTCATTGAATCCTCAAGGACTGAAACAGAAACTATATTTCGGGTACTATTAATTACCATGTTTTTCGGATGAGGAAACTAAAACATAAAGTTGCCCAAGATCAAACAGCTAATTAACGATGGAGTCAGAATTCGAATTTAGGTCCTTTGGCCTCAGGGTCTAAGCTGTCAGCACTAGTAATCTCTGCTTCCTGGTTCCTTGGCAGGGTAGCAGGAGGCCATGAAGATAAAGGTAAAAATGTCTACCCTAATAGCTCCTCCAAATGTCTCCAAAAACATATTTCTTATGTAATTTCTGAGGTTAGTGCTGCTTCAGTAAGGGACAAACTCTTTTCTTCCCTAAGTAAAACTAAACCTCAGAGAGCATTTACATAATGACTTAATTTAGACTAGCAAGTCAACAACTGCTGGAGAATTGGATGTCTTGAGAGTCTTCCGCTGAACTAAATGGCCAGTATTAGCAAAGCAGCAGAGAACAAGGCTGGAGTTAGCAAAATCACATTTACTGTGTAATTCACAATATTGTCAGGGGTCACCAGATCATGTTTTTTAAATGTTCTGCTCTATTTTTTTTTTGTATTATCTATGTTATACTACAAGGCTTCAGATATGTATTCATAACAATGCTTTATAAGCATAACGTATTGTACCTTTTCCCAATTGGATTATCAGGGTAGACAATATGGAAGTTTTTTTATTATTATGGAGAAATATTAAATGATGTGGTCCAAAACACCTTTAGATCTATATTGATCCCCTCTATTTCTGAATTTATATGATATATGCAGTCTATATGAATCATGTTGGTATTTAATCATTTATGTTTTGACCTATAATGTTGTTATTTTATGTTTGTATCCCCCTGTCTTCCTTTCTGGTAAACCTGGGCATTCAATATATTTTTTACACTCTCTTCACTGTTTAGGAAAGTTCTTCATCCAATGTTATCACTCAATACATATTTATTAAAATAACATTATAAAATTTCTTATTTAATCTATTAAGATATTCTACTTTAACAAATTTCCTTGTGTTTAACTCTCTTGCATTCTGGAAATCATATTTTCTAGAAAATTTTATAGAACAGGATAATTTTCTTTTTCTGAAAGTTTAAAAGAAATCACTAGTAAATCTACACATTTTAGGTATTTTGGCATAGTTCGGGAAATAGATGATATAGAATACTTTCATTTTTCTGCTAAAAGATAAATCTACTAGATTTTTCTACTTCTTGAATCAATTTGATACTTGTATTATTTGCATTAGTTAGGCTTTGAAATTTAAGAAACTAAATTGGAAATGGGGAAAGACATACACACATGAATTGCCTTAGTGTGCTGCAGTACCAAATCACCGTTGGTTGTCAGCCATAGCAGAGAGGTTAATAAAGCCCCAGCGCTCAAGGAATACATTTCAATACAATCTCTCTGTGTAAATTATCAAAGATTTCTTTTTGGAACTAGAAAGAGATGTACCCTAAAATGCCTGGACAACACAATTTTGATGAACCATCTACTAAATTTTAAAAAGGATTTCTACATGTTGCATTGGCTCGTGATCATATGAAGGTACTCTCAAGACAATGTGGAGTTTTTGGGTATAATTTATCACAAATAGCCACTTGAGGTCTTAACTTGTAATCATCTATTCCTTAGAAATTACTTTCATAATAAATATAATGCCTATATAGGACCAATGCAAAATAAACTGCATCAACTTTCTTCCAGGGTTTTGGATCAAAAACAATGCAATTTTATCATGTTATTGACTAATTAAAAAGAGAGAACTGCCTTTCAAAAATTTAACTTAATAATTTTCCAATGTGGATCCATGAGAATATGTGCCCAGATTATCGACATCTGAGAATAGCATGAGATAAAGAATTTAGAAAAGGAAGAGATGTTTTATTTGTTTAATACTACAAGCTTCCTGGATGAAAATGCCCTTTTGACATATCTCTCCAGATGAAAATTTTTTTCTCAGACAGAAAAATGAATGGTATTTCATTAAAAGTGGCATCTCTAACTCAGAAATTTATGAAAATTGCATTGGAAATGAGATGCACGCATAGTTCCAAGATATATCAATTGTGACAAATACAAAGCAGTTGTTTATAGCTTTTAACCAGCTAAAAAGAAAGGAAAGCTGATTTTTGAATATTTGCAAATAACTTCAAAAGTATGTTTGAAATTAATCATTTTAATATTTGGCTTATCAGAGAAAGTCCTGAAATTGATGGCATTTGGCTCACTAAATGTGGTAAGCAAAGACTTTTCAACATGTTGCTAGAAGTATATTTTTCCTCTGACTCAGTTAATCTTTTTTTTGAGTTAACTCATAACAATTATAAAACATAAACAAGATCATATCTATAGGTAAATCATTTTATAGACTGTGCGTAAACAAAATTCTACAGCCTATTCCCTTGACTCATCTATCTAACCATTTACTTACCCCTTATACAACTTTGATTATTTTGATACCCAGATACTGTATTTTCACCCATCAGATCACTATACTTGGAAGGTAGGTGCAATGGATGGTCAGCAAGAGAGAAAAATGAAAAGATAAGCAAAGGCAAAATCTATAAAAAATTCTAAGCTGTTTAGACTTTATCTGGAGGACACTTGGAAGCCATTAAAAGATATTAAGCAAGAGAGTGACACAATCAGAATTACATTGATAAGAAATCACCCTGGATGCTCTGTGGAGGATTGAAAGGCAGCAAGAGTAGAACTGCTAACCAGACAGGTGACACATGTCTATTGTCAAGTGATACTTGCTGGAATAAGTGTGGCAGTAGATACAAAGAGACAGACTGGGAATTAGAATCCAGAGAACCTAGTGGTTGATTAAAAGTGTGGCATGACTCAGGGGACTCAAAGTGGTTAAAGTGAATAAGCTTAAATGGGAAGAAATGCATGTTCTTCTTCGTAGCAGGAAAGAAATAGGAAAAATCATTGGGGAAGCAGTTATTTTGCAGTTTGGGTACCAAAACATAAGTTTCTTGGTTATTTCACTTAGGTTTGGGTGATAGAGGTGAGGTCTTCCCTAAAGGCGAAGAAGAGGAAGAGGTGTTGGAGGTTTATAATAGAGAATCAAGGAGATTCTATTCACAGAAAACTAGAAAAGATTGCTGGCTAGCCCTAAGGGTCCAACTGAGGTTAAGACAAGAATAAAACACTCAACCGAAATGAAATAGTTTATAGAGGCAAGAAAATAAGCAAAGCAACAGTATGCAATGTGAATGCAAAGAAAAAGAAAGCAGGGGAGAGTGTATTAATATCAGATGAAGTAGAAGTTACATTAAAAAAATCAAACATGAGGAAGAGGGCTCTTTTAAATTTTCCGACAAAACTCATCATTTGTAATCTAAAAATATAAAAAGCTTTGATATATTTCCCAACGTGCTGCTAGGCATGGCTTTCATGTGATCATTTTAGCCCGCAAAATCACTAGCATCTACTAATCTTAGATGTATAGCATCCCTGTTAATTTATGCATGTTTACTCTAAGAAAGAGGTTGTGTTTACATAAATCGTCTATTTTACAGTGTTACACAATCAGAACATACAAATTTTAAGAAGTATAAACTGCCAAACCAAATGCGAGAGCTCTGAGACACCATACAAGAAACATTCATAAAATAGTTTACAGCCATTAGCCAGAGATTACAATGCCAGAATGAAAATCAACTGAGATGAATATCAACTGAGAACACTGAAAAGAATATTTGAATAAAAAATTACCTGACCGTTTGCTATGGACAAGACTGTAAGAGTTCATATGGTTAACCCGAGGAATCTTTGCAAAGTCCATATAGGGAACTACTATTGTTATCAATACTGGGCAAGTTATGTAACTTACCAAGGAACCAGCTAAGATGTACCAGACCTGCAACTAGAACTCAGGCAATCTGTCTTCAGAGCCAGGGCCCTTAACTTCTATAAGGGACTGGATTCGCTCACAGTGAGATGTAATAGACCCAATTAAATATCAATGCTGATAGCTGCACTGAACTAAATGAAGATATTACTGGCATTGAAATATGAGTGGGGAAGTGTTCCTTCCTCATTTTGTATGGTTAACTCTTCTTTATAGATTTGGTTAGTTTCTCTAGTGAAATCATGTGAGTGTGGAGATTTCTTTTTTGGGAGTTTTTAGGTTACAAATTCAGTTCTATTAATAGCTATAGGATTATTCCAGTTATTGATTTCATCTTGATTTTTAGTAGTTTGCAGATTTTGAAGAAATGGTCTATTTATTTTAAGTTGTTGAATTTTTTAATATAAATTTGTTTGTAGTAATCCTTCACTATCCCTTTAACATCTGCAAGATTTACACTGATAGCCTCTGGTTTATTCTTGATGTTACTGGTGATTTGTTTCTTATTTCTTTATGTTTGTCACTCTTGCTAGAAGTATATCAGATTTAACAGGTTTGCTTTTTTTTCCAGATAAGCAGTTTTAGTTTCAGTTATTTTCTCTATTGTCTTTCTGCTCTCTTTTATTGATTTTTCACTCTTATTTTTATTTCTTTCCTACTGCTTGCTTTAGGTTTATTTCTTCTTTTTCTGGTTTCTTAAAGTAAAAACTTAGATTATTAATTTGAGGCTTTTTCTATTTTCTAATGTAAATATTTAGTGTTATAAATTGCCCTCTCAGCACAGATTCTGCCGCATCCCACAAATTTTGATGTTATATTTTATTTTCATTTATTTCTATGTATTTTTTAATTCTTCGAAGACTTCTCCTTCGACTTATGGACGGTTTAAAGTGAGCTGTTTAATTTCTAAGAATGTGTAGATATTCTTGTTGTCTTTCTGTTATTGGTGTCTAGTTTTATTCCATTTTGGTCAGAGAACATACTCTATATGGTAAAAGTTTCACCTATAATGAAGATAATATATACCTATAATGAAGATAATATATGTAATGAATTTGTAGCTTCAGAGAAGAAAAGACTGGAAAATATAATAATAGTAGGATATTTTAGTCAATATTGGCTGCATTTGATAAGGACATTTAAAAGAGAGATACTCTTAGAAAAGAACTCTTTTACAAGCAGAAATAAAAAGAGATAGGAAAGTTCAGAAACTTTCTCATTTCTAATGTGTAAAAGATAAAACCAAATTGACATATGAGCAACAAAGGCTGAGGCAAGAATCAAATCAACCATGTGGCCAGCATATCTGTTGTTAAAATCTCTAAATGGATTAAGCTGTCAAAAACAATTAAGATTTTGGCCACAGAGCCATGACATGAAATCACAGACAAATACCAATTTCTTTTCCCTGTAAACCCAAATACAGTTGATTTTTTTTTTTTTTGGACCCCGGCACCAAAGGCAGCTGCTACCTATTTACCACAGTTAGCCCTGCCATTTAAATTGAAGCTGTTTGCCATTTTTGGTAGTTTGTGTATAGTAGTTGTACAGATGATTGGGAAATCTGATTTTTTTCTTTGCTTTTTACATTTTCCAGTGGATGGTAGCAAAATGTTCAGTCTCGTAATTTCTCCCCACAATCAGTGTTGCATGGAGGAGCTCCAGGAAAACCAAAAATGAACATAAAATAAAGGACAGTAAATGGAAAAGAGTTAAGAACTACAATATAAATGCAATATAAATGAGTTTCCGTTTCAAATATAGGGAAGGAGATAGCACAAGGACCTCCCTGGAAATAGCTTTTATCTCCCTGTGAGGAGAGAGAAATGATTAAGAAGTAAGGCCTTTGTGTAAAAAGACTTTAAGCTTTTCCAGAGATATTTTGGCCGAGGATTAGAGAAAGCAGGCTAGGAGAAGAGAAGGAAAGTTATAGGGTAATGAATGGTAGAGGAAGAGATGGAAAAGAAAACAGAAGTAGAACCAGAGGAAGGGATTCAGTATCATGCTGCCCTCATTCTTTAATTTCTTCCACTCAACAGCCCATTATCAGTGCACAGCCCGACATCCAAAAATCCTGGACATTTTAAGTCTTTGTGAAGAGTACATTCTTTCTAGTTTAGGAATATTTATAACTATAAAAGAAAGAGAGAGAGAGAGAAAATGTTATCAATTTGACAGAATTTCGGAGGATTAAGCATGGAGGAAATATAAAAGGAAATATAAATATAAAAGGAAAAATAGGAAGTCAAGAGATGTCCAAAAATAGTAAAACAAAAAGTAATATTTTACCAAAAGTAACAAAAATATCCACTTCGATAGGAAAAATAACAATATACAATCAAAGTTTGGTAAGACAAGGAGGACAAAGGAACTGTAGAATGTGTACATTGTTACATCCTCACTCTTTATTTACAGTAGCAACTCGATAGAAACTATCAAAAATTATAAATCAATCAAGTAGTATAGTTGCATTATTTCATAAATAGAAACAACAGAAAATTTTAAAATTGAGTCCTTTAAAAGATACTACTAAAGAGACCAGGAGAGGAGAAGATGATAAGTGTAGGAGGGTTCCATTCCTTTTTATTATAACCCTTTAAAAAAAAATTTTTAATATGTATTTATTTTACTTTGATACAAATAACAAAACCACCCAAAACTAAAAATAAGAACAAATATATAAACTAACAAGTGTCTGAGGACTTAAAGCTTATTTCCAAACTTTGTTTTCTAGAAACTAGGAGAAACTCAGCAATTTAGCTCAAGAAGATTAAGAACACTTATCACATATTGAGAAAATAAGATTATGAACTTAATAGTGAAATTCTACCATTAGTAACCTCAAGGTCCATGTTTTGAAATGCTGTATGACAGTTTTATGTTTTTTTTTTTTTTCTAGATCATGGACCTATTTGCACTAGAGTTAAAACAATAATATATATGAGTATTTTAATTACGATGTATCGAATATTAGAGATGGCTAATGTAGGAGAGAAAGAAATATTAAAGAGAGAAAAAATATACTGTACAAAAGACTATGAAAATGACATAAGAAATTATTTCTGTTAAGAAGAAAAACATTTTAGTGATTTTACTAGTTAGCTTGTTTTTCTGCAAATGTATAGCCAATGGCTTAATAATAAGACTCAAATCTACTTATGCTTATTGATATCTCTATATTTATATTATAAACCATGTATTAGTTTTTTGTGGAGCAGTAAAAACTTACCACAAATTTAGTGGCTTAAAATAAAAATTTATTTTCTCAAAGTTCTGTAGGCCTGAAGTCTGAAATCAAGGTGTCAGCAAGGTCACGTTTTAGGGGAGAATCTGTTCTTTGCCTCCTCCAGCTTCTGGTCACTGCCAGCATTCCTTGGCTTGTGTGTGCATCACTCTAGTCTCTGTATTTATGGTCACATTCGCTTTCTTGGTATGCGTCAAATCTCTCCCTGCCTTCCTCTTATAAGTACATCTGTGATGGCATTTAGAGCCAACCTGGATAATCCAGAATAATCCCCCTATCTCAAGATCCTTAATTTAAATACATCTGCCAAATGAACATTTTCCAAATAACGTAACCTTTACGGGTTCTAAGAATTAGGGCCTGCTAACATTGGGACTACCAGCTAGCCCATTATAACCCATGATTAATTTATTCGAGATGATATAATTGCTGGGTTATATTTAAAATATGTAATAAAAATTCAATTTTACCCCAAAGATAATGACCTATGAGCAGCTATTTCTTCAGAATATTATTCTAATGCATATATTAAAAGATCGAACTTTATTTTGTTAGCAGAAACAAAGGAGGTATTCACTATAACAACTCAAAGTTTGGTTTTATGTTGTGCTGTCATTTCTTTCACACTAGATACTGACTAAGAGAATTTAATTTCCATGTCACTTGCTGCTCAGGCTACTTTCCACACTGCTGCTTATGAAGCTACTCCTGTTGCTCAAGGAAGTCCTTCTATTTTAGCAGTGTGGGCATTTTTAATTACAAAATATACTCTTGTTTCTTCTTTTCATTTTCTTTAAATGTATTTAATACACTATTTTTATATCCTGTACATGATATATCTGGTAACTACAGTCTGTGAATGAATCCACTGGGTCATTTGTTGTTTCTGATGACTCTTATTCATGGTGACTTATTTTCTCATTTATTGTGAGATGTGTGATTGTGAACTCATTTTCCTCTGGAAAACTTATGGAAATTCTTTGATGCCTAGATTTTAAGACTTTCCTCCAGATAATATATACATCTCTTCTATCAGATGTCTTCAGCATTAACAATTAGATTTTAATTTAAACTAAATGTTCAGGCTTTCTTGTTCAGGGTATCTGTGTACTGACATATTTGTATGAAGTTTGTTTCCACTCATGTGACAGCTGGGTTGAGATTATAAAAAATCAGGAGAATCGGTCTCCCCGTTTTCCAGAAACAAAGTTGAGGAGGACAAGTTGTTTCAGGTGTTTCTCTTTATGAGACTTATTTTTCTCTTGGGGCTTCACTTCTTGGAGTTCCAGCTATATATGTTTATTATCATTATTATAATCATCACATATAACTATTAGAATTCTCACTAATCAAAATAAATGTTGCCTTCAGCAAAGCACATTTTTCACATTTCCCTCCAGTAAGTTAAATAAACTATTCACATGCTATCTCCCAAGCAATACATTTCTCTATAACTAAATTTTTAAACTCAAAAATTATTTTAGAATTTTAAAATTAAGACAATTATAGAACTTTAAGATCTTGAAAAGCTTTATAATAAGAAATAATAATAACAGAGATAAATTAATATGGTTACACAGTGATAGATATTTTAAATTAATGCCTTTTAGATACTGTAGCCTATATTAACACTACTAATTCTCCATGCAGAACAGAATCATTCACAAAAGTATGAGTCACCATGTAATAAAAGTTACAATAATTTTCCTGTATGAAAAGGCATTCATGATCCAATTGATATTAATTAATATTATTAAATTATATAATAATTATTTCTAATTATACTTTAAAGACTTAGAAACAGAAATTTTGTATTTTTTTACCTTAGCTATATTATTAGATTGTATAATCTTCTCAAATAATTCTATCTTCAATTACTAAGCCTCAACATTTCCAAATTTTGTCAAATATCTTTAAAAGGAACACTAGCAAATGAACTTAGTTTTCAGCATTAAAAACAAGATAAGAATCCAAAATAATGGATGAAAAAATGCTCTTATGTTAAATTGCTCTAATGCTTGTCATCCAATACTAAGCCTATTAACGTTAATTAAAATGGCAAACATATAGATCTTGATGTAGATAGATAGATGGATAGATAGATTCTTTTAATATACTCTATATTTTATTTTATCTCAAAGTCAGTCAGAAAAATTATCTCACTTGATTACAGATCAAATCATTTTGGTCTATCATGGAAACTGACATACTGTCATTCTATACATGGACCAGATTTTTAAAGTTGCAGTAAATGTTTAGAGTCATAGTTCTCTTTTTAACTTATACTAAATAAGTTATGCAATAAAATATGAGATATTTCATATCACATCTTTATTAGCATAAATCACACTAAACAATGCTTTCTTATCCCTAGTAATAATATAAGCAAGATAATTCAATTGACGGGACATAATTCAAATATGAAAAACTGTAATTCTCTCACATAATTAATATTGTAGATGACTTTTTTCAGACCTTAGTAGATAAGACAATTATATGATTCACATATTCAAGAGGGAAATTAAACTGCCATGTGTTTAAATCAAATTTGGGACAAAACTAATTTAAAAGTGTTATTATCATCAAAAACGAATGATTGGCTTGCACTGAATGTGCTGATGTATTTAGAAAGGAAAAAGGAAGGTGTATTTGTTTCCTACTCCTGCTGTAACACATTACCACAAACTTAGTGGCTTAAAACAACACAAAATTATCTTATATTTTTGGAGTTCAAAAATTTGAAATGGGTTATATGAGGCTACAATAAAATTAGTTTTTTAATCTCTGTCTTCACAATGCCTACCTCAGTTCCTAGATCTTAAAAGGAAATTATGACTAAATGAATAAACAAATGAACTGTAAACCTGGAGGATACTATGAATCACTGGAAAACCAAGAATCAAAGCATTCTAATGGCATCCCTCTTGGCTAAAAATCAGGATGTTCTAGAAGAAAACATAAACCAGAGAATGAACAGTTTGAAATCAAAACTGTGAGATATGTGCTGAGTGATTTCATGCCTGTGTTCTCAGCGGCATTCCTGAGTCAGTCATAGGGAGGTTCATTTAACAGGAGACTCAAGATCATAAAGTCAATCACAAAATACAGAATATATCTTTCACACTAGTCAAGGTTTGTGGGTGTTTCCCCTGTGTGAATCCAGTTTTTTTGCTTTGGGAGCATCTTGTTCTTTCCTAGAATATCAATATTGTCAAGGGTACACACATCACCCTCAATGAACAGTGTAGTTTTCTCTTACATGTGGAAATGCCTAAGCATTTCTAGACAGCTAGTGCTTCCAGCTAGGAAATTCACATCTCACTTGAAGCATGGCTTTTATTAAGATATAAAGATGGTATTTGGATGGTTTACTGGACCAAATCGCTGATGGCTAATCACTCTCTGTCTCTGTGAGACTGTAGCTCCTTGATGTTTGAAAACAAGTGTTAGTGATCTGCTTTCACAGAGTACACAGGACAATGCTTTATTTTACAGGCTTGATGAATGAGTAAACACAGAAGGTGGTATTATTTATTTATATGTTAATTTATTTACATTTTTCTTACTATGACTGACTCTGATAGCAGGAATTAAAATAATAAATTGCCGAACCACTGAGTGGGTTTTCTTCTTTACAATCCATTCAGATAGACTTCAGGGTCTTTAACGGATGACCAACCATGTGCCAGATGTCCTCAGTCTGAATAATTCATACCTAGAAAATCATGGGATTAGATGAAAGGACTTGCTCCCCAGAATACCAGAATTATGTTGGGGTTATAATCCCAGTAAGGAGCCAACTGCTTTCTTTTCTGAGGAAAATTCCTAGAATCTGCATACTTTATAGTTACTTTCAATTCTGAGTGTAGGCTCGGAACTCTAAAAAAAGAAACTAAGGCCATGGAGAATTTTACCAACTAAAACCTAAAACCAGCAAGGAATAGCAAGGAGAGTGAATGATTGTGGAAGATATTTATATTTGTCTTATTTGACCTGCAAGGGACAAAATTTATAGTATGAAACCCATGGACATCTGAAAACAGTTTAAATAGAGGACCAGATGGGTATTAACCCTTTGGAATCTATATTTCAAGAATAGTACCTGGTTGATTAACTTCATCACCACTACCACTTTTAACCCATGAACTTAGGCATTTCCTGGAGCAGATGCAAGTTTCCCATAGAAAGTGGAGAGTGGAGGCTGTCTGGTTCATTCATCACCTATTTGGTGGGATAAATAAACAAATTCATCTACCAGTTTCTCTTCTAATAAGACAAACAGCACCAATTTTATCAGCACATCTGCTTTAGACTACATCAAAATGAAAATAGGGGAAATAAAACCCTCTTAAGTTAGCCATTTCACATACCACAATACCTCCCACTTTTGTCTGCTTAAGACCTTAGTGTTAATTTTAGAGAATTAAAAATATATGTTTAGTATTCAGTTACTTTCTGACTTCACCAAAAAGTTCTAATAATAAACGATTAAATTGTGTTAGTGTTAAAGTGATTTGAACTTTTTAGGGGAAAATAGCTATATAAATATATTGCAACTATTAAACCACTAAAGATAGCGTACAATCACTACCTAGAGTACAAGCAATATACTACTATCTTTAATGAGTTTATTCTCCAAGTTACAAATCAGAATAGATGTGCTAATTCACCAAGGCTTCCTCCTACAATAATAGGAACTGGTAGATAGTTTTACCCAGTCAGTGGCTATCAAAATAGTGATTATCATTACAAAAATTAAACATTTTTTACTGACCCAATGTAGGACATTTCTTATCTCTATCTAATTACTGATTTTCAAAAAGAAATTTCCCATCTAACACTTGACCATGCTAGAATCCTTAAAACCAAAACAGGCAATGCCTTTTATATAAAGCTTCTTCAAATGAGGAGATATCTATACATATGCTTTTCCACTTACTCTAATTTCAAATTGCTACCTGGTTCTGAGATAAAGGCTAATATCCTTCTTCAACTACAATCTCATGTCTCCTTCAAAGGAATTCTCTATAATTTATGGTAATCTAGTTTTGTGTTTTTTCACTTGTGGGTTGTCCAAAAATCTTAGTGCATTTATAAGAGTTTGAAACTTTCCATTAAAAATTTAAATATATAAAAAATCAGATAAAGTTATATTATTCATAAAGCCTTGTATGTATAAAAGTGTCTTACAGTTCAAACCTGTGAGAGAAAACTCCTAATGTTTCTTTCATAAAATTGTATATATGTAACTTTTAAAAATGTTGTTCTTTTTAGCCAAATTTTTACTAGTGCAAACATATTGTTGAACTGGAAACTACTTCAGATTTTAATTTGTGAAAACAAATTCTTTTTGCCAAAGATTATTTGTGTTATCACAATATATGATTATGAAAGATTCTTATTTAGTCTCAACATTTTTATTTTTGTAATCTTTAATTAAATTGTTTCATAGACTTTGAACTCTTTCTGTCTTTACAAGAGTAATCTTGTAATTATAAATATTCTTAAAGGATTTCATTTTTATATCTATAATAAAAAGCAAGTCCCATCAGTTAAACTGACTTATTTAAATCTCAAATCAAAAGTTTAACTGTTTTCCTGAATAATCTAACTACAATATCTGTCCAACCCTGCCCATGTAATTTGTCTGTTATAGCTGTTCTCTTTAGAAATATGAACATAAATGAGTGTGCAAATGACAAAAAATACTTAGAGCATTCATAACATTTTATTTCTCAAGCATTTTGTTTCTTTTTTTGTGACTTCTTTGTGGTTCTCTGTTGTTTACTGAAAATGTAGAAATAAGAAGTGATTTGTTTTCTGTCAGTAATGCTGGTTTCCTTGGTTTAGAAAGACATTCTAGAGAAGATTCTCTGTTTATTTTCACCACAAATCTCAGAAGAGGAGTACATAGGCTTCATTTGTTCTTCCTTTCCTAGTTTTTTAACATGAAGAGTTAGGTTGTTTATTTGGGCTCATTCTTGTTTTTGGGGATAGGCCTGTAATGATATGAACTTTCCTCTTATTACTGCTTTTGCCATGTCTAAAAAGTTTTGACATGTTGTATGATCATTATCATTTATTTCTATGTATCTCTTGATCTCTCTTTTTATTTCTTCTCTTACCTAGTTATTCCTCAGGAGCATGTTGTTTAAACCCCATGTATTTGTGGTTCTTCCCGATGTTCATAGCAGCATTATTCACGGTGGCCAAGACATGGAAGCAACCAAAGTATCCTATGATAGATGATTGGATAAAGAAGCTGTGGTATATATATATATATATATATATATATATATATATATATATATATATAATGAAAAATTACTCAGCCATAAGAAGAGATGAAACACTGCCATTTGCGACAACATGGATGGCCCTCAAGTTAATCATGCTAAGCAGAATAAGTCAGACAGAAAAAGTTGAAAACTACATGATATCACTTATATATGGGATATAAGCATAAAAGCAAACAAATAAACAAGACAAACAAACAGAGCCTCATGGACATGAACAATAGACTAGAGGTTACCAGAGGGTAGTGGGGACGAGAAAGGGGGTAGGTAGATGGGGTAAAAGGGGTCAATATGTGGTAACAGAAAGAAATCTAACTATGGAGGTGAACACCCAATACAATATAGATGACTTACTGTTAAATTGTACACCTGAAACTTACTGGATTTCATTAACCAATGTCACCATAAAAAAATAATGATTAATTTTTTAAAAAGGAAAATAAAGAAGAGTATATATTTGATCTTTCCAATTCCTCTTCTTCAATACTCTCTTGAGCACTTTCTAGCCAGTCCAATACCTCCATTATTCCCTAAAACTATTCTTTTTGAGGTCATTAGCAAGGTTTCTATTTTTAAAATAATGACCAAATCTCAGTCCTTTTTCCTAAAAACATAAGAATGTAAATTTCTTAGGTAGAGTGATGCTTTTTCATGTGGTGTAATTTCTTCTTCTGTACTTAATGCAGGCCACCGCATCCTTATGCTAACAATCTAAAGTGTAATCCTCCATCTTTCTCTAAATTCACATGCACAGAAGTAATATTTATTTTACAAATATTAAGCCATTACATATAAAACCCAGCGGATACAGGTTTTCTCAATCAAGTAGAATTTAAGAACTTAAGTTAGGGCAAATAGAACCAGAATCCCACCGTTTTCTTATTTTCTGAATTGTTCACAAAAAGGACATGTTTATAACCCAGTTTGACATATCAAAGCCTTTTTGAATAGCAAGACGATATGAGCTCTTGTTGACTGAATCTCCACAGGGGCAAAAATGTATATGTGTCCCAGTGTAGGATTCTTTAAAACCCTAAAATTGCCAACTCTAGGTATTGACTTACTCTTATTCATAACGTTTTTGCATGTGCTCTAGATATGCTCATGTTGAAGATTGAGTATAATTTTAATAATTGTCTTCTGCTTCTTTATCTGTAGAATCCAATTTTTCCAAAATAATTATTTAGCAATATTTAATCATATTCTACAGTCTTGAAAATTACAATCAAATTTGGAATGTTTGCATTACTGGGCTTCAAAACTTAAGAGAAACTTACAGTAATCAAGGTAGTGTGGTATTGGCATAAAGGTAGGAAAATACATAAATAGAGCTAGATGGAGAGTTCAAAAACAGGCACAAAGTTATATGAATAACTGCTTTTCAAAAATACAACAAAACAATTAAATAAGGAAAGATAAATTTTACGACAAATGGGGAAGAACAACTAACAATATCTATGTAGAAAAAGATAATCTTAATCTTGACCTCATTACCAAACATAGTAATTATTCTAAGAAGGATCATAGACCTGGATGCAGAAGCTTAAATTATGAAGGTTTTAGAAGAAATTATAGAAGAATATCTTTATGACCTTGGAAAGGAAAAGTTTTCCTAGACAGGACACAAAAAGCAAAACCTTAAAATGATAATATTTTTTCAAAGTTAAAAACTTCTGTTTATCAAAATAATTGTTAATAAATGCAAAGCAAGGCGTAAATTCAGAGAAAATGCTTGTTAAACATAAATCTGACATAGGACTTCTATATTGAAGGTATAAATAACTCCTACAAATAAATAAGACCAAGAATCCCATTTTTTAAATGAGCAACAAAACACTGAGAGTTCACAAGTAAAGATATCTGAATACCCAATTAACAAATAAAAAAGGGCTCAACATCGTTAGTCATGAGGGAAATACAAATTAAAACAAGATGCCAGAACACACCCATGAAAATGACTAAAATTAAATACATTGGCCTCAGTAAATATTGGCAAGGATGTGTAGCCGGCAGATTGTTCATACATTTCTGGTGCGAATGTACAATGATACAACATCTTTGAGAAAAGTTCTGGCAATTTCTTATCTCATTGAACATACTCCTACTTATTGACTTAGCAATTCTACTCCCAGATATACAAATAAGAGAAATGAAAACACATACTCATGAAAATATTTTTACAAGTGTGCTTACAGCAAATTTATTCATAATACCTCAAAATGGAAATAACTCAAGCGACCATCAGCAGAAGAATGAATAAACAAATAAAGGTATTTGTACCATGGAATACTGCTCAACTATAAAAAGGAACAAACCTCTAATACACACAACAGTATGGATGAATTTCATAAGCATTATGCTGTGTGAAAGAATCCAGTGCAAATACATGCTGACTGTACAATTACATTCATCTGAAGTTCTAGAACAGGCAGAATTAATCTTTGGAGGGGGTGGGATCAGTTGACTGACTGGAAAGGGACATAAGAAAACTTTCTAGAATGATGGATATATTTTATATCTTGACAAGTTGTTCATTTCAACGTATGTTAATTTTGCCTAAAAAATTGTAAAAAATAATCCAGTGGAGAAGGATAACAAGAATAACAACAATAACAAAAAAAAACTAGATAACTGTTTAAGCCTGGGTGATGAGTCCACTATTCCGTTTACTTTGCATATGTTTAAATTTTTCTAATGTAAAATGTAAGAAAAAATGTCTTTGCAGTTCTCTTACAAAGAGAATTGCATTTACTAAATGAATCCTCTTTACCTAATTAAGCACAATGTCTGGTAATATCCACCCATTGCAAAGGAAACTATGTTTCAAAAATTTTTAAGTAATTCTCCATTTTCCAAAACTTTACGTGCCATGTTTTAACCGCAGGAAAAAAATTTCATAAAAAAAGTTAACACATAAGGTAACATTGTACATTAGATTATACTCTGACATTACAATTGTCACTTTCTAGAGTATAATGTATACATTTCAGATACTGCTGAAAAACTAATTTTGTAGCATAGGTTATTATATTAAAGAAAAGAAGATCACAAGTAGTTTTCATTTTTACAGATCAAAAAGGAAAATAATAATAAAATTAGAAAGAGAGCTCTGTTTCTGAAAAGGATATATGGTATTAACCAAAGTCATGTTTCAAATTATATTTGAACTATTTTTGGTATTTATGTCTTCTTTATAGTTTCTAAAATAAATTAACGGATGTTTTAATGGTGTAAACATGTAAGTTTAATTGAAAGAAATATTTAAGTCCTTCCCACATTTTTAGAGATTTTCTCTACCCCTATCAAAATCAACCAGGTAATTTTAAAGTTTTCTTAACCTAATTCTTTTATAGTTTTGATCTTTGTGTTATCAATATTTATCCCACACATTCTATCAATTTCTAGACTTTAAATTGCTGTTTTATTATAATTATTGACCTTTCCTTTAATATACATATTTTTGCAAGCTTTATAACCTACTATAATTGATTCTTTGATAGTGTCTCTAAATTTCACAGTGCATTCCTTTATTCTAGATAATATATATGTACTCACTTAAAAACAATTTGCTATATCCACCTTCAACCTTTTGTTTCAAATAAGTCTTAAATTTCAATTGCATAGTCATAAAAAATTCATTTCCTTTATTCTGTGTTTAATAATTGTTTAAAAGCAGATCTTATGGACATATGAGTCGCTACACTCAGAGGCAATTGATAGAAATATACTCAGTATATCCAAATGTTATAAACCCAATCACTTTCCTGTCATTCTGAACTGGCTATTGAAGTCCATAAACCAAATTTACGATTTATGTTGACACAATCTACTGTGGGCAGAAGTGACTTCCAATCAAGCCCGCCTTTTAGAACCATATAATACCCACACTATCTTCGAGAATAAAAATGAACATAAAAAGGATAAAAGTGGTTTGCTGGTTTTTTTTTTTCTCCAAGACAAACATGTTTAGGAGCATCACCATCCTACATCAAAGGAAAAACAAAATCATAATGTCAACTTGTGACAAATAAATCTTAGGCTAATTTTAATGTTCAGTTACCAGTGTGTAATTCCCAAATATACCAGTCTTTTACAGTAAAACAGTGGTCGTTCATAGTTTCTATCTTTAACTCCTTTGTTCTAAATGGTATATGTAGATAGTCACTGAAAAATCTCAGGGTTAGAAAAGGTCTGGAAGAGCTTAAAGTCCATTATCATGAGGCCTTTTCATTTATAACGTACCACATTTCTCCCAACACTTATTATTGTGAGGACAAATCTACTTTACCATCAATGGACATATTTTGAAATTATCAACTGGAGCAGGGCTCATGAATTTAAATATTGACTCTGGACCAAATTCACACAGCACACATGCATGAAATTTAAACAAAGTCTTTGGAAATTTTAACATGTTGATCTAACTATACACAACAAATCTGCTGGTTTTTGATAGCTCCTGAAGGTCCACTCCTACAGACTGTGAACCCAGTCTTGGCAGCACTCACTACGCAAATAAGATCACCGTGAAATTATAGCAGATGTTTACTTCTGGCGATTCAGATATTTATCTTATTGTCTAAATGTTGCTCATACAGAGGCATTAATTATCAGGATGTGTTTCAGTTACTTGGATATTCATTTAATAAGCAACACTGAAGCATTTATATTTAAGCTAGTTTTTAACTTAAAAATTAAAGTAACATAGAGCTTTAGTTCACTAATTAATTCTCTTTATTTCTGAGATTTTAAAGGTATAGGAACCATAATATAAAAAATATCTATATAATTACTGATAACAAAAGTAAGAAAAATCAATCTTCTTTCAGCGATATCATTTTTTAAAAATTTATCCATAAGTATAAAAGTCAGGTTCTGCTTCAAGATGGTGACATAGGAGTACCCTGAATTCACCTTCTCCTAAGAACACACCAAAACTAGAGCTGCATATGAAATAACTTCCTCTGAAAAAAACTTAAAACTGTCTCAGCAACTCCTACGCATGTGACAAATGAGAGAAGGCCCACATTCAGGCAGGTAGAAGAGGAGAGGACACACTTCTGCCAGAAACCTCCCTCTCCACCCACCTTCTCCCTCCCCTAACACTGCACCCCACAGTGCAAGGGAACTCAAAATCTAAAGCTTTTCCCTGAGAAACAAAGGATTGAATGCCACATCCAATGCCACGACTTTTAAAATCTGCACCTGAGAAAAGAGACCCCAAAACATCTAGATTTGAAAACCAATAGGGCTCCCGTCCTTGAGATTCACAAGGCAATAAAAATCTGAGAAATGGCTCACACCAGACTCGCTGGCCCCAGGGCCCAGCACACAGGTGGCTGATGGTGAGATGCCTGGACTTTGGGTGGGACAGGCTCATTTGCTTGTCAGAGAGCTTTGGTCTGAAGGGAGGGCATCTGATGTGACACATTCTGGGGTGTCTGCTGGGGTGCTCTTCGATAAAGACTAGCAGGAGCCATCTTTGTGCTCTCCCTCTTCCTTGCACCAGCCAATGGGCACCATCTCTCTTTTTTTTAACCCGAAGTACAAAAGCTACGTGGTAATATAAAGACTACATTAAGAAAATTAAACATCATTTCTCTCACTTACCCCTTCCTCTCCACTGCTAATTCTACACAACTGTGGCAATGACTTTTAATTTGGCTATGGTTAGTTTTGAAGGCTGTTTTCTTTATGTTGTAAAATAAGGTATAGTTGTAGCTCTTTCTTTTTGTATCAAATTTAGATATTCTCCATTTCTAACTATTCTTTATATGAAGATTTAGCTGATTTATATAATCTCTCTAGTGTCATTAATAATACTAATCTACTCCAAAACTTCAAACAGTATAACAAAACCACCATTTATAGTTGCATCCAGTTTAAAAATAAAAAAACAAAAAATAGATCTCTTGATCCCGTATTTGGTCAGAAGAGGAAGAAACCACCTTAAAAATTAAAAATAGCAAAATTTGAGTCATTCTTTCTGGCAATAGTGGAGAGGATAGGTAAGGAGGAAGGAAATTGTTAATTTTCATAAACTATATAACTGCATGAATTTTGTACTTGGGATAAATGAGAAAAGATGATAAAATAAAGGTGAAACAGAAGGATCAATTTTCTTTACTTGAATTGCCTGTTAATATATGGATATTTTCTACATTTTAGTGTTTAAAGCCTTATCTGGTCATATAATAATTAATATGTACCTGCCCTCCCTTCTTCAACTGGCATTCACCTCCCAACTTCTTTCAACTATAACTTTACTTACATGTTATCAACATAGAGAATATTTAAATTCTTTGTGTTTGAGGTCTTTCACAGATGCTAAAGTTCAAATCTAAAATTAAAGTATTATTATAAAATATTGTTTATTGCACAATCAAGCAGTGCATTCTTATTACAATATCTTCTTTAATTTGTCATGTTTTGATTTGCTTCATATTTATACCATGCCTTTCTTATACATTTTTTATTGACCCCCCATTCCTCATCTATGATTTTGATTACCTTTTGTTATTTTGGAGGTAATGGTTGTTTGGTGGAGAAGAATCATAAATCTTTCCACCATACCTCTGATGTTGTCCAATCTCTTAATCACTCTGTCTTCTTGTACTAATTTGTACTTTTTCCTTCTTATTTGGACTACAATTTTAGGGTACAACTTTTTTGTCTTTCCTGGAGTTTCTATCATCTTTTACTTCTTACCTTCCATTCCTTCATCACATTATCAATATTTCAAATCTTTCAATTTTTCTTCTCCATAGTCAAGAGACATCCCTCCCAGAGACTTACAGCCTCAACTTCAGTCTGGGCTCCTCAGCCTGGTGAATAGCTGCCATTCTGAGATGTCTTCTTACTGCTCTGTTTGGTTGATCCACTGTTTACCATAGCTATGTCTTTTTCATTTGGAGATTCTTCCCTCATTTTACTGAAATAAGATACCCAAAGAACAGTGTATTAGAGATAAACTTTTGGAGTTCATTTATATATGAACATCTTTAATTTTAGATTCATTTGTGGATAATAATATACATGATAAAACACAACTTTTGGGGGCATATCATTAGTACCACTGGCAGATGATGGGGTAATGTTTTTAAAGTTCTAGGTTTAAAGTTATTTTTACTTAGAACTAAAAAGTATTACTCCATCATCAGCCAATGGTACTGATGACTTGCACAAACAAGTTGTGTTTTATCATTTATATTATTTTCTCTTGTGAAAGTTTTTCGAATCCTCTACATTTAATTTTGTGAAATTTCTCACAGATGCCTAAGTTTAGGTAGGTTTTCATGCAGAGGCCTTTTATATTTCAAGGCATGTGTTTCCCTTCAGTTCTAGAAATTTAGCTTAAAATTTCATTCTTTTGGTAACGTTTTCCACTCAGCTTTGTTAGCACTCTCCTAGAAATTTCATCAGTTGAAGGCTGAGTTTCTTGTACTGATCATCTCTCTCGTACATTTTCCAGGAGATTTCTTATCTTCAACAACTGCAAGGTTTTTTTAAAATAATTTATACTTACATTCATATTTTTAATTTCTAAGGGAAAAAGTCTAGAGTGATTTGAACAGATCATTACTAGAAATATGGATAATAATAATTCTGTTAGTAAAAACTCAGAAGGAAGTGAGAAGCATAGCAGAGAAAACATCTATCACTTTAGAAAATACCTAAATCATTAACAGACTGCTGGTACAAATGTTTTAGATACTTATGGAGCTGCTAGTGAGAGCTTAGAAGGAAATGAGCAACATGCTATTGGCAACTTTCAGCTCTTTTATTAATCCTTTGCATAAGTAGAATTTCATGCAGGGAATTTCATTCTATAGGTAGAATACAATGTATTCTTGAATTTTTGTAGGATGTTAATTAAAAGGGGTGGAAGATTATTTGTTTTATTCTGTTTTCTTCAGGGTCACTTTTTCCATTTATTTATCATGTTCTTTCATTATTTTACAGACTTTTTCAAATATCTGGGAAAGGGAATCCTTGCTATGCAGTAGTAAATAGCTTAGCGGAATTGTTCCCTGCAGTTATACAGAAAGCAGAATTTGTAAAGATAAACTTAGATACTTAGTTAAGGAGATTCTAAGCAAAGTCTTGAAGGTGTAAATAGGTTTCTTCTTGCTGTTCATCTTAAAATACGAGAGGAAAAAGATAAATGAAAGGAATTAGGCCTTGACACTTTGGAAAATTCTTAGCCTACTCAGATTGCAAAAGACGCTAAAAATTAAGAGATCACTCTCAGGAAAGCATGCTCCAGAGAAAAATCAGAGGTGTCTGAATATAGTTTCATTAATAACTCAGAAAAATCAATAACTCAGAGTATTCAGACACACAAAAGATTAAGCATGTTATTCATAGATCCCCTGAGCCAGCTGAACAGAAGCCAGCAATAGAGATGGAAATACCGAGGAAGTATCTGTGGAGGAGAAACCTCTTTCCTAGTGAAGTGAATCCTGATACATATAATATACCTTCAAGATTTTGAGAATGTTAACCAGCAGAAACACTACCAGATTGGACAGGAAGGGACAGAGAGAGAATAAAATGAAAGAAATCTGCTTTTTTAAATTACTACTACATTGCAAATTGTCCTGAAACCTTATTTATTCATTGACCTATGTCTTCAGATCCACATTCAATATTTTGACAAGACTGCTTCATAGGTGGAATTGTTTATTTCTGTTATATGATACATATTGCCTAATTATTTCTTTTGTGTGCGTGATGTCAGCAATTAATGATTATTGCCTAAATCCATTAATTTATTAGGAGTTGCAAAGCAGTTTGATACTCTATCGATAATTTCTTCTTCATTTACTAGTTTATTATTTATTGCTGCTAAATGTAATTTTCAAAAATATAAAATCATGACTCCTGTAAATTTAACATAAAAAATATATTTAAGATTTTACTCAACTCAATTAATAAAAACAGTAAGATATAAAGAATAGTTCAAAGTACATTTTGAAGTGCTAGAAATTTACTATCAATTTAATAAAAGACTGTGACAGTCACTTTGGTAGATTATATACCAAACTGGTTGGTGTCTTATCTTTGGGTATATTTTCCACTGGACAGAAACTATTTGCTTTTATTCTAAAAAAAGATCTACAGGATCACATGAAACTTCACTAAATCTAGAATATTTAATTGATAGTTTAACATTGCCTAGCTTCATTTTATCTTTTTAAAGGCAAACTTCCCCCTCAACTGTTTGGTCACTGAGAGGTAAGTTCATATAGGAAAGGCAAGGTGAATCTTGGGTTCTTTCCTCCTATCCACTTGTATTTAAAATAATGAGCTTTTTAAAAAATACATAATTATGGCCTCACAGATTTTAACATATTTGATGTGGTTATTATCTGTGTTTATTTAACCCCCTACTTTTATAATTAACGGAAGCATACTAAACATATTTTTTAAAGAGTTTAAGAAAGAAAATGCTAACAAAAGATTAATGCAAAAAGAATCAATGCAAATTTTGCTGGTAAGAGGGATCTTCTAAATCTTTAATATGCTTGCGAAAACTCACTGTATGGAGAAATGGATACCATTTAAACACAATAAACAGATAATATTATGAAGAGGATAATCAGAAAATCTCAGGTCTTCTCTTGAATTTCATGGTAAAATTAAATGCAATCAAAATGTTGTCTTAGAAAACTGCATCCTTAACACTTAAAATAAACAGAATCAAAACCTCACATAAGACTGTGAATAGCAATTTTTTGATTAGTACCTTGGCACTTATGTGCAGACTATTAAAACTAGTATCATAGAATAAATACAAATTTCCTTTTACACCTTATATGATTCCTATTAGCTCTCTAACTCCAGTCTCTTAGGGAGTTCACTAATCTAGCATTGAATTGGGTTTTGAAGCCAATCTTTAACTCAGCAAAGCTCATTTTGCAAAATAATTTACAGAAATGTGGCACACATGAACATTTTTGTGATATTAATTAATAACATCATAAAAAGTGAGATTTCCAAAGAGCTAAACAAAATTATATATCAATTAAACTCAAGAAAGCAAGTTTATTAAATATTTTTACTTTGGTAAATTACTAGATATTTTAATAAATATTTTTAATGAGATGGAGAGTTAAGAATTTTAAAGCCACGAAAAATGGTCTGTGGTTGCTATCCTTACCTAAAATTCTTCTCTAAATTAGTTGCAATAGCTGCAAATATGTTTCCAAATTCACATAGGCTCCAAAGTGCCTTTCTTGTTTCTCACTTTTAAGTCGTTTGGCATGGGCTGATAGGCAGTACCTCCTCCCCTTTATACTATAAAATTCAAAAGTTTTTCCTCTAGGAGTCATTGAGTTCATTTTTTTTGAGCTGTTTTTTCTCTGATACAGAAACTTCTACTTCTTTGGGGTAAATAAGTTTTAACTTTCCTTCCTCATACTTGAATACTTAAGAAGGATTTAATAAAGGAACTATTTACGAAGGCGTGAACAGAGATTAGAAAATCAAAGAGGAATAGTGTGATTCTCCAATGCTAGCACTGGCAGGAACACATTAACAAATCCAAAGAGTTGTTACAGGGAACCAAAGAAGTAGCTAAATGGAGGTCACTAGCAGCAACTGTGCCTCTGTTGAATGGACATAGACAACCAATGGGGACCTGAAACCACAGGAGAAGGTAATAAAGACATAAATCTTATTCTCCTCCCAATGATTTTCTATTCGTATCACTATAAAAGTCCAAGTCCTTAAAACAGCCTATGAGACCCCACATCCAAAGCTCTTTCTACTTTGATGGCCTTCTCTCCTGTTAGTCCCTTCTCTTATGCAGTTTTCCAGAGCTACAACACTCTCCTTGTGGTTTCTTGAACATTCTAAAAACACACTGGCTTCAGGGCCTGTATAGTTTTCTTCCTCCTGCAAAGTTCCTCCTCCAGTATCCCATGTTATTCACTTCAGGTTTCATTCAGATGTCACCCTCTCTTCAATGCCTTTCCTGACCATCTGGCTTAGAGTTCATCCTTGTTCACATTAAGTCCTGACTCATTTTTTCCCACAGAAAAATTCTATTTTTTATTTTCTTTCTACCTTCTATTACTATATATTATATGTAAGCTAAATATCTAATATATTTAGATTAATGTAAGCTCCATGAGGATGGAGATCGTTTTCCTCTGCTTCCCTGATGTTCCCCCACTGCCTAGATCAGTACTGACATAAAGTACATGCTCCATAAATATTTGTTAAATAAATTAATAAAACCATGGAAAGGATATAGCCTGTCTTCTTTTTCTAAGCATTTCCCTATGATAAAATATTTTAAATCTCGTGAATGCTGCATGTTGTTCCATTTTTAATTGATTTTACACCTGCACTTAAACAAACAACCCATGCCTCCTCCCTCTGCCTTGCTTTTTGTGATTGCTAGGTAACACAGCATATGTAACATTGCAGTCTATTTATTAACAATGGTCAGATATTTAAGCACAAAGTAGTAGGAGAAAGAATGATCGCCCTCACTGAACAATTTCAATTAGTAGTAGTGAGATTCATAATATCCCCAGGAAAAAAAACAGGCCCTTAGCTATTTAAATTCAGTGTGTATAGCTAACAGGAAACTGCAGGGAAGCATGTCTGATGAGAGTGATGATATAAAGGAGAATTAATGGGAAAAATGTGTTCCAACACTTCAAACCTTATCATAGGCTCTGGGGACTTACACTCTATCAGCAGCAAAGTCAAAAACAAGTTACAGTTACTGGCATGTTGGTCTGTCTCTATTTAGAAAACCAATTTGCTTCTTCTTTGGAAAATGATCATGGCATTTGTTTGTCTTCAAAGTGCTATATTATAAATGCTGCTTAAATAAATTAAAGTCACTTCAATTTAAAAATATAAGGAAGAGTGATGACCTAAACATGGTATTTAGGCTAAAGTAAATCCCTTTTCTTTCCCCATCTTCACAATATTAAAATGAACAAACAAACAAACAAACAAAAACAAAACAAAACACCTGAAGGGAGATTAGATTAGATGTCTATCTAATATATCTTTAAAAATGTACCTCAGTTTGAAAATACAATGATAACTAAAAATAAAATGTGCTTACAGTAGATGTTGAAAGTAAATCAATGTTTTAACTATATTTGTTAATTACTGAATTAATCTGCTATGTACTGGAAAAAATCCAAGTACTAGTTAAGGTCAAACTACCTAATTGAATATACACACTAATTAAGTCTGAAGCGCTGAAGTGACCTTCTTTTCAAGGTCACTCAAACACAAACACAAGAATATATTGGATAATATAAAAGTTTAAAATCCTCATAAGAACTAAATAAATCATAATCTTACAAGGAAAATATTTGTTTTGGTGACCAAAGCCTCAAAATTTTCTTACCTAGAATAAATTTATAATATATTAACTTGAATCTGATAAGAAAAAAACAAATAAAGAAAATCTATTTAGAGTCCAAATGTTTATTGGCACTCAACCCAGCTTAATATTGCTTTCATTGTCTTTCTCATTTCCCAGGGTAGCTGTTCAGTAGTTAAAACTGCTTATTGTCATTTGACCCAAAGGGAAGAGAGTTAGAGGAGATTTTGACCCATCTGAATGTTCTTATCACAGTTATCCTTATTTGCCTCACTAACTTTCAGCAGAGAAAAATCAGTCATTTCAATAAATTTGCCAACTTTCTTCCTTTTGGGTTACTAACTTATGTTGATCTTGACCCGCTTTTAAGTATTTAAAAGCAGCAATTTTAGGCTCAAATGCTTTGTACCCCATTTCCACCACTTATTAGCTGTATGCCCCATTTTCTCTTCTAATAGGAGAGAGTTGTTGTCAAGTTTCAATGAGAGTACATATATATTGAGCCTGACACATAGTGCTCAATCAAGTCAAAGATTTGAATTGTGAAAGAAAAATAGCACAAATCTTAAGTCTTACCCAACAACAAGCTTCACTCACTAAGGATTAGTGAAGTAGACACATGACAAACACTGCTGGTCTCTGGAAGACCTAAAACTATCAGTTGCAGCTTCCTAAAAGTTCCTTTTTCCACATTGTGGCATGTTCTGGTTTCAAAGTAACAGTTTGGCATTTGTTATCTGTGTAGTCAAATGAGCTCAGAGAAAGACATTTCATTTTCGAATTTCTTAGGTTTTATACTTGTCACTCAGGTAACTTCTCTTCTGCAGTCAACCAGGTCCTGTAATAATGCGCTGCTAGCCAGTATGTGCCACCAGTTGGCCTTCCAGCATGGGTGCTCCCAGTTCTTCCTGGTGTCACCAGTCACCTGGGACTCTCTGTGTTCCTTTTCCTACCTAAGTTCTCACATTCAGTGCCCATGCCTAATGACAGGTATCTCTGCTTATTGTTATTTGACCCAAAGGAGATTTTGACCCATCTAGATGTCTCTATCACAGTTGGGAAGCCAGTAGCCCTGTCAATTGCCCAAAGGCACCTGTGCCAGGTTTCTGCCATTTTCACATTTAGAGCACTTTGGAATTTGCTCCCATATCTTGAACTAGCTGGACTTCCCCTTACCACATTTTGACAGCTGTTTCTCTCTTCGAACAACATCATGTGTGTTTCTTATTCCAGAAATTCCTCATAGCTTTATAACAATCAAAGGCAATCTTATTTTTTCAGCTTGGTTATTGATTTACAGTAGTCTCTCCTTATCTGTAGAGGATATGTTCCAAGGCCACCAGTGGGTGCCTGAAAACACATATAGTACTGAACTCTATATATACTATGTTTTTTTTCCTATACATACATACCTATGACAAAGTTTAATTTATAAATTAGGCTCAGTAACAAGTTAACAATAATAACTAATAGATTAAAATACATTAAGTAGTTTCTCAGTGTCATTGGCCTTGGTCTATTCCAGAGTTTTTATTTGATCCAATCAGAATTAGTTTCCCTCTAATCCTAACACATGGCTGTCTCACTATTCTCTCCATTTATGATCAATCTGAAGACTCCTTGACTTCTTTGATGTCTTCAATATGTTGTTTCCTAAATTACATGTATTAGTCTTTCTTAGCTTACCCCCTTGTTCAGTGGATCATGTGTTCTAGGTGCTCCATGTCTTTATTCTACCTATTAAATTCATTGATATTTTGGTTAGGTATATAATTGTAGTTAGAAATAAATTTCCTTCGGTATGGTGAAACCTAAATTACCTTCTAATGTTGCTGTTAGGAAGAACAAAGCAATTCTAATTCATATTCTTCTATATATAGCCTAATTTTTTTCCTCCCAGGTAATTAAGAAACTTCTTTTAGTCTATAGTGTTTGAAATTTCAAATTGATGAGACTTAGATAGTTTATACCAAAATGTTTTATGTTTGTAAATTAATTTATTTGATTATTTTCTTTTTTTATATTTTATCTACCATTGTTATATATTTGTAGTAAAAAAGGAATGTCTCAAAGAATGAAATCACAGCACCATCTTGACTGAAATAAACTTCTTTGGAATGTCAAAAACATAAATATAATACTAAATTAAATAATTTCGTATTTGTGTTGAAATATATTCTTATTAAGAAAATTATACTGGGTCAAATGAAACATAAGCATTAAACAGTTAAAATCTGAATTTGCACAAAATATTACTACAAAAAACTCTGCTTGTCTCTTATTGAAATGCACCCTTATTCAGACTTTCAATTTCTTTAAATCTGAGCGAAGAAATTAGACTGTATATTATTAAACTTGTCACCAATGAGTTTAAAAGTACTTCCTAGAATTTTGAGTTTTAAGAGTCACAATTAAAATAAAAATGTCACTTGGGTCCAGGGATGGAGAAAAAGAGTCTCAATCTTTGTAAAAGTGCTAAGAATAGAACAATTCAGAAAAAGCAATGAAAATTTAAATCATGGTCTATATTTGTCAAAGAGGAAGTAACAAACCACACAACTTTGCTAAACAGAATTTATAAAAATATCCCAGAATATTAGGACCTATTCTTTTATTTTGTTTCTGAGATTCTAAATACAGGGTAGAGAGGAAAATTCTCATTTAAACACATCTTCTTAAACACAGTGAAAAATGATCACTGAATGTTTACTATTCATCCTCCCTCCAAAACAAAGAGTTAAATATGATGAAAAAGAAAGCATTTTACCTCTAATATATAAAGAGCAAAATTATTTTATTAATCAATAATCAGAATAAGAATTTTGTCAAAATTATGTATAAAAGTATCATGTATCCTTTGTTATTAATTTACGCTTGTAAGACATTTGAAATAAAACTATCTAATTGTATTGATTATATATCGAGGTCATGAAACTGAATGAAAACTTCAGGAAATAAAAATTAACTGTTGAAAGAAATTGAAACAACTTTTTTTGAGGCATTAAAGAATCTGACTCAGAACAGCATTGCTTTAATTATTAAGATTAATTCTATAGTAATCTTATATTATATTTCATTATAAAATTTATTTAATTTATATTAAATTTAATAAATTTTAATTTTATATGAATTTTACATGAAATTTAATAAATTTAATTTCATATTAAATTTAATAAAATAAAATAAATAAAATAAAATAGAAAAGAAACACATGGGATTATACAGGAATTGTTTCATGTAGGAGGTAATTTATGCATGGGAGATGTGAATGGTGGAGATTGATAAAAACATCATCTCAGGTGAGAGGAATACTCTGAATAAAAGCTTGCAGCTGGAGGTGGGCAAATCCTAAACTAAGTAAATGAGAAATACCTAGCATAGTACAGAACACAAATTTGGTTTTTAATAAATGGTCCTACTTATAGATTGATATTATAATAAATTTATACCTTCACCTGAATCACAGTGGAATTCAGCTACCCTTTATATGTTCCTATTTCCCCACTGGCCTTTTTGTTTTAACTCTGCCAATTAGTCTCTGCAGTTTGAGAACCTAATTTGTCCAGGGCAATTGTTACTATCAAACCACAGCCAGGGGTTGGAAGCAGACTAGCAAGCTTGGCAGAAGGGTTGGTGAGAGTCAGGGAAAAGAGTACCACGTCACTCAAACTTAGAACATAAAGTCTGTGCAACTGTTTACATAATCACATTTTCCAGTTTACCCCAAGAATCTAGTGGGGAATTTGTTTCATGCTTACAAACCAGAGCCGAATCAGTACAATCTAAGGAGTGCTCAGGCTAGAGGTGTCTTCCCATCTCCATCCACTGTAGCTTTTAGAGAGTGTTGAATATAACTTAAAGAGAATATTGAAACTCATGACTCAACAACACTGTGTTGTGATCATCAAATTTCCTAAGAGACTAAATCTTAATTATTCCCACCACACACACAAAAAAATAGTAATTATGTGATCTGATAGAATACCGCTACAGTGGCAATCATATCACAATATATAAATGTATCAAAACAACATGTACAGAAAATGTTAGTTGTCAAATATCTCAATTTTAAAAAAAATTTAACATTTATTTCCATACCGATATTTATCCGGCTCTGTAACTGTTTCCAAATATCAATATAAAAGCCTTTGCATCAGAATATATTATTAAGTTTCTATTATGAGCAAGACCTTTTTCATACTTTTTAGTGTAATCCATATTACATACTTCTGTGATTTTTACAGAAAAGGAAACTGAGGGTCAGGGTTTTTATTAGTGGTAAGTGGTAGAAGAGAGTTCCAAGTCTATCTCACACACAGACTTCTTTCTCCTACTCCATGCATCTCAGTTTTTGTTTAAATATCTTCATAGACTAATTTCAATAAATATGTCATGAACTCTACTGACAAAAGAGGCAAGAGAAATTAGCTGCGGTTTCCATATGATTTACAAGAAAAAGAAACTGGTATAAAAATCATAAGCCCATGCCCTCGCCCTCCTATCTTGAGGCTCTAGGATGGATAGGTGTCTCAAGTAGAATGAAATTCCCACAAGGATTTTTTCTTCTTGTAGTTCTTTGATTCTGGTAGGTATGAGGTATGATTTTCTGTTTTGGGAGAGAAAACTCAAGACAAATGCTTTATGTGGGCTTTGATTTTCTTAAGCTTTTGCATCTGTATTTAAAAGGTAGATACAGAGCCCCCTTTAGTATATCCCAGTAGAAGTACTATTGGTATGCTGCTAACCCTATTCTACATCCTTCCTTTAGACATCCCCCAGAAAATTTCAGGTCTCCACCTCATTCCCAGAAGTCACCAGAACTTTAACTTAGAAAGCACTTGACTTTGTCACCTTTACCTAAGGTCTATTTTATACAGATGTCCAACGGGCACAGGAACGATGTTCAACATCACTAAATATTAAGGAAATGCAATTAAAAACCACAATGAGATATCACCCCATCCCTGTTAGAATGGGTATCAACAAAAAGACAGGAATTAATAAGTGTTGGCGAGGATGTGGAGAAAAGGGAACCAATGTGTACTGTTGGTGGGAGGGTAAAATGATAGAGCCATGATGGAAAACAGTATGGAAAGTCCTCAGAAAAGTAAGAATAGAACTACCATGTGATCCAGCTACTCCACTTCTGGTTATTTATCCAAAGAATGCAAAACACTAATTTGAAAAGATATATACATCCCTATTTTCATTGCAGCATTATTTACAATAGCCAACATATGGAAACAACCTGACTGCCTAATGACAAATGAATGGGTAAAGAAGATGGGGAATAATATACAACAGATTACTAGTCAGCCATAAAAGATAGAATCTTGCCAATTGCGACAGCACAGACGGAACTTGAGGGTATTATTGTAGGTGAAATAAGTCAGATGGAGAAAGACAAATACTGTATGATTTCACTCATATGCAGATTATTTTTAAAAAACAACAAAACGAACAAACAAACAAAAAACTAACTCATAGAGGTAGACAACAGATTGGTGGTTACCAGAGGGGAAACTGGGTGAAGAGAAGACAAAATGGGTAAAGGGAGTTAATTGTATGGTGAAGGATGGAAACTTGACTTTTGGTGGTAAGCGCAATGTAGTATATACAAATATCAAATTATAATGTTGTACAACTGAAACTTATATAATGTTGTAAACCAATGTTACCTCAATAAACAAACAAAAAACTAATGTCTATTTATAAAAAAAATTCAGGCAGCTATGTTTGTTTATTTCTTGCATGCATTAATTACCTCAGTTTGCAAAACTAAGTGAAATTGGGGCTCTGGAGGTACAGCAGTAGATTTGTGTTTTTTAACATGTGATTATTAGCTGTTGCAGAAAATTCTAAAAAATTCAGTATCTGTTAATCTAGAAAAAGTGTAGAATAATGTGTTTTCTCTTTTAGGTGTGAAAATAAAATGATGCTTTTTCTTACCAGTTTAATAACATCAGTGTGAATAATATAGCATAAGGCAGATGACATTGTATCAATTTTTCTCTTGTAAAGCAATTAAAGAATGAGAAAAAGCAATACTTCATACTGTGTTAATATGATTCTACAAACTTCTTCAGCCACCGTTCCAAAGTTCAACAATGCTCAATATCAGAACATTTTTGCACATATTAAATTTAACTTAATATTTTATTATAGTTTCTTAGTGGAGAAGCCAAACAGTTGCTTGCTACTTCAATAGTATCCTCTCCTATTTGGGGGGAAAAAAATGTATATTTTATATATATATTTAATATTTTATATAATTTTAAGATATTGTATATCAATATAACATATAAATATATAATTACATTGATACATATAAGTTCATTTATTTATTCTCTTTAAGTTAAATGTGCTTAAAATCTTCTATTTTAGGACTGAGAACAGTAGTTCTGAATGCATAAAGCTTTCCAAAACATAAAGGTATTTTAAAAATGGCCCCAACAATCTCTTATTTCATATCCTCTTCTACATGCCTTTGCTACTCTTCTTTTGAAAAGTACTGTCTATGTCATCTTCACTGGAATCTGGGAAGGCTTGTGACTGCTTTGATCAATCAAGCACACAGGAAGTGACTGTGTGACTTCTGATATTGTGTTGTAAAATATGATGTAGCTTCTGTCCTATTCCAGGGTATATTCATACTCAGAGCTTTGAGAAACCATTGTAAAAAGTGTGACTACCTATAGCCTTAATACTGTGAGGAAACTAAGACACTTGGGGAGGCCACGTGTAGGCTTTCAGGTTGGCAGTCCTAATCTTCCAGCCACCCCGTACCGAGAACCAGACATGTTAGTGAATGAGTCCTCCAGTGATTCCAACCTCCAGCCCTTGAGACCTTAGGCTTTACTCTTTATTCGCAGAATCTGTAAATATTAAAATGGTCCTTGTCATACCGTACTTATTTTCAGAGTAATTTTTTTACAGAGAAATACTAACCAGGATACTCTCCCTTCAACGATATGCTGAATTTCATTTGTTTGCTTATTTATTTGATTGCTTTTTAACCTTATTTATTTCTGCTAAAGCTACAATGTATCAGGAATTTACTCTTTATGTATTTCCATACTCTTTCTTTCCGAGTGCCACTATCCTTATAGAAGTGTACACTACAGAAAACAATTATCCTTAACATTTCTAGAGCAAAAATTATCTCTTCACCTTTTATTGATTCAATCTCAATAGAATAATCATCAAAACTCTTAAGTATTCTAAAGTCCTCTCTCAAAAATCTTTTTGACCAGCTCACAGACAGGCCCTGATTATCACTTCTGTGCAGATTGGATGCTACCTGGCAAGTGTTAAATTTCAAAGTCAAGTTTTCCTGTTTGTATAACATCTACACCTTATCACTTAATATAAGAATATTTCTTCAATCAACAAACTATCTATATTTCAAACATTCATTTTTTAAAAATAATAGCTAATAGCAATAAAGTCTGAGAGCTGTGAAAAAAAAGTAGCTAATAGGAGACATTACTTAGCATATATTTTAGTTCAGTTATTGCAATACTTTGAGAAACAAGCAATTTATAAATTTAAAGCAACTAAAAAGCTTTTAGTTTCTGAATGCATTTAATTTTATCTTTAAAATTTGAATCTCTCCTTACATGATACTGGCTACCATCACAAACTATACTTTTGCTATGTTAGTGCCAGTTCCACTGAAATTTATATCTTTATAAATTATATACCTTTCATTTATAAGGGGGGATATAATGGTAAAATTAGCAATCAAAGAAAGCATTAAATAATTTGTAAAAGCATAAAAAAAATTAAAACAATTTATACAGTGGTTCAATAAACTGTTTGTCTTCACTGAACTGGCTAATCAAGAGTATTGACAAGAAGGAAAGCGTTTATACTATGCTTAGGTCTGTGAAAAATACTGAAAGGAAAATTTATTACTGTTTAAAGTCTCCATTACATACATTATAGGGTAAAAATATGATCATTTGTTTAAAATGGTAGAATGTTTACATTATTTTAGGTTTGTGATAAATATACAGAAATGATCAGAATTTTATTAAATTTATTGGTATGACATTGATTAATAAAATGATACAGTTTTCAAATGTAAAATTCAATATACATTAACTATATATTGCCTTGTGTGTTCACCACCCAAAGTTAAATCTTTTTCAATCATCGTATATTTGACCTATTTTACCTTTATCTACTTTCTCTTCCCCCACTAAATTGTTATCTGTGTCTAATTTTTTGTTTGTCTTGTTTGTTGCTTTCAGTTTTATACCCCACATATGAATGAAATCATATGGTTCTCAACTGCTTCTGTCTAACTTATTTTGCTTATATTCATCCATGTTGTAACAAATGGCAGTATTTCATCTCTTCTTACAGCTGAATAATATTCCATTATATATATGTACCACACATGACATGGAAATAACCGGTGTCCTTCAATAGATGATTAAATAAAGGAATAATAAATTTTAATTAAATATATATAGGTAGAAAACCTATTTAGTGCATTTTCACATTGAAACCTTCTTCCATTTTTGTCCAATAAAACATTCACTTTTTAAATTAGTAAAATCATACATTAGAGTCATAAAATGACTTTTTCCTGGATATTATGTTTATAAAGAGTTTAGAATTAATCAAGGTGTATTATAATGGATCCTACCTTGCAACTATACAGTTATTAAAAGTAATAGTTAATAATAATAATAAATGTTAGTATTTATGCTATTGCATATTTTTCAGGCTTTGTTCTAAAAACATAACATCTTATTTAGGCTTCACAAATGTTTGTCAGGTAGTTATTACTATTATCTCTATTTTACAGACAATATTTTAAGAAAATTAGATCACCAAGCCAGCAGTGGAGACCTCAAGACAGAAACCTCCCTAAGTTTTTGACTCTGAAATCCATTTGTTCCTTCTCTGTTATAGTGCTTGCTAATTATATTTTGGAAACATTTACATAATGTATTTTTTGATATTTCTAAGGAATTAGAACCTTAAAAAAAAATAAGAAGCAAAAAACTATTAAATTACGTATTTCTTGATTGTGATAAAAGCCATTCTTTTTCATTAAAATTTAACTTCTTAAAACAAAGCAAAGGAATACCAAGTATGTACACCATAATTTGGGCAATTATCAAAAATGCAATGAAACAGTGTTATAAGAATACAAGGGTATATAAATATATTTCTACAAATTTTTTAACTATGGAGAAGAGAAATTATATATATTCTTTTTCCTTTATAATTTTGAGACTGCACTGCTCTAAAAAAGTATTTGTAGGACTAGTTAATACTCATAACTGTGGTCAAGAGAGCTGACAGAAATTGGCGTAGGAAAACCTGGAGGCTAATATTGTTTCCATCTGTATAAAGATCATCAGCCTAAACTCAAGGACCTGTTTCTATTATCTAGATAGACAGGTATTCATAACAAATGAGATCTTTGAATAACAATTGAAAATACTTTAATTTTGAACATATGCTTCCTGAGAGCAATTATTAATTGGCTCACACTTCATTCTTTTCTGTATCTTAAACATTGTTTAGCAAGTCAGCTAGAATGACATCAAGACAGGGGTCATAAAGGGAAGACTTTTTTTTTTTATTTAACCAACTTATACCCTTAAAACTATCATATGAAAACAAAACTAGTATCTATAAAACAGTGAAACAAATTCACTGTTAAGACAGAACACAAAGAGCAAAAAGAAAATATTTGTAATAAAATGACAAAGTTTACATACAAAAGCCAAAATAAAACAAAGGCTGAGAACACATAATTTACAAAAAGAAGAAAAAAGTTTAAATCTTTACCATTACTGGTAATCAATTCAATTCAATTTTGAAAAAAAAATTACATGTATCAAATAGGAGAGATGAAAAACTCTCTAGTGGTAGGGTGGGAAAGAAAAAGCAATTTCATATGCTGGTCTTAGAGAATAAATTTGTATATCTCTATGGGTAAATTTGGAAATCAATATTTACATCTAATAAGAAAATTGATTAAGAATCTGGGTTAAAAATTAGTGATGTAATGAAGAAGCATTTTTCAAATAATAAAAATAACAAAAACTTCAGGAAAAAAATCTATAAAAGAAAGTCATGATCCAAATATGAAACAAACCAAATAAAACAAGATTTAGTGAATTGTAAGACTATATTTGACTATAATTCAAGATTCTTTTTTGAGCTTCACAGGTTTTGTGACTTATAATTATGTTTTCTGTCTCTGAGTCCAATCATAATATGAGGTCCTAATTGTGACTGATATTTACATAATTACATTGCTGTTCATTATTTATCAAATTTTAGATTAACTCTGAAGGCAAATCTTAGGAGAATTATTTACCATAATAGAACAGCATGTAGGAGTTATAAACTCTAATAGCAAAATAATGATATAGCTGAAAGAAACTGTCAGAGGAGAATGCAGGAGAGTAATATAGGAATCCTTTTTTCTTGTTTTGCATAATGGGGAGCCAAGAGTTATAGCTTAAAGTTGACTAAACAATATATCAGTTAGTAACATGTTTAAGTATAAATTACAGGAAAACAAGCATTTAGAGTAATGAGACTACATGTGAGTATGTCTGTCTCAGTCCATACAAGAGACATTATATTCAGGGAGTAGAATTTTCTTAAGTGACTGGTATATGAAATATCAGATCTACAGGAAACTAGGGCAAGTGTGTCTTGAAAAGACACTTTGCAGGGCTTCTAGGGTCAGAATACGAGCTCATATTCTGCAATATCATATTGGCTTAGGGAGGACCTCTTTCTAGATGAACTGATGAGGGACAGGCTAAGTTCCCCAACAAACATGCTTGAATACCTTCCCTGAAATTTTGGATTCTGCATACAAATGTACTCATCTCTGCCCCCTGAGAATAAGCATATCCTGCTCCACTGTGACTCTTACTTTCATCAAGACATCCTTGGTTATCTGCTGTATTTCCAAAATCTGTACTTCAAACATATAATATTTATTCTAGAAAAATTTCTATATGTACTTGTGTTCTTTTCCATAGTACTTAAGAAATAGACATAAACTTCTGTGGAAATTTTTAACTTGTGTTAAATTTTACAACTCAATTTTTTATGTACTTACTATGCAGAAATCAGAAACTAGGTGCCCTAGAGAATAATAATGGAAATGAGATGAAATATATATTTGACTCTTCAAGGAGCTTACTGTCTACAAGAAAGTTAAGGCAAATCCAAATGTAATATACGTGGCATAACATATAAAATATCATGAAAAAGCTACAAATCAAAAGCTATGGGAAATCAAAGGAGTAAAACTTATATGCTATTCAGGAATTAGGAAAGAACTTTTTAAATATATGGTATTTGTCATTAGTCTTATTAGATAAATAAGATTTCAATAAGCAAATGGCAGAAAGAGGAAACTCTAGGTGAGAAAAACCACAGAAAATACACAAAGGGAAAACAAGAGATGTGTTTGTAAAACATTTTTAAGTTTAATATGGTTGAAATGTGTGTGTGTGTGTGTGTGTGTGTATGCACGTGTGTGTGTGTAAGAGTAATGCAAAATCAACTTGGCAGAATATGTTTGGGTTTATTATGAAGAGTTTAAACACCAAACTGAGGGACTGATAATTAATTCATCATTAATGGAAAGTCTATGAAAAGATTTTACGTAGGAAAACAGCATCATGGTTATTCAGGTTGTAGTTTAAGGAGAGATTGCCTCACACTGAAAAGAGACATATTCCAGCTTCTTTTCTAGCCCAAGTTCTGGCCAAAGAAATTAAAACAGAAGTGTTACAAATATTTCCTAGACTTCTCTTTAAAAGAAAGAAAAGTCCTACTTCTTCCCCTTCCTCCATCCTGCTGCCAGGAATACTGATACAGTGGCACTTGAGCAGCCATGGAGAACTATGAAGTGACTTTGAGGATATAAGTCATATGAATTGGGGAATAAAATTAATATCCTAGTTTTGGGATACTGTGGATCTCATACAATCTGATTTTGTTTTCCTACTTCTGGACTATTCTTATAGAAATAAATTACTACTTTGTTTAAACCATTGTTTTGGGGGGGGGTCCTTGTTATTGTCATCTAGAGCAAATCCATGCTAACCTGGTGGGTACTCAGGAAGAGCAAGCGGGAAAATGCAGCCTTTTTACCTTCAATCTCAAGTTTAGAAAACTCAGCAGGTGAGAATTCCACTTCAGAATTGTCAAAAGCTAACAGAAGGAAAACTACTTAAGCTGTCAATCAAAAAGAACATAATTATAAACTATAAAGATTGAAAAAATGTATGGTATTTATCATTTTAGGTCAAAATCTGTTAAATTTATTTCTAATGCTGTATACGATCGACTTTGTTCATTGTTCTAATGCTGTATATGATCGACTTTGTTCATTGCTAAATGTATCTAATTTCTATTCTCTCATGCAATCTATTTTGCTAACTTTATGCCACTATTTATGGTGAAATGTGAAAATAATGAAACACACCTATCCTAAAATTGAAATTTTTTAACAGAAAGATTTTAATGGCATCTCAGCTGCGCTCACTATTTTCATTTGCAAATGTTATAGTTCTAAGCCTCTTAGAAGAACACAAAGAAGGCAACAGAAAGACAAGACTATGTCCAGACTAATGAAACACATTACCAAATCCCTCTCTCACCCACACATCTAAGGTATGCAAAACACTGTCCCTTTCTCTTGTTCTGCCAAAGCATGAGGAATTTATTTCAAGTACTTCAATTCAATCATACAGAACACATACATAGGGATCAGGTTTAGAGTCACAACATGACCCAAGAACAGGGGTAAATAAATAACACATCCTCCATCCAAACAGCCACTCTTCTTCTTTAGTGGAGTATAAATTAAACACTTTAAGGAAACATATTTTGACATCTGTAACTGGAGTTTGTGTGTAATTCATAGTGAAAGGACAGTGAATAACATGTATTATTTATAAAAGTTGCACACCTTCTATAAGTTCATATGTAAATATTTCCTTTGTGCTTCTTCACCTTGATCCCTTTGATGCATCTGACAGCATTAACTCCTTACCCTCACTTTTTTCTTTTCTTACCTTCTATGAGATAATACTTATCTACTTTCCTGTTTCCCTTTCTAACACTGCAACTACTCCTCTGTTTCCTGGGGTTTGTCTCTCTCCTCCCATCCTCTAATTATAAGTCATTATTTTATTAAAAGTATCTAGGGTACAACATTCTTTAGTGTTGTACCCTAGATACTTTTATGATCCCTACCTAAACTCACTCTGTTCTTTGGAAATCTCATCTAGTCTAATGGTTTCAGCACTTATATCCTTGTCAGTGGCAATGACTCTAATACCTGCCACAGCTCTTGCCTCTTTTGTGAATCGTGCTCTTGCATCTCCATCTGCCTGTATAAACCACTCCATGGAAGACTCAACAGAACCGATTGCTTAACATGTACACAGCTTCTCAATTGTGTACATCCCTTGAACCCACTATTTCAAGTAATGGCAACAATATCTCTTCAGTCATTCAGGCTAAAGGTGGTCCTGTTCAAAAATCTTCAATAGCTTCACATTGAAAAAAATCTTGAAATATTATTTAATTCCATATATCTGTCCCCATATTACCAGTCTTATTTCTAATTCATGCCACTAAAGATCCCATGCATTACAAAACTTAATACTGCTTCCATATCAACCTTTCTTTAGTTTTTACTGTTCTATCTAGAGGGCTATCTTCTACATCTCCCCTTGCCAATATATTAATTAGTATTCACATGTTATGCCAAATGCCCCTTCTCTGAAATTCAGTGAAATAAAACTCTATCCATTCTTCTTTTGTGGCATGAAACACTTTTTTTTCATGATTACATCTTGAGTACATGTCCTCTTTTTAGCCATGACTGGTCAATAAGGTTCATAAGATTGGATTTATATTTTATTCATGTTTGATTCCTCTTTTCTACAGCTCCTATTAAGAAACCATATAGGTACAAATCAATCAATCTGTACTGAATGAATGAGTAGGTCAGTGATTGAATAGAGTGAATTAAACAACTTAGAAAAAAATCAGCATGAAATGCTCCAATGAGAGTGTTTGAAAATGTTCTGTCTTATCCAAAATACATCAGACAAAAGATAAATGGAGATTCATGGGACCGGGATATCACTAATGTAGATGAGTATTTCTATATCATGAATCATATTGAAAAATTATTCCTAAAATATTTCTTAGAAACTAGGTATGCCTCACTAATGCTTATTTTCTACACGTTTATGTATAAATAGTTCCAAGAAAATCTAAGTGTTTTTAATATTCATATCATCATAAAAGCAAAAGATAGATAGCATTCAAATAGGATCAGAGCATGCAGTATAACCATATCACAGTCTAATGTAATTAGTTACTATCTTAGCCCCATGATGTCATAAAACTGTCTTGTACACCACTGGCTCATCTAGTACCAAGATAGTGCCTCACACATAGTAAGTAATAAATATATGCATATCACATACTATTTTAAGTAAGGAGTAAAATGAAGTCTCTGACTCTCTACTCCTGTTCCCCCCAAAAATCAACCATTATAACAATTCAACATCAACAATTTATTATATTTTTGTATGCTTATACAAAAGGTACATGAAATATTACTCCCCTAGGAAATAAATGTTTGCTGAATGGATGAAGTTAAATAAATTTGAATTTGACTTTCCTTTTAATTAGACTGATATATTTGTGATGAATGTTAACATTCTTTTCCATTTGCCTTTCTTTGGAAGACTTTGATTTCAAGTATTTAAATTAAATTTCTTTGAGAAAAATACACACAATACATTAGATAAGCATGTAAAATGTGACAGACTTTCAAAATATCTGTTCTTTAGTCATGGATGTAAGTACTACTTCTATAAGCATCACTTACTAGGAATTGAGTATAACAAATGTTTTAAAACTTCATTTCTTCACCTCTTTCCATTTCCCCACTCAGAACAATTTTAATTATAGAAGCCATGTGGACTTCTCTAAGGAGAAATGTACATTTCAAAATGTCACTTGCTCTACCAATTTGTACTTCTTAATCCCTTCCCCATTTTCACCTATTCTTCCAAACCCAACCCCCATCCAGCAACCATCAAAATGCTCTCTGCATCTATGAATCTGTTTCTGCCTTGCCTGTCCATTCATATTGTTCTTTAGATTCCACATGTAAGCAAAATCACATAGTACTTGTCCTTTTCCATCTGACCTACTCACCCAGCACAATACCCTCCAGTTTCATCTATGTTGTCACAGGTGGCAAGATTTCATTCTCTTTTTATGGCTCAGTAATAGTCCATTGTATATATGTACCTCCTCTTCTTCATCCATTCATTCACCGATGGACAACCAGGCTGCTTAAATATCTTGACTACTATAAATAATGCTGCAACGAACACATGAATTCACATGTCCCTTTGAAGTAGTATTTAGGGTTTATTTGCGTAAATGCCCAGACGTGAGATTACTGGGTCCGTCTTTGTGTCTTGTTATAGCCTTTGTTTTAAAGTCTATTTTGTCTGGTATAAGTATTGCTAGCCCAGATTTTTGTTTGTTTGTTTGTTTCCATTTTTATGAAATATATTTTTCTATCTCTTTACTTTCTGTATGTGTGTGTCTTTCGATCTGAAGTGAGTCTCGTATAGGCAGCATATGTAAAGATTTTGGTTTCTTATTCATTCGGCTATCTTATATTTTGATTGGAGCATTTAATACATTTACATTTAAAGTCGTTGTTGATAGGTATGTAGTTATCACCATTTTATTGTTCATATTCTTATATTTTCTTTTTCTTTTTATTGAAGTCCCTCTAACATTTCCTGTAATACTGGCTTGATGCTGATAAACATCTTTAGCTTTTTCTTGTCTGGGGAGCTCTTTATCTGTCCTTCTCTTGTAAATGATAGCTTTGCTGGGTAGAGTAATCTTGATTTTAAGTCCTTGCTTTTTATCATTTTTGAATATTTCATGCCAATTCCTTCTAGCCTGCAAAGATTCTGTTGAGAAATTAACTGACAGTCTTATAGGAGCTCTCTTATAAGTATTTAGATGCTTTTCTCTTGCTGCTCTTAAGATTCTCTTTGTCTTTAATATTTAACATTTTAATGATGATGTGTCTTGGTATGGGCCTCTTTGTATTCATCTTGTTTGGCACTCTCTGCATTTTCTGGGCTTGTATAACTATTTCTCTCACCAGGTTAGGAAAGTTTTCCATATTCATTTCCTCAAATATGTTTTCAATTTCTTGCTCTCTTCTCTTTCTGGTACCCCTATGATGTAAATGTCGGTATACTTGTTGTCCCAGAGGCCCCTTAAACTATCCTCATTTTTTTGGTTTCTTTTTTCTGTTGCTGTTCTAATTGGATGTTTTCCACTACTTTATTCCCTAAATCACTGATTCCATCTTCTGCTTCATCTAATCTACTGTTAATTTCTCCTAAAGTATTCATTTCTATTATAGTATTCTTTATTTCTGACTGGTTCTTTTTTATGTTTTCTATCTCTATTTTTATATTTTCTATCTTTTTGTTAAAGTTCTCACTGCATTCATCTACTCTTCCTCTAAGTTTATTGAGCATCCTCATAACCATTTGAACTCTGCATCTGGTAGATTATTTGTCTTCGTTTTGTTTAGTTCTTTTTCTAGAGTTTTATTTTGTTCTTTCATTCAGAACATGTTTCTTTGTCTTCCCATTTTGGCTTCTTCCCTGTATCTGTATCTATGTATTAGGTGGGGCTGCTATGTTTCCCAGTCTTAGTAGAGTGGCCTTATGTAGTAGGTGTTTTGTTGGGCCCAGTGGCACAGTCTCCCTGGTCACCTGAGCCGGGTGCTCCAGGTGTGTCTCTTGTAGAGTTGTGTGTGCCCTCCTGTTGTAGTTTAGCTTTGGTTGCTCTTCGCAAGTCAATCGGAGGATTGACCTTCAAGCTGATTGGTTGTGGGGACCAGCTGATGATGGGTTGACTCTATGGAGCAGGATTTGCTTTACCAGGGCTTTAGTGTCTGTCCAGTCTGCCCTTTGGTGTGTCTTCGGATGTGGCTCTGGGTGGTTCTCTGGATATGGCCACCAGGTGTACCAGCCCCAGGCCTCCTAGGAGGGGCCCTGCCACAGGCCAAGTTTAGCCACAGCCTGTGTCCATCCCAGGGCCTCCTGGCAAGAGCCATCAAGCAATCCGCGGATGGCCACCACCCGCACTAGGTTTGAAAGTGTCTTGAAAGGCCAAGCTATGAACCAAAGCAAGCTGGGGCTAGTGCTGAGCTTTGGGGCTGCTCAATAAGAGGTACAAGACATGCCAAAGCCAGATGCTATTTGTTTGGATTTTGTGAAACTTTGAGAAATTTTAGTAAAGTCTGCAGCAAGAGCCAAGACAGGCTATTTGAATGGAAAATGCACTGGAAGTGGCCTGGGTGGGCCCACAAGTTGGGTGGGGCAGAGTCAGAGAATTACCAGGGTGGGGCAAAACCAGTATTAGCCAGGTTGATGGAAACTCAGATATGGCAGCTGCCTGCTTCTGCATGCTGGGTGTGGAGAGGGTCCAACAAAGAAACAGTGCCTCACCAGAATTTTTTCTGAGAGAAAGCTGGCCCTCCTGTTCTCACCCTGAAGCCAGACAGTTCAGTTCTTTCCCATATGTCCCTGGAATCTTTTGAGCAGCTGCTCCAGTGCTGGGGCTCAGAGTGAGTCTGTCAGCAAGTAAGTTCATGCACTGGCCCTTTAAGAGGAACGCCTGGGTCTCCCACAGCCTTCTGTCTCATTTAGCAACAATCTCCACTGATTTTCACATCCAGAATTTGTTGAGACTTCTTTCCTGCTTCAGAAACCCCTCACTCATCCCAGGAAACCTATGCAACTGAGATATCCCTCTTGATTCTCAAATGCAACACATGAGTGTGGGATGAGCCCATTCAGTGTCTCCATCTCTCCTACCAGTCTCGAGGTGGCCCCTTATGTATGTCCTTGGTTGTAGAACTGCTCAGCTAGACTTTAGGCAACTTCCACTAATAGTTGTTCTATAATAGTAATTTTGATGTGATCATGAGAAGAGGCAAATATATCATTTACCTACTCTATCATCTTGACCAGAAATTCCCCACCATACCTTTATAAAGAGTTTGACAGTGGTGTTGGTTCTAGTTGATCTGTAGTGCTGCAATTTATATTTCCTTTTGCTTCAAAATAGACAAGAATTCAGGGACAGACAGTGCTCAGATATAGTAACTTCCTGTGGCAAACCAATTTAATTATTTTTAAATATCTTATAAATATACTTTTAATTTCCAACTGGAATTATAATTTGAAATGTTATAATAAACTAAGAAAGATGGTCATTTATACGATTTTATCTAACCTTCTTATAACAGGTACAAAATTAGAAAATAATAGATCTTTGTGGTGGTTAATTTTAAATGTCAACTTCAGTGGGCAATGGGGTGTCCAGATATTTGTCCTCTTGCCTGACTGATTCAGCTAGGGCATTGGTCTTTCCTTGCCTTCAGACTTGAACTGAACCATTGGCTCTTTTGGAGTCTCGAGTCTGCTGGCCTTTGGAATAGAACTTACACACCATCAACTCTCCTAGTTCTCAGGTCTTCAGAATCAGAACTAAATCATCAGCTCTCCTGAGTCTTCAGCTTGCCAACTGCAGATCTTGGAACTTCTCAGCCTCTATCATTACACTAGCCAATTCCTTATAATAAGAGACTCTCTTCCACACCCCTCTCCCCCCGACACATGCTATCGGTAGCAAGTCTCTTTTTCTCTTTTCTCCTCTACATCTTTCTTTTTCAAATTTTAAGGACACTAAATAAATGAAACATATTATGAAATTCAACATTTAAAATAGTAGAGTATAATATTTGATTAAGTAACAAAAATGTCAGACTCATACATGAGTTAGGTAGACCTAAAGCAGATTACAGCAAATATAGACACTTGGTTATACAAAAAATAATAATGTTAGGGGATTATGGATTATTCAACAAACGTTTTAGGGGTCAAATTTTAAGTTAAATAACAGAATGCCTAAATTCTTAATCGAGAGAGAGAGAGTTGTTTAGCATAGTGTAGAATGAATAAAGGATAGACAATATTTAACTGAGCCTGAGGCATCATAGGACCTACTAAATTTGAAAAACCAGTCACAACAGAAATGAGTTACAAACTTGAATTCTGATTCTGAAAGTTTAAATATCTTTATGTCATAAAGCACAATAGAATTAAAGCAAACAAATAGGAAAACATGATTTAAATATGATGAACAAGAGGCAAATAGCCTTAAACTATGTAGAGTTTATATAAATAATTTATAAAAATCTTAACTCTTCAGTATAAAAATGTTCAAAGAATTTTATGAAAAATTTAAGAAAGTTAAAATATCAATAAACTTGTGAAAACATAATAAAGTTCCCTATCTATTATAACTAAAATTAAAACTTTTACCCTCTACTCTTCTCCTCCTTTTCATCTTTTTATCTTCTTTTTTCTTTATGCTTTTATTTGCTTTCCATATTTTCAGTATTGAAAATGAATTACATTTTATAACTAGAAATATTAACATTAACATGGCATGAAATTGTAAACTATAAAGATTGATACATTTGACTGTATTAAATATTAAAGTCTCTCTCGAATGACAGCATAAAAGAAGTAAAAATGGTAAAAGTGAAAATATTTAAAACCTTTTTAATAGACAATTATTATATTTCTAGAACTTATAAAGAAACTCCAACAAAATAATAAGAAAAAGACAACAGAAAAACAAACAAAAGACAAGAAAAGACATTTCACAAAGAGGGAACACAGATGATCAACAAACATCATTAAAATCTGAGGAAGCAAATTAAAATCAAAATGAGGTAAATTTTTACTTTGAGTAGACTGGAAAAGATTAAAATTCTGAAATGTCACATATTGGTAAGGATTAAGGGAATTTTTAGTCACTGCGGAAATGTTCATTGTATCAATGACTCTATTAGGAAAATTGGAGTTAACTTGTAAAGTTTCAAAATGTACCTATGTTAACACCCATAAATTCCACACTTAGAAATGTCTTCACATGAACACCAGAAACCTTGAGTAAGAAAGATCAGACCACATCGTTTGTGATACAAAAAGACTGGAAATGAGACCAATAATAATAAAAAGGACAGTGAGTACATTATTCTGATATGTTCACACAATAGAATACCATATAGGAGCAAAAATTAAACTAGTATTATACATATGAACATAGAAAAACATATGGTAGATTGAAAAAGACAAATACAGAAGAATTCATATAGTATAAAATCATCTGGATTTCGTAACAACAAAAATTAGCAGTATGTTTATATTATATATATATATAAATTTGGAAAATCAAAGGAATGATAGAAAATTATTCTATTTAAATGAAGCAAGAAGTTCAAATTAACTAAATTATAAAAATAGATGGCAGCCACTTTAATGTCTGTAGATTAAAAATAAGATGTGGGAATTTTTATCACAGAAACAGGAAATATTTTGGCAAAATATTTTGTTCATACTCTGAATTTTGTTCATACTTGTTCATACTCTGAATTTATTCAACTTTAGTAATTTTTTTACTATTATATATAATATAATAATTGCAAGTAACAAGTCCAGAGATATTGCTTTGGAATTAAAAGTTGGTTTGCTTCAATAGCCAGTTGTTTTATTACATTCTGTAGTGCAATAATGAAGTATATCATTGTTCTGCTTCCTAGGCCCCAATATTGACTTCTGATTTATTTCTTTATAATTCAAATCCACATATGCCATGACAGTCATTTAATTTGTTTTGTGTGTGTGTGTATATGCGTGATTCTTTATCTCGAGCACATTTTTCTGTTCTGTTTTCTGACCTCTTTAAATCTTATTTTATATTTCTAATTACACTTTTGTACTTAACTGTAACTTAAAACTAACATATCCTAGTAAAAAGTATAGGTTTAAATGCTAACTCCTTCACTCAGCCTTTGCAAAGTCATTAAGCCTCTGCTTCCTTACCTGTGTGTGTGTATATATGTGTGTATATATATGTATACACATATGTTTCATACATACACACACACACACACACACACACACACACACACATATATATATATACCCATCCCAAGCATCACAGTGTTGTTTTGGTAGTTAAAAATGTCAAAGAACTGAAATATTCAGTTAAATTAATACATCTACGAATTATATATTTGGTACATCTAAGAAATATATATATATATATTAGTTGATACATTTCTAGACATATTAGTCTAACTGAATATTTTAGTTCTTTGACATTTTTAACTACCAAAACAACACTGTGATGCTGGAGACAGTCTGCATATTTCAATTCAACCTGGTATTTTCCCATTTATTTCTATCATCTAACTTCTCTGGGAAAGAGATAGAGATAAAAAGAGGAAGAGAAGAAGGAGTAAAGAGGAGACTTTCATACATGTTGCTTCTATTTCATGTAATACCATAAAATAAATATTTGAAAAGTTATTTTATTTGGAGGATCTGATAGAATGTATTGCCTTTCAACATGAAGGGTCTTCTAGACACAATTTGAATTTGTTTATCATCTGAAATCAGTCATTGACATAGCAGTGACTTATGAGGTTATATAAGAATTTTTCAAAGAAAATCATATTATATACTGTCCTCAACTTAAACTTAAAATTTTTAAGGTGCAGAAATTCTCAGGATGAATAAACTATAATGAGATTTTAAACTAGAATTCATAATTACAGTTGATCTTTTGGAAGTAACAGTCCATATTATGTTTCATAGGTATTTCCTAGAACAAAGCTTTCTTCACATGTGAATAAACACTAAATATTATATTCAGTTTCCTATATGCCATTTTACCTGAGTGATAGGCTTGCATCTAAGTACTCAGGAACAGTTGACATGGCCTTTGCTCTGTATGGATCTGCATGACTTTACATTACACTAAATGGCTCTGCATGGCTGCTGCAAACCCTTGGAAGGGGTTTGGTCCAGAGCCCAAGGCATTGCCAGCCTTTTCCCCCAATTGCTTTCTGCAATGTATGGCCACCATAACAGTCCCATGAGTAAGACCAAATAACGACCAGACAATCAAATAGAGAATCATTCCTCTGACTGTTTTACTAAGGCAGTGGTTCTTAACTCTGATACACATTAAAATATTCGGAAGTATTTTTGAGAAATACTGAAACTCAGGCCCCAGCTCCAGAAGTTTAATTGTTCTGGAATATGGCACAGGAGATGGTGATTTTTAAAGTTAGTCTAATGAACAAAAAAGGTTGGGAATTACTGATCTAATGCGTGTGTAGAAACAATATGTATACTGCTTCCATGCAGATTATTTAGAAAAGTGTTCTTTTCAATAGCAAAGGCAAAAAAGAGAAAAGAAGGGAAGGGAAGGGAAGGGAAG